>NW_028187122.1:2056246-2220816 GCF_003343005.1 Rhea americana
GCCCCCGGGGGGCGGCCGCGCCCCTCGCCCCGGCCATTAAGGCCCGCTAAAGGCTCGCCCGGGGTTATTTGCTTGTTTTATTTATTTATTTTTGCAAGCCTTTTGCTTTCGGCATTGCCGATGCCGGGCGCTGTTCTCTGCCACTGCCGCAATCGTACAAAACTCTCTCTGCAACTTCCAGCTTTGGGGCCCGAAGAATTCCTTCAAGGCGAGTCGTTCTTACAGCCCCGGGTACAAAGGCGGACGCGGCCGGGCTGCAGGAACTGGAGTTTGTGGTTCTGCTGGAAGGCTCTACTTCAAGCCCTAAAGCTGGCCATGGCGAGGGTTTAGGAACAGAGTCCTGGTTTCTACTATCACTATGCAGCAAGAGCAGCCAAGTTTCAAAGTAATTAGAGATTGGGGGGGGGAGAGGGGGGGAGAAAGGGAATGAGAGATAATGTGTGAACACATGCATTTTAAAAAGACTTTCAAAAGCTTAAATTATTCCCACAGTGAAACAAGCTTCCAGTAATTTATTTTTTTTCCTTGGTTGATGAAGAGATTTCTGTCGCTCCCCCCTGCCAGCATCCTGCACACTAGTCCTTTTAAGACAATCTGTCTCATAGAGAACGATTTAAAATTCTTGATAGCTCACGTGCCTTATCCCTCCACTTGTGCTTGTGCTACATGACCCAGAGTTCCCTTTTCCCAAAGAAAGCAAAAGGAAAATAGGTTGTGTGTCAGGTAGAAATGTCTTTTCATTGGGCTCTTTTCCTTAGGCACACTATGTGAGACTAAGGAGCACTTGCACAGAGCAAGAAGCAGCTTGTGGGGAGGGAGCAAGGTGGTGAAGAATTGGCTACAGCTGTTCTAATTGGCTATCTGACCCAATCTCAAATTAGCTATTTGAAGAAAAAAAGGTGTAGTCTAGATCATTCRAACAGTTCTGATGTAGGGAACTTCCTCACCTTTTGCTGCTTTAAGGCTGAAGTTCTTGGGGCACTCACTTAGCCATGGGGTTTTCAGCTCCAGACTCCCTCCTACTGCCACTCCTTCCAGCCTCCAGCTGTTGCTATAGCCTCATTGCTGAAAGAATTTTTGGATAGTTATTATTGCAGYGTTTTTTCCCCAGCACGCTAGTTTGGCATATGAGGTGCAGTACAAGTGCTGGAGAAAAACAAGAAGCACCTTTGCGTTAATCAAACCACTTTAAAGAGCACTATTGCAGCGCATGAATCTGAAGTCAACTTTGATGCTCAAAAACTCAGTTGTCTTGTAAGGGTTGTAAGGTGTCTCAGGTAATGGCAGTGCTGGTTTAAGTAATGCCCATTACTACTAGTTGCACCAGAGCATTGAAGGGGACTAGTAATATATGGGAAATCATCACTAGACTGTTATTCAGTTATCCTAAAAGCTCTGTTTTCACTTCATATGCTCATCCTCACAATTCTACCCTGCCCTTGGGCCTCCTCGTTTACTGCTAGTATCTTCCCTGCACATATACTTCCATTCTTTCTCCCATGGTGCTGCTTCCAGACATTAATGTCTGGAAATACATAGCTAGGGTTCCCAAACAACCTTAAGTCTGCCCTAGAGGGAAAGATTTATGAAAATGTCCTCCCTGTTTAATATAAGTTGGGACCACAAACAATGAAATGCCTCAATTATACTAGTACAACTGCAGAAATTCCAGCTTACTGCTAGCCAAACATAACCCACTGAGTGCTGTGTTCTTTTATTTCATATTTCTGATTAGGCAAACAATACAATGAAAGCCTCACTCTCTCTTTTTTTGTAAGTTTGCATGACTCACCACTTATGTAAGCCTTACACAGGAGCTGGTCTTGGCTCCAGTGATGATACTGCATGCTGATCTGCAACTAGTGCAAGGCTTCAACCTCCTTGTTCTGCACAAGCAAAAGAGAAGATTATCTCAACTTACATGTTACAAGCAGAGTAGTTCTGGGAACCCAGAAGAAGCATGGAATATGTAGGAAACTATGATATTTAGTTAATGACATAACTTATAGGTGAATTCTCTAAAATGTTCAGCACTGGTGTCATTTTTCTTTCTCTCAAATGAGTGTGTGGACAGGTTGGTCTATAGAATTCAAAATCATTTGGCTTTCAAGCATAGCTTATAGTTAGGAAATACACAATTCTTGCATGGTCTGTCACTTCATCTTTGATGCCATTATAATTAATATGGGACAGCAGTACTGAAATACCATGGCTATCACAAACTGTTATTAGCAGGCAGAGAAAAATTTATTTGGGAGCTACCATTGAGCATTTCAGAGCCTTAACAAATCTGGATTTAAATGAAAGTCCAACCTTGCCACACAGAGATAAAGAATATACTTCCCCTTAGTTCACTAGTGTTTGTTTCATTTTAGCACCGACAATAAAGAAACCAGTGGATAGAGGAGCCTGGAAGTTGCTTATTTCTCCCACAGCTGCCCTGACACTTCTCACACACTCGTTGCATCCAAGTTCTGTTATTCTTAGCTCAGTGACTCACAACAGATGTCCTCTTTCCAGAAAGACTARTTTTCTGCTCCCTCAACACAGCTTGACACACTGCAGTCTTCACTGTGGCTTTTACAGGCTGGGAATAAGAACACACTTGCGGCATAGCAGCTGTCTTGTTCCCATTTGAAAAAAGAAAAGACAAATGACCCATGTCAGATTTGACTTTGCTTTTAACCACAGTAGAGGCAGCAAGATTAGGATTGCCAACAAAATTTAGGAATTACTAGGGAAAGCATTATCTTCTAAGTCTCAGCTGAAGGAACACATCGTCGATACCATGTGAAGTAGGAGCGTTGACCTCACCCCAGAGCCTAGAATAGGAGTCCCTTGAGGGGCAGGTAGAGTGAGCGAGCTACTGAGTCTGTAAGAGTATATTCAGCATTTAGCTTGAACACTGGAACAGGAAAAATTATAAATGGCCCTAAGTAGCAAAGAGTGTTTTTACTATGTATCTAATATATAAATAACTTTCCCCGAGGAGATAAACTCCTGAGTGCAGACTTGCCAGCACATCCTGTCTCCAAAGCATGTGCCCTACTCAAGCCCTTCAAAAAAGTGGACTGTCAGCATTTTTTATGATAGTTTTGTGCAAAGTACGGTTGCTGAAATCATGATCCAGACAATAAGATGCTGTATTATCTCTGCTTTTCCAGCCAGTGCTTCTTTGCACTCTACCATCACTTCCTGAAGCATCTCCAAAGGCTTGAAAGCTTGCCAGCCTTCCCCAAAGACTGCRCCTTGGTTAGATGAGGAAACTGAGGGCGAACGTGGTGAAGTACCTCATCCAAGGTTACCCAGGAATTTGTAGCAGTAGAATCCATGTCTACTTTCTCTTAAAAGATCAAAATGGGTGATTACTCCACATTTTAATCCATCTCAGTGACTACGCTACCTAACTGAAAGCATAAGGAAAATTCAGGAAGGAATTAAGTAGCATCTCTGCCAATACACTGAAGCCAAACTCAAATTTGGATAAAGCTGCCACGTTGTCTCTTTACATCTCATCTTCACATATCRTGTGAGAAAGCACAGCCACTAGCACAAGAGAAGCTACATTGTGCTGGATTGTTTCCTCACAGATTTTATTATTATATGCCCACTTCCTCCTTTTAAGGATGTAACAATTATGTCAGARTAAAGTGTAAGCCTTTTGAAAGGGTATCAGTCTAAGTTACTATTTTCTCCAAGTTTGTTTTGTCAATGTAATTGGTTAAATTACCAATTCCTGTGACAACTTTCCCCAAAAGATGCATTCTGTAACGGTAACTATCATGGTGCTCTTTCCAGTTACATGATGCCCACCTGGACATTTTGTTTCAATTGATAATGTCCAAAAGAGACAATGGATTTGTCCAGAAGTTGTATCTTTATATTCAGGTTATTTTTTTGTGGCTGTTCTCAATGAGTAACATTTTAAGATCTAAAATTCCATCCCTCTCCATGAATGCTATCATGAAGCCTTCCCTCCTTCATTTTCACAATTGCACAAAATCTGYTCAGGAAACAGTAATACTATTGTGYATCTGCTCAGCCTTAGCAAATGCCAAACACTCTGCCTCTAGGAAGAGGCTACATACTAGTAATGGAGCATTACTGATCCTGGTAGCATGCATTCACTCCCAAACTACGTTAGCTGGTAGATGAGGGAAAAGCCCTCGATTCAATTGCAGACTAGCATCAGTATAACCAAGAACTCATCATATATGCAACTTCCTTTACTGTTGTGATTACCAAGAACATGAAAAATTAAGACATAATCTTTTAAGATTGGCTGCTAAAGTCACTATCATCTTTTGCCACAGTTTTGAAAAGCACATCTCAAAAACTCTGGAGTCCAGCCAGCAGTGGAATCCACAAGGTCATTCTTTATGAAAAATCAACCAAAAGCCCATGCAACAGGCTACTTCTTTTCAATAGCACAACTCACTTGGAACTGTCCTTTCCATATAACAATGCCAATAAACACATGGGAATTAGAGAAAATTCAGCAGTGATTGTTTCAATCATGTACATACAGCACCCCCCATTTCCATGTCCCAGAGACACATTTTTTGGTTTTGATGAAGGCTTCCATCAGAAAGCTAGTTCTTCAAGAAATAACCTAATAGGTCAGTCAGTATCAGTGGAGCTATGTTTTCAACAGCTGAGRACCTAGAAACTTCTTAGCCCTAATGACCTAGTGGCTCAAGGAAGTGAAGTGTTGAAGGGTTTTATGAACAACAACAACATTCCTATTGTGTTCTACTGAAAATTTTGTCCCTTCTGCTGTAGCTTCTTGTAAGGAGAATTGTACTACTAATATGACAATCAATATCAGCTGAAGTTCTAGCAATTTTGGAATCAGAAGTAGTGAAATAAAGGTGACATTAGAATGCAGGTGTCTATAGGTGATTCATCTGAAGCCAAGCCTTACAAATATAAAAGCCCCATTCTCCACAGGTTTAGTTGGGAGGATCACATTTATTAGCTGTAGTAGACTCAATTCTCAACATGGTGTAGCCCTTTGTGAAGATGCTGAGCCACAGTTATGTTATGGATTTAGAAATGCTCCCTTCCATTTTTAATCACCATTTACCTTCATCTATCCAGTCAGCATCTTGTGCTTCTTTTGTGGAGGASCATTGTTTAGAAGAGTCAGATACACACATACAATCTTCAGCACAATCACTTTTCTCTAGGTTAGAATTTACACTAGGTTCTCCAGGTTAGTTATTACATCAGACATGACTTTTATACAGCCAACCCACTCAGATGTTCAACAAATGGATGAACAAAGCAAAATAAAACATCACACACCTGGAAGAATGTGGAAGAAGGAAGGGACAGAGGGAAAAAAAAACAGAGTATCTTATTAAACAAAGCTGAAACTTGCTCCCCACCCCCTTAAAAAAAAAAGTTTATGCTTTGAAACCAGAAGAGCAAGCTATGTAAATTCTAACTTCACCTGTTGACGTAAATATCATGTTTAATTCAGCAAACAGCACCTCCAGCTGACACAACCATCTGCAGAACAATCCAAGTTTTTGTTCTTTGGCACTCTAGATTTTTTTCAACCATGTTCATTTACTGAGCAGCATGGGTAATACAGTGTACTTTATACATCTGTGCACAAAATTTCCAGAGTACCATGGAGTTCTGTAGCTTTTAGTGTCTTTACAGAAAACAACATTTCAGTAGTTCTTTGTGGTATACATTTGTTTTGAAAGGCAATATGCACTGTTTCAGGCTGAAATGACTTTCCTTAATAAGATTTTGTGCATTTCTTCAACTAGATTCCTAAATTAATACCTTTATTTTGATCATCTTTATCCTCTTCTTCCTAAGAAACTAAAATACAAAATACACACATTCCATATGGAGTGATTTCTGGACTCACACACAAATTAAGTAACAACTGCTGACTATAGCACTGAATACCTGGAGATTGAGAAGGCTRTAGTGAATATGTTTGTCTATGCAACATTATTAGCTGGGAATTGTTGTTTCAGACCTATTTCAAAGATATTGAGAGATATTCACTTTACACATAGGTAAAGCTGAACAAACATATCAGATGAAGAGTGGGAGTATTCTGACTAAGAACAGGAATATTCCAGAGCAATAGAAGTAGTATTCTGGAACAATTTTTCTACTTTAAAATGTACTCCAGATACATTTCAGAATAAACACCATCTATAAATCAATCCACAAACCTTTGATCACACACATACACACACACTTGAAATGAAATGCTTAAAAATATTTTCCAAGTATTATACTAACAGTTATTCAGTCTTTTCAATCTCCATGAATACTGGAAAAAACCAGTTGCTAGAATTCATAGTTTGAAGTTTCATGGAATAAAGAAAATGTGCTTAAACACGGGTCATAGAGCCACACCACACATGAAAAGACTGTTTCCCCAAACTACCCTATTTATTCCAGTAAGACTTCTAGAACAGATTTTTGGTTTTGTTATTTTAATAACTCCATAAAAGCCAAGGATTTATAGAAGCACATGCAAGTCCATTTACATCAAGAGATTAGTGAGAAGTTACAAACTTTCCTTAGGACAGGAACTGTATCTTTAAGACTGAAAATAGTAAATAAAAGAACACACATGAACCAACAGCTAAGGCGACAAGAACATCTTTGCTGACAGCTGACTTCCTGAATTGTTTTTTTGGGGAAAAAAAACCTCAAAACCAAATAAAATTCCCTACACCTCTGGAGAAAAACAGCAAAATGGGTTTTTTTACACTCTTTTACTGATCCATTTTAAGTCATATCAACAGATTTGCCATTTTCTAAGTATTTTTGTAATTGAAAGCTAGGTTTTTCATTTCATCTCTCTCCTGAAAGCCCTTACAAACATAAATTGGATCAGAAAAACAGACGTCAGAAAAAGGTGCAACAAATCCCATCTCCAAACTCCGTAAGGAAGAGAAGCACTCTTGGAGAGGTCTGCCCTCTCCAATTCCAGTCAGAAAAGCCAAATGCTGTGACCAGTTATTGAACCAGTGATGTATCACCTTCTGCAAATCTCTACGGATTCTTTAGCAGGAGTAAAAACAACAGGAAAAGTTCCTAGAAGAATCTTAAAGACCATTTTTCTTTAGCACGCAACACAGTTTGCATTCTTGCTTCACTACTCATCTTTCAAATTTTGTTCGTACTTTCATTTGAAGTAAAAAAGAAGCTTTAATATTGAAAAAAAAGTAGCAGCTCAGCTTTTCCCTGTAGCTTAGGGAGGAGAAGGACATTAGCCACATTTAACTGTTACTAGTTTAACTAGTTTAAGCCATACAGTAACTCATTGTTGCTGCAAATACGTGCAAGAACATCATTTTGTTCTCATCAGCTATTCTTTTTATTTATTTTTGCAWTTTTTTTATTTTTTTATTTTTTTTAACCTAGCACATCAACACCTTGAAGACAGACCCAAAAGAGTAGTCAATTTTGCTAAGTTAAGTGGATGCTTTCTTCCTTGGAAGGAAATGGGTATTAATTTACAACTTGTCTGACTGGTAGGGAGATAGAGATTTTTCCTATTTACAGAATACATATGATTTGTAACTTCTGAATGTGTTCCCATTATGCCTGTCTTGTCAGAAGTGATTATGTTTAGTGACATATAGGGAACTCATTCCCCCTCTAACAAACTAACACCTCAGTCTTTGTCAAAGTAAAAGACTTAAGTGTTAACAGGGAATGTAGAGGTTTTCATGTCAGTTACAATGAGATCCACAAATAAATTTCACAGGATCCCACTATCAGTCCACAATGTGCAAACATCACAGTTATTGCTAGCTCAATGGTAAAAAAGTATCGGGCAACTGCCAATGGTGTACAGGACTATAACTGAATCAATGATTATGGCTAAAATGGGTTTTCCACCATCCAGTCATTTTTCCATAATTATCCAACTTCAGAGTCATCTCAATACTCTGCCAGGCTCTCAAKTTTTTGTTATTAAACTTCCATGGTAGTAAAATTATTTCCAAGCAAATTAGTCATATATGTCACACTGCATATACTAGCTTCTGGCAAAAATGAAAGCAGCAATATCAAAAGCAAATTCCCACTACCAATGCAATCTTCTTACAATGATTTTGTAATGTCAGTACAAGTGAATTTCTCTTACATAGACCACCTCTATCTTCTTATTATTCATGTTTCTTTTGGTTGTGTTGTATGCCCCATAACCATTCAAGTACCATACAGCAAATTAAGAAAAAGTTCTTGGAATTTCACAGAAATCAAATAAGTCTTACAACCCATGGAAACATCCATGGCTCTTATTGCAATGAAAAGTCAGTACATGTGTTCATCATCCATTTATATTTTCTTTTAAAGAAAAGGCGGTGATACTTTGTATTGTTTTCACCTTGTGAGGTAGACGGCATTTTCATATAAATAGTGTAAAACGAAGTCAGCCCTGAGCCTGCAATGAGTGCTGCACCACAGACTGTTCAAGTCAATTATTAAATCATGACCATGAAATAATTCATTTTGAAAGATAAATAGTAAGTCTTTGAAAGCAGAATGTTGGCTGAGTACACGCGTAGGTCCCTTCCCTTAGCAAAGTCAGCGGAAATCTGGCTTCAGTCTCCAGACACCTTCACCACTTGGGTTCCTATGAAAGGTGCAGAGATTGCGGAGAAGTTCTCGGAAGACACAAGACTGTGCTGCCGGCAGTTTGGACTCAAATTCCTGCAGTATTTCCTGAGTGCTAGCCTCGCCATCCACACGAGCCTGGAATGCTATGAAGTTCCGTACATCCACTAGCAATTCATCGTATTCTGTTGAAACTGGGGCTGGAGCTGGGGCTTGCTGAAGGTTCTCATCTCCCTCATTCCCTGTCCTTTGTGGTAAAATAAGGTGGTTTCTTGCCCTCATCTTTGCTAACAAAGTTGAAGAATCTAGTGCACTCGATGATGATTCTCCAGCCTCTGATTTCCCATCAAAGTGCTCATTAGAATTACTCCTCCTGTCATTTTCTTTCTTTATTGTACCTGTATCCTGCAAATAAACATATGGACTATGGAAAAAGTTGGATTTTGAGACTCACAGAATCTGTTCAGTGGAATCTACCCATGATTTTGGCTTAAACAACAAATGAGAACATACAGGAGCTACCCATCTGAAATATGTAATGAACAGGTAATATGCTCTCATCTCAGTTTGATTATATACTTTAACCCTGAGGAAACCAAAAAAAGAAAGAGGAGAAAAAAAAAAGCAAAAAAGAAAAAAAAAAAAGCATGGGCTTGAAACAGGGCAAGCAGAGAATGTTGTAATTTGTGACTGCTGCATCTGATTAGATTTTATCAAGATGCCACATCAAAATAAGAAAAATCAAGTTGATGGGGTGACTAAGATTCTGGATTCTAAGGCAAGTAGGTATGGGACACATGCTCTTATTGTATAAATTGGATTTCTTGTGTATATCAAAACATTTAATTCATCAAATAGAAGAGAAATGCTAGCTCCTTTGTCTTACCTTGCACTTGCTTCCAGGTGATGCACAAGCAGAACGTGGAGAAAGTAGCATAGGGTTTCTTTTCTGACCAAACCGACTCCTAAAAACACGCAACAGAAACTTATTAAAACATCCCTCAAAAAGATTAGGATATGTTTAGCAAAGACTCTGATTGGATTCTGGTTTGAGAGTTCTCAAGAACCCTCTGCCAACCTTTTCTCCTCTACTGTGCAACAGTAAAGCTTTCTTYGTATGTCAGGATGGACTAGTTGCTGGTCTTGTAACGTATGTCTTTACGTGATTATAAAATGTAAAGCACAAAACCCCACTTTGATATTTGCTACTGCAAATACCAGGTGGGGGAAAAAAAAWTTTTATAGCATCCTAAGGAACTTTTCTCTCTGGAAAAGCAGTGCAAAAACTGACTTACTTTATTCCTGATGGTGCACCTGAAAGACCACTTGTGCCTGTCCAGGTTGGCACACCAGAAGCAGCTCCTAAACATCGCTGTCGAGAGACTTTTAAGGCTCTTAAGGCATCCTGGGCCACTCTGTTTGCTTCCGCTTCCAACAGCACATAATCTGCACTAGCAGCTTCCATAATGGCATCATGCTTCATAACACTGTGTACCCCTAACAAAACACACAAAAAGTGAGGGGAAAAAAATATGTTAATTTACAGGACAAGGTGTAAAAATAAGTATTCACTATTTAATTGAAAGCAACAAGCACCCCTCCCAATTGTTTATATACTGCACTTCAGTACAGTCATTTCTAGTAAGAGATACTTCTTGCATCAAATGAGGAACCAACGGACAGCAAACCACTTCTAGTGTGCTGATGAGGTCATTATTCACAATAGACTTAGCAATTATGCATGTAAACTGATCATTTCTATTGTCATGGATAAGAAGTGAAGCCCTTGTGTAAATAAAGTTTGATTACATTCTTATTTCCAGAAGAAACGTATTACTTCTATATCCAAAAGTGTTTCTAGAATGGTATACGTTTCTTGAGCACTTTTAACAACGAACTTTTAAACTTTTCATTACAGTAACTGAAGAAATGGGTTCTATCTTTTGTACTGTAGTTTTAACCATCAAAATAAGAGAACTGTTCCTTCCCTCACCTGCTTAGTTTTATCACCTCAATTTAAATAGCCTGGCACTGTTGAATAACTGAATAACAAAGGCTACCTGATTTTTTGAAAAGTTTCTCTAAGACATAATCTTCATTTTTCTTTAGCTCTTCCTCCTTCTCTTCACTGTCCTCCTTTCTATATTGCTTTTGTTTTACTAGATGAGGAATACGCTCTCCTTCAAATTTGGCATCTTTGTGACGTTTCCTCCTCTTAGACTTATCTTTATGGCTCTCATGTGGCAGCATATCCACCCTGTGCTTTGTTTTTGAGGTGCATTTATAATGATTTTTATCTAATTGGCCATCTTCAGGTTTAGCATCCTGCTCTTCCCAACAGACAGCTGCACCAGATGCAAGATGAAAACGTTCCTCAAAATTTACATTAGCTGCTCCATGTACTTCATCAGTTACCATGGTGCCCTGACATTCTGCATTCTCTGAAGACCCTACATTATCTGACAATGACTGGGACATAGATTTCTCAGCTTTTTCCAAGCTCTCCTCCTTGCTTTTACTCCATGAATTTATATTAGTAGTAGCTTGCGCATTATCTTTTGCATAGCTATTTTGGTCAAAGGTTTCCAAATCTCCTTTCATTTCTTCACTTGACTCTATTGCTTCAGAAGAATTTGCCATGTGCCTGGTTGAACTGGATGGCTTGCTGTACTTTCGTGAGCTGCCTTCTGTTAGATGGAGACCACCTCTGGAAGTATCATTATCAGGTGGCTTTTCAAGTTTCCGTTTCAATTGGTGTTTTGGGACTTGAACATCTGAACCAGTACCTGAGAAACAAATGAAATCAATGTCAATTTCTCAAACACTTCAAACGTTTTTGCTTTTAACAGATGGGGGAAAAAGAAACAAAAGTACCTGCAAAAATYGCACTAGTTTCTGTCCCCTGAGACACATCCGGGCTGCTCAGAGTAAAAAGCTCATAAAGATCATTGGATTTGAAAAAGCGCCTTTGCTTAGGGTCTTTCAGCACTCTGTTCGTTAAAAACTGCTTGAAGATTTGTCTAAAGATGAAAAAAAATGTACTTTGTGTATGAAACAATGTCTATGTTTAAGTATTGAATAGGTTACTTAAACAGAAAACTGTATCAGCACAAATTTTACCCTGCAGAACAATTAAAGCAGTGGGAAGATGATGATAGTTTTCAAAAGATAATCTTGAGTTAGTAACTTTCAAACAACCCACTGAATTGTTAAACACGGGGATTTATTGCATAGCAACAATCCCTTAACACAACAGGTAACCACCATTCTGAAATGTCCTATGGGGCATCCCTTATCTACATAATAAATAACTCCACAGCTAGAGATTTTTTTTGTCCATTAAAATTGAAATGCCTGCATAAATTACAACAAAACCATCAAAAAGCTCTTCCAAAAAAAAAAAAAAAAAAAAAAATGATCTGGTTAAAATGACAACATTTAAATAGTTCAGTCGGCTGGAGAAAGGAAAAGCAGCAGAGGAGCTCAGTCTGATAGTGAGGAATATGTGTCAACCATTGAAAAGAGAAATCCAAGTTAGGGTGAGAGAAAGGGGAAAACAGATTCCATCTACAGAAGGAAACAAATCTGGTGGAGAAGTAAGCTGCCAAAAGTCTGTTGGTATTGGTAAATCTATTTTTATGCCAAAGCTTACACTAGATAGCTTTTGATTGCAAGTTTTCAGCACCATTTTCCTGTCCAAAAAATGTATCTTCAAATAAAGATGTAACGCAGTTCCAGGCTATTGGTCTACTGGCACCAAGCAGGAAAACTACATCCAAATCCAGCTGACAACAATTTATGTTCAAAAACAGTTTCCAGCTACTGTAATACAGATTATAAGTTTTCTGATGGATGTAAGAATTAACTGAGCTTCATAGCTTCCCTGCAAGGCTGATCTCACACTTGCAGGAGGAAAACAGAGACAAAAATAGAAGACAACTTGCTTGAAGCTCAAAGTCCACTGCACTGCTCTGGTAATTAACTGAATTTCTGATGTCTGTCCTGACCCTTTGAGTCCATTTCCTTGATGCGGTCAGTATTTTTCAAATGAACATATGCCAGAGGTAATCAAGACAACTAACAGCGGATGCTCTGTGTCCATGTGGTAAAACAGATTAAAAAAAATACTCACTGAGTAAGTGCAGGTATTTCATTATTTAGAGCTCTTCATTCATCTGCATCTTCAAAGAGGCTATCCCAGTTCTAAAGAGTAATGCCTAGCCAGAGGATTCCCAACTACATTCATTTGGAATTTATGTGAATGAAGCTAACTACTCAAAGAGYGGAATGGGAAAGCAAACAAAAAGATTTAATTGATTTAGAAATGCAAACACTTTAAGGCTCTAGCTACAGTCTAGAATAAATAACCTGACTACAAACAGCCAGCTCTTAAGGGCTTAATTCTTGCACTTCAGAACAATCTTGGAACAGAATCAAACTCTGTTGCAGAGTAACAAATGCATGTACGTACCACTTACATCTTTATATATTCTAAGAGCAGCATAAAGAACTTGTTGATTTCAAACTGCATCTCATTGCCAAGACTCATATTCTAAACAAGAGTGTCATTCTTCTGGTCTCGGCCTCACGCTTTCCCATTTACAGTGAATTCTGGATGTGCGGGACACAAGTGCAGCTGCAGGGATTGATGAAATATGGTTGGCATGTCTGGCATTCTCAGAGCTAGAGAGGCAGCAGCACAGTCCTGTAGCTAAGAATGTAATACTAGAAGGCTGACTTCCCAACAGAAATTTTGTATTCTTTCTCTGTCATGTGCCCCATCATGACCAAAGCTGGGGTTACATACCATGTGAGCACATGTACAGGTGTGCCACTGTCATTAGACCACAAAAATTTTATTGAGCATAGGGTTGTATCCAAAGAATCAGTCCAACTGACCTGTGGTATATCTTCTCTTCAATAGTACCTGCAGTGAGAAGCCTGTACACAGTCACCTGTTTCTTTTGGCCTATTCTCCAAGCACGTTCCCGAGCCTAGAACAAAAAAGGTTGACAAGGAGCTACTGATACTATTGTTTTATATCTAGTTTGGCATTTAACAAATAGTTCAAGAAGTTACATTTGTTGTATTTCTATAGCATTAGGAAAATGAATTCAGAAACAGAGGAAAAAATATTTATTTATATTTATGTATGTAAAAAGATAAAGCTCCAATTGTACCAAAAAATCCACACAATCTCAAAGACCAAGTTGGTTTGTCAGAATTCATATCTAGGATGCTGTACTTCATACAGACTTGTTCCAAAAGAGATCTATCTCAGAAGTCACTTTTATTTAATGTGTATACTTCCTATACGCTTTTCTCCCTTTTTCTTAACTGAAAACTTTCGTAGAAACATCTTGAATCAACAACTAAAATGGACCAGTGCAGTGAGACCGCACACTTGCGGATTACAAACCTGTGTAGGCCATCTTAAGGAAATWGTTTTTTCCTCTCAAACACTTAAGCCCCATAAACTCCTAAGTGATCTGATAACCCAGAGTCCATCACACATCATCAGATAAAGAACAAYTCCTCTAAGATATGTTTCCTTCTTTGGAAACACGTAGTTTATCTGTTTAAAAAAATCAGACCATGTTGACTGCTTGTCTGACTGCACTCTAAACTGCATATATGAATCAACAATATTGAAGAGTGGTAAGGATAGCGTAAAAAGGATGTGGTGAGAATTGCTTATGACTGGCTTTACCATGCAAACAATCATAATGTCGAACTGCACCATAAGCGACCACTTCTGGCAACAGCAACTTAAAAGAAGATCAACATACTGCTTTAACACATAATTTATAGAGAAAAATGTCACTCTATTTTCAGTTTTATTTTTAACTTAGCCAGTAAATGGAATGTAATAACCCGAACACACCTGTGTGTCTGTACTGGGATTCCAGTCAGGATCATAAATAATAACCCGGTCAGCACCTGTCAAATTAATTCCAATGCCACCAACACGAGTTGTCAGAAGAAAGATAAATATGGACTTGTCCTATAACACAAGAGAAAACTTAATAAAACAGGAATTACCAAAGCACAAATCTGTTCTTGTTATTTCCTGGCTTCTTTTATTAAAATGTTTTAAATTTAATAAAGGAAAGGGAAAAAAGTTAATCCTCATTTACCAGTATTATTTGTAAAAATGCAACAGGAGTCAAGAGGAGCATTAAGTTTCTGTGTTTACCTAACAACTCTTTTGACAAATAAAAATACTTTAGTCTAAATTTCTTTTACTGTTTTCCAGTTAAAGCTTCTTTTCATCTTGTTCAATTGTGCATTTCTTTTCTTAGCACAAAATCTAACTTAAGTATGAAGAAAAATGGTGGCTTCTTTTCCTCAAACAAGGCAAGTGGTTTCATTTCATTAAACTTCTCAGATTCATTTGTGAAAACTGAAATAACATATTTAAAAACAGGCCAAAAAGGAATGCCAAGAACCCTGAACTAAGTCCAGGTACCTTACTCATTAATAGACATGTTTGTAGGATACAACATCTCACCTCATTGTATCTTGTTATAAGGGGCTGTCTGGAAACTATTGTTGTGGTGCCATCCATCCTGAGGTATGAATAGTTTCTATTTCTCACAAAGACTTCAAGGATCTGCAACATCTGTTATGACACAAAGAAAAAAAATAAYAAAAGAGATATAAAGACTAAGTGACTATCTGACCAAGTCATAAGAATTTCTGGTACCAACTGCACTGCCAATCAAGCAAATGAGGAAAAAAACTWCAGAAAAGAAACCACAATTTGTGAAACCTCAGCAAATTAACTGATAACTGAGTTAACTGCATTAGCTTATGCAATTTAGAGAAGGAAAAAAAAAAACTGTAGCTATTTTGCTGCTGGAGTGCAAAAGTGGAATTTTTTTATTGGGAACATGCAAGTGTTGGTAATGTTGGTGTGGGAGGTCAGGAGCTATGGTCTCAACAGTTTAACCAGGTAAGTGGTGCAGCAGTCCACAGAACCCACAGAAACAAGGTAAAATAATGAATATTTAGGAAAGACGAAGGTCAGTGGCTGTGCTACTCACTTAAAGTACATAATTCTGAAGTCTAGCTGAGCAGTTCTATCCTTTAACGATAAAGTAGGGATAATAAATATACCAACACTGCTTCAGCCTACTATTATAAGGCTGTAACTAATACAATCTTTGAACCAGTATACTGAATGGAGACAACATATATCATAGTACAAGTGTTGTTATAATAAAGCTTACTGAACTGGCRTATTGGTCTCTAACTACTAATTACTCCAATTATTCCAAACAAAAACATTACACATTTTGGTATTTTCAGAGACATGTTAATTTTACCAGAAAGACACCACAAAGGAGCAACTGTTTCTAATTACAAATCTTTTGGGATACACACACACAYTCGTTACTTTTAGTAACAACTAAAACCAAAAACAGTTCATCTCACCTGTCTTGACTGGCTAAATAGCAATACTCTATGACCTTGCTTATGCCATATTTTTAGCAAGGACTCTACCACTATCATTTTTCCAGAACGTTTCCAATATCCAAACTGATCCGTTTCTTCCACTTCGGCATCTGGCACACCCTTCGAAGTCCTGGGACCACCAGAGAAGAGATCAGGGTGGTTGCAAATCTTTCTCAGGGCTACCAGTCCTGAGAAAATCTAAAGGACATAGGAGAAAAAAAAAATATATATATATATATACATATATATATATATATTTTTAGACAAGAACTATCTTATCTATATGGGTTGTGGTTAAGGAAAGGAAACAGCAATGGATTAATCTAATCATCAACAAGGAGGGTGGTTTTAAGAAGAGCCAGACACTAATACTTATTTCACTGAATATTTTGGGAAAAAATCAGTACAAGACACAGTCAATGAAATTCTACATTATTTGGAATTCTATTATGACAATAAGATTAAGAGAATTCTGCAACAATTTGCAAAATTAGCAAAGGCAGTCATTTGTTGTACCTCAGTATCAAACTTTCTATTCTAAAGAATCCTCCCCCCTAAGCATGTTATTTGAAATTAGGTTCTCCCCCCAACACACACATGCTGGTAGACAKAATCTGAGTGAAGAAATAGCTTCTGGATGGCAAGCATTCCCACTAGAATGCACAGTAACATGAGGAAAAGGTAAGTCAGCTTATTTAAACAACACATGGAGCTGAAATTGACCACTTTTAATGCCATGTTACAAGGGTTCTTTTCAATTATTCCTTAAATAGAAGGGTTATTCATTTTTCTGATATAATGGAAACTCATAGCAAGAGAACCAGTTTGAAAGAAGCAACCCTGTAATCTTCCACTGCTAGAAGCTGGATGAGTCAGCACAATTTATGGTTTAGYGCAACACATCATACAGTTCTGTTTGTTTTCAACTGGGATTCACTAACGCCATCATAAAACATCTAATAAAAGCATTCACATTTACTGTCCAAAATTTCCAGAACTCTAGCAAATTTGAAAGCCATCTTAGAGGAATCTCTGCAGATAGTCTTGTACAAACTGCCTTCTGAAGTTCAAGCTCCTGAAAATCATCTTCATTGGGATAACTAAAATTGCTGGCCACTTTTGAAAAATTTGACCACCATATCTGTGCAACATCAGTGTGTACGGGGGAAGAGCGTCAAAAGAGTGGTCGAGTCACCTCCTGCTCTGCATAGCACTGCAATACACATGGCTTACTAACCATAGAGCTAGCTGGAGCCACTGGGGATGGGAGAAGAGGGGAGGGAGGAGGCGGCACAGGTTAACTGGAATTCTACCATTTTTACTGCGCAACGTTCATAAAAGTTTCAGTTCATAGTTCACAGGACATGGAAATGTGTAGTAAATGATGCATTACAATCAAGAAATATTACTTCTCCTCTTACAAGGGATCTGTGTCTTGCAGCTAAAATGTGAGTGGAAAATGTCCACGAGGTCAAATGGACCAGATGAGTGAAAGGTAGGAGCCATGGAAAACAACAGGCATTTTAGAATGTATTTCACATTACTGCTGGCACCCTGGCCACAGTCATTTCAACACTTGCATCGTGAGGAGGGATACAAGAGATGTTGAAGTGACTACCCAGACAATAACAAGCAAGCCTGCTATTTGCTTTGCTATATCATGAGAATCTGTGAAATCATCTGTCACATGAAGAAGTTACCATCTCTCAGCCATCTCTCTTGTCATCTCTCATCATAAGAGGTTACTCTAATTCACATTTGGAGTTTGTTAAAAGCACACATACAGTAAACTACAGCAGGCCATCTAACAAGCTGTAATTTGTTCCAAGGACCACAGACATTTCAAAACCCATTCCACTTCTACTTTTGTCACCCCACTACATAGGGAATATTAACAACAAGAATTCCATAAAACAGTTTTGAGATAAAAAAAGAGCACACATTCACAAGACTAGAATTGATATCAATGTGTTTGGTTCCCTTTCTGCTCAGAAACCAGCTAGAAGTATGTGAAGGTCAATTCATGACTTCACACATCGAACTCCACTTGTCATCATTGACCTTAATTAATGCCAACCTGCATATCTCCATTAAGAATCTGGTAAACTTCTTTAGAGTCGATGAAATTTTGATAGACTTGACGTTGCTCATCTGTCAAACGACAAAACAGGACCTACCAAAAAACATAAAAACATCAAGCTGTAAACGCCCGACATGGTAAGCTTTAAACTTTCACAACATGGAATATGAAACTTCACAGACAGGTCTGACACACTGAAATATTAAATTAAAAGATACTACACAGAGATTATTGCAGATAAAAAAATACTGTTAGAATTTTTAGAGAATGAGCATAGTCATTAAGATCAGTTTCAGCATCTTTTCTATGTTCTTTTCCAGTTGTTAATATTTCCCTCAAATTCYTTTAATTCTGGAAGTGCTGCTATTTTCTAGTTTCAATTAAGTAACTGTGCATTGTTTTTCTCAAAGCTTTGCTAGCAGATGCACAGGAAAGCATGTTCTGTAATATCCCTTATAAACTGCAAATTCTCTTAGTACCTCATGGAGAAACATTAGGTTAGTACACACAATCTGTGTCATTAGCCTTTGAGCATGAGCAAATAATGATTTTTCAGACAGTCTGATGGGCTAAAATGGAACAAAATCACTTCCTCGCATCTTGTAAGACACCCAACATTATGTCGTAAGTTGAACATATATAACCCTGTGACTGACAAGAAAAATCAAATTCTTTTAGTCTGCTTATGATTGCAGACTTTAGAGTAAGTAGCACAGAATCTTTCAAGTAAACTGAAATGAGATTTTGATTTAAAAAAGCACATGAGATTGCAGAGCAGAAACACAGAATCTATCCTATTTACTTACTGTCTGCCTTCAGTACCCAAGAAGAATCATTAATATGTCTRCTTCTCTTTTAAAGGGAGGGTCAAAGAAGAAAAAGTGTCAGGACAGGACAAGAAAGCCTGAAGCACCTGAGAAGAATAAAAATCTAACCCTTATTACAAGTCAGTATTTGTAGGCGCTTCAGTTGCTTAGAATCATCYTCTTTTAAGTCATCCTCTCCAACTCTAACTTGAGTTGAAATATATCTTAAAAACATCTATAAATTTCAGATCAAATGACTAACATTTTGGAATCTTATTAGAATATGCAACTGAGTTAGCTTGCAATATGAACTACTGTCATGAAGTATTTTTCTACTTTTTGCTGCTCAAGTTAACCTTTTACCAGCAAACAACTCTGAAGCATCCAACAAGAGACACTCCATAGGAAACACCCCACAGACAGCTCACTTAGATGTTTATGGCCTGTGAGGGCAGCATTGTCAGGTCTATTTTATGCTTCTGCCTGCACTTTATTGTACACTTTGTTTTTRGATGGAAGCATAGCTGTATAGGCCCTACAGGACTAAAGCCATTGCTTGCTCAGAAAACAGGTGAAAAGAATAAGCAACTTAGAAGTTCTCCATCTTTTGTTAAGCAGCATTTAATCTGCTATTTGTCTGCTAAAGTCCATGAAAGATGATGGTTTGAGGAGGAAAACAGCTCAAATCTAGTAGCAAAGATAAGCAAACCTGTTCATTTTTATCTGGAAGTGAAAGGCTCATTTTTACATCAGCCTTCATTCTTCGCAGCAAGTAGGGGTTTATGGTATCTCGTAACACACATGCACATTTGTATGCGGTTTTTACCTGAAGAAGGAAGAAAAAGCACAAAATTTTATTTTGGTTCTTGGTATCAATTTCAGCAGCAGAAAAAATTCACTAATTAGCAACAGGAAAAGTCTCATAAAATGAGATACTATAAACATTTATGATTTGTGCTGATACATATTTAGTTGTTCAATACAACATAAATTGCAATAAATCTCATGTTAGCAACAACAACATCAAATATTACTCAGATACTACTAATTTACCTTTCGTAATTCAGCAGAATTTATGAAGAGAGAACAGAAATAAGAGATCTCTTGGCTAGCAAGAGCTAGCCTTTTAGAGCTCCCCCTTTAAGAAACCAACCTATGAATATAAACCAAAATTCACATGGAAAGAATACTAATACATATACTGAAGATCAAAAGGAAACCTAGAGCAATGGTAGTTACTAGACAATAAGTGAAGATTAGCACCCACTTGAGACTATTAAAATATATATATATATTGGTACAAGAAAATCCCCATGATCACAGAAACAAAAGGTCACTCTGGCCTTAAATGGATCATATGGTTCCATAATGGGTAATGGATGTGTGAGATGGGTATTAACTGCGCATAATGGCTAAAAATACCTTCATTTCTCCTAACACAAAACAAAGAATACAATAAATTATTGATATGTAAAAACCAGATTGGCTATTCAATTTAGTAAATTACTAAGCCTTCAACACGGGAAGCACTTAAATTCAAAGAGAAAATAAAACTTTAGAAATTTACATGCATAAAACATTAAAAAGAATGTTAAAATGGAAACAACTATTAGCGTTTATACAGAACTTTYAATATATATAGGCTATCACTACACAGACAATTTCTCTATCAGCTAATATAAGAAATGTTAAGGAGTAATAAATATTGAGAATCAAAACTACAAAGATGAACACATTTATTCAAAAAATATTCTAAACAATTGCTTTTGAATAGTTTTTAAATAGTTTAAATATTTTTAGGCTTCTAGTTGTTATTTTAGTCTTTTTAATGGAAATGGTTTCAATTTGGATTTCAGCATTACTCTACAGTATCTAAAATAATTTACTAAAGCTTGAAATTAAATAGGAATTATTCTATTTAATGGCATCAAAATATAAGATTAATCACATTTCACTATACATGCTTATTTTTACTTCAAGTCAGAGAACACTTCTAATGACTTAAATTTAAGGTTCTTGACAGGCAACAGTTGTGTATATGCTATGCCTGCAAGAAATGGTCTCATTTAGTTAGCAGTCCTCCTCACACATATGGAGGTAAATACACATGAAACTATTTATTGGATCAGTGTCTGAAACATACAATGTGGTATATATAAAAGTCAATTTTGAAACAACATAGCAAACAGTTTCCTTTAAACAAAGTATTATCAAGTACTTAAGGCATTTTGGTCACATTTACCTGTACAGGAGAGGCATTGGAATATCCTCCCATGGTTATTGGAACAGAAAATTGTTCCATGAACACAGGCAGCGTTCCCAGTTTCCCCGGGAATACAAAGTCAAAGAGGGACCAGAGYTCCTTTAGGTTATTTTGCATTGGGGAGCCAGACAAGATGATTCGATGGGGTGTGCGAAACTATTAATAAATAAAAAAAAAAATTAAGTTCAATTTCACCACCAATTAATTTTCTAATTTTAAAATATGTAGCTCAATATTTCTGAAATAAGCAAGAGCTTTCAGCAGGATATTATCCATAAACTGTTAGCAGAAACTGTACTTATTCTGCAGAACATGAACACTAACAAGCAATTTCACATTTATCCCTAATGCCAAATTATTAAACAATGTAACATTTCTGACTTTTCTCTCTATCTTAACTCTGTACATTCATACATCATAGTGATCTATGCTTTTGTTCTTTAAAGAGTCAAACTTGTACTTTTATGATAAAGCAATACAAAGCTATTAGATCTTGAATGCCATSCCAGTCCCCCAAGCACTGAAAACTTTCCATTTGTTTTATGATAAAGTACCTGCTTGCATGCAAGTGTGACCGCAGCATTTGGATTTCGGATTTTGTGACCCTCATCCAAAATCACATAATGCCAATCATAGCTGTGGATGTTATCCTGCATCAGTCGAATGTATGAATAGGACGTAATTAAAATTCCATGGCATGAAGCAATTTCACGAATTAGTTTCACCTAAAATCAAAAGGTGCATATTGTCAGTAACRTAGTGAGATAAAAAAGAAAAATCTGTCCTAATGAACTACAGGTTTGCTATCCAAGATATAAACAAAAACTTTGGAAAAGCAGATAATTTACTTTGCCAAGAATACAAGTCTAGACAAGACCTCTGGGACTTCGGGCTCATCCTATATTTACAGTTTCATAAACTTCATGCCTGTTTGTGTAGGAATTCACCAGGGGAATGCATTAACAGTTACGCAGTGATTTTTCTAAGAGCTGCACAAATTAGTTCCTGACATAGGACCTGATCCTACACTGGCAAAATGAATGGCAGTATTAAGACCGATTTAGTGGATGCCATGTTAGAACACTTGGGCAAAATCAGAAAAGATGATGGGCTGTGAGGCAGCTTTTAGTTATATAAACATCCAACTGGAGGAAAGAAAAAAAAAGGGGGGGGGAGGTTGCTAAAGGAAGGACAGAAGCATAGGACAACAATGTTTTTAAGAGATCTACACAGTCTAAACCATCAAGAACACTTATTAGAAGTGTCTTAAAAAAAAGAGAAAAAAATCACATCAATTTCCTTCTTGTAATACTTCTTGCTATATAAAAAAACCCAGTTCTTTTGCACTTAACTATTCTAGAATTGCTACTCTCTGATCATCACTTCCTGACAAAATCATAGCACATAATCTAAAACTGGCATCATCTTTATTTTCTCAAAAGGATACACAATCTTTACAATAATCTGTATTACAGAAGCAGTAGGATTCCTAGACAGAATCCTGTCCTAGACAGAATTAACCTCCAGAGCTTAATTTTACCTGGTGCATTCCCCATAGTCTGCAAATGTGTCCTAGAGTCTCAGCAATGGTCTATCATAGAATATCATAGACACCTCTACCCAAACATTTAAGACAAATCATCTCGGGTGATTTCAAATTAAAAGCTTGTGAAATATGTAACCTCTCCTAGTTTTTGCAATTAATAGGGTATGTCTGCAATTAGACTGACTTACAGAATGCTACACTGTTGTCATTAAAAGATGTTTTGTGAAAGTGCTGCTGTTATTACAGAGACTCAAGAGACCAATCCCTCCTAGAGGGCAAACAGTGGACTAGCAGAAAACAACAGCCATAAATCACACTGTCAGGTAGCAGAGAGAGCAGGAGTGAAACACAGGCACATGAAGGCCATTCACTGTAAACACACCACAGAAGAATCCTGGTCAGGATTTACTGAATCTGTAATTAATTAAAACTTCCTTCCAGCTAAATCTTTAATAAGCAAGGATTTGTGCTGACAATGAAGAAATACAACACAATTTTAACAACTAACTCTACAACATTTATTAACTATCATTTTACTGTTACAAATTACACAGCTTTAGTTGCAGCCCTTGGAATACTTTAAATCTTTTAAAATATGGTAATAAATTTAAAGCTAAACTGGATGCACACTGTTTTGATGTTGTGGCATTTCAGAACTTATGCTATTTTATCATTTATTTAGTTCACAGCGTCTATTTGGTTAGATTAAAACATGTTTTATTAGGTGTGTTGAGTACCTATCTGTAGCTAGTTCTTCTCCTTTTGAAGCTACATAAATACAGTTGTTTTGAATGAAACCTACAGAAATAAGGTTTTAATTTATCCTTTTAGCAGTTAAAGTAGCTTTTTAAAGAGAATTCAAACTCTTCAATTACATTATGTATTAAAAAGGTAATATTATTAAACAAAAATGTATACATAAAAAGTGAATGTCAAGAAGTATCACAGTTATCACTAGTGTACTCTCTAARCACATTTTATCTATTTATAAAGCAAGCCTGAATCCACCAAGATATCTAGTTATTTACACAATCACATATTACTTGTCAATCAAAAATGCATTCTTCAGCATTCTTCAGCAGTCTTTTCACTATCTCAAAAACAACCATTAAGCTCAGAGAATCATAAATTCAACTTATAAAACCTCTTTACTATTTCCCCACCCTATATAAAACAATTTAAATCGCATCATGAAAAGGTTACTAAAGAACATATCACAATGTTTCATACGCAAAAGTTGCAATAAATATACAGCAAGCCCTCTAACTCTTTTTAACAGTAATGTTATTCACTGCAGCATGATAGTAAGTTTATCAGAGTTTGGTCCTTAAGACAGAAATACAGTCTTTGACTAAAATACAAGTTCTATATCCAGTTACGCCAATAATAGTAACCTTTGTAGTTATTTTCCTTATATGTAGATTAGGTACTCTACCGTGGAGGTAGAAGGCTTAAATTTCTACAAAGAAGCATGCAAAGTTATTCTCAAATAGATGGTGCTACAGATACAGTTATGAAGCAACAATTATTTCTGAAGGTTGTATTTTGCATCCAGCATTTGACCAGAATAAAGCAGTGTGAAGTTATGGCTTTATGGCTTTACAGATTGTATCTAAACACCACCATAGAGAATCATTAGGTTCAGCAACAGTTCTTCTGAAGATGAAGAAATTAGAAGTTCAGCACTGACCTTAAAGATAAAGCCTCCCTCCATATTTTGGATGTTAAACATAGATAGCTAGTATATTGCCTCTTAGATTCTACGGTCTATAAACTATAATATGCAGTCAAAAATCCTGAAGTAACAGGACAAACTGTACAGAAGGCTTTTTTTCCCCCCTCTACTCTTGGAGGGCTTTTTCTCTTTATCTTATGTTCTACATAAATGAAACATCATTTATGACATGCTATATTCATGTACTACTTTATTCTCTCTCATCATCAGGGGTCTTGGAGTACTTTGTAGTCGCAAGTCCCTTTAAACTAGATAAAGATTTGGGTGTAAACCACTGTAGGATATTAATAGCATACAATGCACCACAGGACACATTTTGACTTTGAACAAGGTTCAGCATTTGTAGGTAAGTTGACTTCATGGAGGAGAACTACCACAAATCTGATTCTTTCTACTACTTCTAGATTAAGCATTTTTTTCATAAAAGCAGCAAATTATCTTCTCTAAACACAAAAAGGGGAAAAAAAAAGCTTGATATTTCTCACACAGCCTCAGAACTAGCTCCAAACTCTTGGAAACTTACCCAACTTGCTGTTTTATCTTCTTTCCATCACCTAAAATACCACCTATCTTTGCTTGTGGAAAGCTGGAAACCTTTAAACTACTAATCATACTTTAAGGGCTGAAATTGGAACTTAGTGTTTATCTCCCATATTACTACACTGTCTACTAGCACTACTTCAGCAAAGGAATGAAGTAGTCTGTCTTCTGAAGCATCACATATGCTAAAAACATAGTCAAATACTATGGCAGCAGAGGTATTTATCTAAGTAGGATGCTTCAAAGACTCATCTGAAGTAGCTGACCAGATTGGTGGTCAGCCAATTTGCTGCTTACAATTTAGGGTGTTATTTCATACTATTATTGTGGAAAATCCTAAAGCTGCTTGTAAAGAAAACCAAAAATGGACTGGGAAGAAGAGGATACACYGAGGGAATGATGGCTCAGTCTTTCACTTATCACCCTGCTCAGAAATCTTTTAGTGACTTTAAAGAAATGGTAGGTGCTAGCTGATTCATATTAAAGAAGTAACTTAGCTTCCACTGTGAATCACCAATCCAGAAAAGGATGCCTACTTCAACACTGGAACATGAAGTGTGTATGGGGAGGAGAGCACAATCTCATACAAATTAATATTGAAGTATTTTTGCTTTTCTACTGCAGAGTTGAGACAGTTTGAAGGATCCAAAGCTGTGCATTTAATCAACATAATTAGTGTTCTTGAATATATAATTATSTGTAACTGCTCTTCTCTTATTTTGAGAAAAGCTACAGAAACAGTTCAGACTTCAGTTCTTTAAAATTTAGCCTTGAGTGTTACTGGTGTATAGTGGGTTTTTTTTCATAACTGTTTCTTCTATTTCAAAACCCTTCTCAGCCCATAGTTGCTCTGTGAATCCAGTATACATTTAAGTCACATATCAGATATTATAGCTGCAGTTTAGTTTTTCTTGTCTGAAAGCTGAAGGGGATTCAAAATTCTGCTGAGAAACAAATCAGGGTCAARTTTAGCCAGAAAATCAGATTCAGCACTCTTCAAATAGGTAAAACTATTTATCAATAACAGACTGATAACTGAATAATGCACACTGCAGGGACTTGTAATTGATACGCAGCCATATTCCTGAGGGAATAAAACAAATCTGGTTACATGTGAAGACAGAGTGCTCCATTGCAGATGAGAATGCAGACAACTCGCACTGCATGTAAAACTGAGTAATTTTATACTTAATTTCCACTAGCAAGTATCTGTACTCTGATATTTGGTTCTCATCTTTGAAACTTAGATAATCAAGCAAGCAATAATATCAATAAATGGACAACAATTTAGAGCACCACATGAAATATTTTCTTTAAAAAAAAAAAGCTGGAGTTCTGACCAGTTCTGACAAAAGAACGCTGTAGGGAAAAAAAAAAAAAAAAAAAAAAAAAAAAAAAAAAAAAAAACACCTAGAAACACGAACGTTTTTAAAAGAGGTGACAGAATCAAAAAACCCTGCTCTGTTCTTCTACATTTATCTTCTGAGCCACAGGCTCAGTATCACTAACTGAAATGAAGCATAAGGCTTTGGCTAGTATTAATTTATAAGAAAACAATTAGCTCAGAAGAGATGCTTTTCACACTCTTCTCTGTGAAGAAATAAATTCATGGACAAGTTCAAAGAACTGAGAGGTAGGATTAATCACGTCAGTTTAATAACTGACACTTCGGCATCTTAGAAGATGCAATTTCTAAAACAGAAAACACTTATCCATAAAGATCATAATTTTACCAGTGTGGCGAYAGTGAAAGATTTAGTATTTGCAAATACTTCAGGATTCCTGACAAAGTAGTCATAAGTATTTAGAAACAACTCRGGCGAGAAATCTAAGTTTTATCAATTGGAACACCAGTTGCTGCCTCTTGCTGCTACGAAATAATGTCTGCCCAGTAGGACATCTGTCATTTACTTAACGTTTTTCTGCATAAATCTCTTTTGTCAGTTTTAAGATTAACCTTTCTTTGTTTCTTAGAAATCATTTGTCCCCCTCATTCATAGGTCTGTACAGATCAAGTTGCCCTACTGTGTTTTAACCATGAACACTCTGCTGTCCAGCAAGTATAGGATAAAACTTTTCTAAAAATCCATGAAGACCTTTCACTCTCCAACATCCAGTTGCTTTAAGTAACAATTAAATCCTCTCCTGATCCAGACCGGTCTAATCTCTGCTAGCCCAGAGGCTGATGTAATCTTTTTGACTCCAAAACAGGGAACAACATTCAGTTTCCAGATCCTATCTGCTTTCAAGTCAGCTGTCAAGCACAAAACCCTTCTCATCYATGTGTTAACAAATGACAATACACTAACAGAACAACAGGCCAATACTGGAACTATCAGTTTAATTCCAAGTAAGTCTGTGCAATATTGAGACAACAGGTGCACAGTGACTTGGCTACCAGCCATGTAGAATTAATCCCTATTGAAGAACATACATATATTCTTATGCAATCTAATGGCAATTTTCTGATTTATTTCTTAAACTTATTGTTAGCCAAAGCATAAAGCCAGCGTGGTCTCTGGATGAATATTATAAAATCTGAACACATGCAAAGCAGCCTCCTCTAATGCCACAGGTAATCAGAAGATGGAACCATCATAACATGGTTAGATCAGCACTAACATATTGAAAAAAGAGTGGAGGTTGAAAATAAATTCTAGGTAAGAATAAAATTCATGTAACAAAATTTCTGTGCACAAGTGGTATTTATGCTAGTAAATTAGTAGCAAATTCATTTCTTCCAAGTATAAGGACATCTAGAATGAGGAAGTATTTTCTTAAATTTACTCTAGTCACAAGTTCATACTTTTTTGATTAGGTAGTAACTTGGGAAAAATGTACATGAGTTGAAGACCACATCAGCTGCAATGCTTTTGTTTAAGCATYCTCTTTCAGCTATCAAAAGATGAGCGATGAGGGTAAAACTGAAGGACTGAACCTATTTAAAGTCACCAGCCGGTATCCAAATTCCTTAAGCTGTTGAGAACAGGTTTTGGGATGACAACAGAAAGATGAAGACCTGAAAACTTGACTATTCCTCTATTCCTGTAGATGGAAAGATTTGAGCCAGTCTGACAAGCTCATTAATTAACAAATATCCCAAAATAAGCATACATGATTTAATTTAGGAAGACATGCAAAAGTGTTATTGAGGTCAGCAGACTTTTAGGGCTTGAAGACATACCAAGTTAATTGAACAACAGGAAGTTATTAGCACATTAGAGTGTTCTATTCTTTTTTTTTGCCGTGTACTGTAACTGTATCGATTATCTCACAATACATTTAATCAAGTGCAATTAAGTACCATATAATTTTAACATTATTACAAGAAACTCAATAAATATTTAAAGAGAAATTTAAAAATGGTTTTCGGAATCCTGCAAATCCATTTAAATATCTGAAATATGAGACCAAGAGAAAAAAAAAAATCTAAGTTTTCCTTGCTGTCCTCCTTCAAGCTATCAACGATTGAAGCTTTACATAAGCCAGGCTTATCAATTTAAGAAAAGGAATAAAAACACACACAAGACATTGGTCAAACAAATATAAAAGCAGAAAAGACAGCACTTGAAGAGCAAAGAAAAGGAGAATAAAAAGAAAAAAAAATCTAAAAAAACACAAAACAGACAAAAGCAAAAATGAAGTTACACTGTCTTTAAAGAAAGTGAGATTAAGTGATATCAACTGACATACTGACCAACCAATGAGAACTTAACATGCCTGTGCAAATTAAATGAATTAAATAGTAAATCAATGATATTTTGATGCACAAAAAYGCAAGGAAAAGATTAACCTGTACCAGAAGTAGGTATGCCAATATGTTCTTAGATTGATCAGTAGCAGCAAAAAAAGCTGACAATAACACAGACTGTTTCATAATTGTAAAGCAGACAGCGGAAAGAGATGGATCATGAATTTGAATGACAGTGAGGCACTTACTGACYTACTGAAAAGACTTTACAGAAAATTATAGAGAAGCTCTGAAAATTCATCAAAAATATAGAAGACTTTCCATAATGAATCCAGAGAATGGAGGATATTCTCAGCATCTTTGAATATCTTAACTACAGATTGCAAACTTTTTTTTTTCCTCCATAGGATGCATATATTTGTGCTTAAGTTTTCACTGCACTGTAAAAGTGACTAGAGGAAACTATGCACACTTTAAAATTGACATGGGTGGCCTTATAGAAATTGAGACAGAGAAAAAAGTTCACATTAAATTCAACATGGGAGACTTTTTTTTTGAAGTTTTTCTAGTTCTTTTCTAGTCAGTGATCAACCTTCAGATACATCTACCTTCAGCAAAGACAATTTCAGTGAAAACATTCAAGAAAGTTAGCTAGTRTAACATGAACACCACTTGAAGACCAAGGCAAAAAAAAACCATTACGTATCATAATATGTTGTTTAGTGTACATACATACACATACTTTTCAAGGAAAAGAACATGTTAGCATTAAAAACATTGTACATTTTGTGTTTCCACGATAAATTGAGGTATATCTAACACTACAGAGGCATGATAGCAAGTTTTAAATACATTAGATCTGTTCAAAAGTCTAGTCACGACAACATGGACTTCCATACAAGCACAGCTCTCTGAACAAGAAATCTACTATGTCTGATTTGTTCAAGCAACTCTATCCTACATCAAACTGCAAGTGTACTCCTTGTCATCTTTTTGTGCAGTTTCCAAAAAAAAAAAAAAAAATTATACACATAGTGAATGTTTTACACTTTTAAAACAAGAAAGTTCTATCCTTTTAAAAAGAAAAAGAGCATGAACTTGCACAAAGACATTCAGGAACAGAGGATAATTTTTCTTTAGCTAACACGCACACACGCACAGACAAGCTTTTGGAATGCCAATCATTACCTTTTTGTTGGTGTAAGAACCAGTTTCATGCAGAATGGCAACTCTAAACGGAGGCCACCAAGTATGGAATTCTTTTACCCACTGATGCATCACAGTGGCTGGACAAACAATCACTGTTGGGCCTAACCCCTGGTACCTAAAATAAAATATTCAAGAATAAATCTTCAATGTGAAATAAATGCTCAACATTAAGAGGCCCATTAAAATAATCCGACACAAYAGTTCTAGTGGAATGAGAGCGCTATGGAAATTGATTGGCATTTTCTAGAAGTCTGTTTTTTTAAAGATGAAGGGAGCATAGCTATAAAAATCTATCCGTTGAAGARTTAATGTGTGCATCTATCAATATAAGCATATAAATCAAAAAATTCCAAACAATATGGTCTAAGGGAACTTCCTTCTGTGATAATACAAATCAGGTTTGGAGTGACTGCTGTTTCTTTAAGAGAAATGAACTCATTAATGAACAAGCATTTTCTCACTTCTACTCCTAGAAAACGTGTAGATACAGTGTTGTAAATGGACTTCTTATTACACAGGTGTGTTCTACTTTAGGTTGTTAATACACTAGTATTATAACCTTAATTTATAGACAGCAAGATAAGATAGACTAAAGCAGCAAAATATACCACCCATAGAAACTGATAGTAGAGCTAGGCTAAAACTTCATCATCTCCATCTTTGTTCAGAATCAGATGATTCTCTCTGAGAATTACTGAGGAGACATTAGATACAAAGCCTTTCTGTATGATACATTCAGTTCAGAACTACTCTTACAATTAAAAAAAACAAGATCTCTTGTAAAATAGTGAAACAAGAAATATTGCTGTTAAAAACAAAGAGCAACAATCATACAGGAAATATGATCTGTAGGAAAAAAACCCAAAATATTGTTTGTTAATTCTTCRCATATTTGCTGTTAAAAATCAGAACAAAATAAGTTTGCCAACAAAGGCAATAGCTACAGTTATCATGTACTGATCTCTGTTTTTACATCAGGCAAAAGGTCTTGGATAATCATGTACACTTCAGGTGGCAACACATAAGCGATTCTAAAGATCACACTATACATTCAAGATCACAAGCATACAGCAATAAAGAACAGCAGAAAGATCCTGCTTTAAAAAACAAACAAACAAAACAAAATCTCCAGACACACACACACACAATGATCTTCAAAAACTGATAATACTTAGAAATAAGTATTTCTTTTTTACTAAAAGCTTATACATTTGCAGAATGCAACCCAGATGTTGCTCATCTTTCCAACAAGGGCAGAGATTACAACTGCACAGCACAAGCTGTAGAGTAGCATCTTCAACCAGACAGGTTCGTCAAAGAAATCAACTGTCTTGAGTGATGGAGGACAGAGCAGTTGTTTTGTACATAAAGATTACGGTAGAAACAAAATTTAAACAGCTGGAAAAAAAATGCTTCTGAAAAACATCAAAATTTGCTATTTAAAGCATTATTTTACATTTCATGTCCCTGATGAGCATAATCTAAATACGCCTCTAAAAGCTAGGTAAAACTTATTTTTCATATATTACAACTGTATTTCCTAAATTGTACGTAGTAATTTACATCAGGAAAACAGGTTAACAAAACTAGAACGCATCTGCAAATCCAACACCAAGTATCTTTTCTCATAATTTCACCTATGAAGAAGGAATTTTTACATATTATTCAGAAACATAACATGAAAGATCCTTGGAAGAAATATCAGTCATTCTAACACATTTTCGAAAAGCAAGAAAAAAAAAAGCAGATGGGAATTCCTCTAAGTTACAGTTGTTACTATTATTACTGGTCTTTTTTGGCATGGATGATCACCCACCGATCAGAAGCTCTARCTTTCATCGCAAATCAGCTTGCTACTTCCTGTAAAGCATTCACTTGGTGTCTTGCCAGAACAAATATTTTAATGTAAAATTTAATAAATGGAACTAAAGGTATTGTATCTAATTTAAAATTCCATATTGTGTAAACTATTGATATTAGTGTAATTGAGTTTGTAAACAATCCATTTGTGGAAGCTAACCTTAGACACTGTATTGACCCAAAATATCTAGTGCGGCTCATCTGCAAAATGAAGCATCAATGCCTGGAATTCATTAAAAGTGTTACATGTTTAATTTTTCCTGCCCTACAGCTCCATTGTCTCGTAAAATTTTTCCTTTGATGTCCCCCACTAAAAGAATTAAAGGAATATTGTAATTGAAATGTCATTAATAATTCACAGGACCCTCCTCCACCAGCAATACATCTGATGAAATATTAATTGAGCTCCACAGACTGACAGTCTGCAGAGGAGCACTTGCCTGTAATTTGAACCACGAGTCCTGATCTTGCTGTAGCTCAGACCTGCCAAGAAGGCAATTATCTGGATGGTCTTGCCCAATCCCATCTCATCTCCCAGAATTCCTCCTGCCTGCTGGCAGTGCAATTCCCAGAGCCACCTAACACCTGTCTGCTGGTACCTAAAACAAGGAAAAAGATGGCAAATGTTTGATAATACAGATCATAGCAGAAAGTACTCATGAATTAGTCATTTGGTAAGGTTCTTATACTAGTTCCAGTAACATGCTGGATGTGTGTTTTACATGAGTGCTGTATTTACTAGCTCATGCATTTTTGATGCATTTAGACATTACATGTGACATTCATTCTTTATGCAATGCTAAAACATTTCTAATTAAACTGATAGTCACAGTAATTAGAGAGTATTTTATTTCATGTATATTTTAAGTGTTAAAAGTAGCTTGAGAAGCTAYTCTAACAGAGCATTATCATTTCAGAAAAGGAGTCATGTAAGGGTCTAATAAACTGTATTATTTAGAATGTATAACTTGAATTGAAGGAAAAGTTAAGATGTCTATGAGGTAGGGACTTTACGCTCCACTGTGAAAACAGATCTCACATGTCAAAGCATGCTTTTTTGTTTTTAAACAAATTAATAACATTAATCTCTTTCAACAACAAAGAAAGCCAACAAGAAAAAAACATTCTGTAAGGCAAAACAAAGCTTATTCAAGTGAATGGGATGTTAAAAAGCATTAGTATGTGAGAATATCAGGGTAGTTACCATCTCCAGTGAAAGACTGGGAATAGAATAAACAACGATGCAAAATTCAATTTCCAGTTAGAAGCAGATTTGAAAACAATTATTTATGATGACAAGCAAAAAAGGTGCAGATAGGGAGATAGGGTGCTGGACTGAGGACCATTCTGGGACACGCTTTTTTATAATGATAATGAAATAGTGACAGCAGTAGGAATAATACCCATCTTGAAAGTATGCATTTCAAACTGAAAATAGAACAAAAGGAAAAGAAGCAACAGCAGATTTAAAGAACAATATCAAAGATAAMTAATGTGTTGCAGCATTTCTGTGTCTTGTAACTTAAGAGAAAAAAACAGGTTACTGATTGTATTTTCTTGATGGTATGTATTCCTGGATTGGAAAACATGGAATTGTAGCTTTCTATAAAATAAAGATTGYTCATTTTAGGGCTTTCTCTTGCATGCACTTCAAAATAATGTTTCATTCTTTGAAAAAAGAATATTTAGAAGTACTGACAGCTACAAAGTTGTCTACGAAGTACCCTTAAAATCAATTTATGATGTGAGCTGTCTGTATTTAGATGGATGTTGACACAGAAAAAATGGCCTAATTAGTTAGAAAAAGATGATCAAAGAATACATCTAACRGTTCAGACACCATCACACAATATGCTGGTACCTCAAGTGTTCTATAGCACTAMGCCCTTAAAGCAAGAACAAACAAAAAACGCCACCTTTTTATTAGGGTGGAGTTCACCTTAAAAATGAAAGAATCTAAACACAAATATGAAATATTTTGCAGGATCAGCTATGATTGGGATAAGAGGCTCCTGTTACTATATCTTTCTGAAGGCCAGAATATTTTCCAATGGAAATACTGAAGAACTAGAGAAAATCTTAATTCCAGTCAGAAGCTGCTCCCCTAGATTAATGCCCAGCATGTACCTTCAAAAAAAAAAAAAAAAAAAAAAAAAAAAAAAAAAAAAAAAAAAAAAAAAAAAAAAAAAAAAAACACTCAAAATTCCCTGATACAATTTTGTATTTTTTCTTAGGATTATATCCAGTTTTGATAGCTAGCTGTATTCATAAGCGTCTCTCTCCTGCTTCCCCTCTCTCTGCACAAAGTTTCATGATAGATGATAAAATTTGAGAGAAATTCTGCTCTAAGGGGAGGAATCTAAGGGGAATGGGGGAAAAAAGCACATACTTTCACCAAATACACTCTTTATATTGTTCATCAGAATGTTTGAGTAACTACTACTAATCATAACAGGTCTAAATAAGCATATCAGTAGATGATAATTTACCAGAAAAAAGTTTTGAAACATGTAACTAAAAAAAAAAAAAATCAGAAATAATTTTTAAGATGGAAAGAGAACAGCAAGAGTCATGCTACCTTCTATAAACTCTGTTTTTTTAAAAAAAAACAGAAAACAAAAATGTCAAAAGTATTTTGGGTCACAAAACACTTCCTTTTCTAAGTTGGTTGGGYGCACTATTCTAAACCTGTGGAAGCTTTCCAAACAGGCCTGAATAGTAATTAAGACTTTTATATCTTTCATACTTCAAGAGTTCTGAATGTTATTCATCATTAAGGAAATAAAGCATCCATCTGCAGCATCTCTCCATTCCCTATGCAGAAAATACGCTCCACCCAAGATTTCAAGACTATTTAAATATAGGGCTTTAATTAACTACATAGATTTTTATTCTCCCTTTTCTGGATGCAATATTAAAGAACATTCATGAAGTTGGATAGGAGGATTTGAGAGTTAAAATCATCTAATACAGGAATGCTGTATATCAGTCCAGAGATGAGTATCCTAGAACATACCAAACAAAACTAAAACCACATTTTTAGAGAATGTCTTGTAAACACAGTTCCAAAGCTCTGGGTAGACAGAGCCTATCTATATGGCCCTAGATAATTTTTGATGATGTTACGCTTCACCTTTTCTGAAGGCTGATAGCATTTGCACCCATTGTGCCAAAGTAGTTTTTATACAAAATTCCACCCTGAAATAATCCTATTGAAGTACTCTTCCTATCTAAAAAGAATCTTGCTAGTTGCATAGCCTTTTTTTTCTTTTCTTTCTTTCTTTCTTTCTTTTTTTTTTTTTTAAGGCACATGTTTTCCTATTGTGCACAGGAAGGATGGAAATGATTCTACATAATGTACGTTTTCAAATTCTTTCAGTTATAAGCACCTCCCAAAATGAATATAAAGTRTATTTTTCTCAAGGACATAGTATTAGTTCAACTGACTTAACAGAGAAAAACATTAGCTTGTGAGAACACATGAATTAAGGTGCTTTGTTATACCAATTCTTTGTTTAATCATCCAGGCTTGCAATAACTGCAACTTTACAAAAGTTTAAAAAGTCAAAAAAAAAATCATTCCATGTCACTTTTTCAAGAAATGGTTATACAGGGAGATAATCAAGACTAACTCCTTAATCTTGTGCTTTTGTTGCACCAACTCTTATTTTTTCATTCTAAAGATATTGTGCAAGTTCAATAAAAATGCTGCTTGATCTTCCAAATAGTTATTTTGAATTGCATTTTTCATGAGTAACCATGCTATGATTCATACCTTAAAGTTCACTGCTGTTGCTAGCAGAGTTTAGTTATGCTCTAAGACAAAACTGCATTTCTGTTGTATCAGGGAAATCAATTACTGAGAGAAAAATGCTGATTTCGTGTTTATGCACAACTTCTCTTAGGCTACGTACAGATAGTGCAAGGCAAGGCTAGTAAGTTTAATTTTGTTCCACAGTAACACCAGTGGTATTAGCTTAGTACATCTTGCTGAGTATTTTTCAGAGCAGACAAACATACAAGTAAGAAAACAGATTATCCACTTAGAACAGGCTTACCAGAAAAAAAAAAAAGAAAAAAGAAAAAAGAAAAAAAAAGAACTTAAGAATCCACTCTTTCCAGAAGTGCAGGCTAACTTCTTCGGAATTCAATTCAACAGTGCAGAAAGATCGCTTACAGTATAGAGATGCACACCTCCTTGGGTCAATATAATTCCATCTTTTCTACTGGACTTATTCAGAACTCTAAATTTAATGTCTATTGACTGTGAGCCTTCCTACATTGGAGATTTCAGCATTTAACTTACAAGTCCGACAAATAATTCAACTCAATTGATCTTTCTAACCACTTAGGAAGTTTTGCCAACTGACTCTTCTTTGCAGGGATATCCTTCATTAGTGAAGCTGAAAACTAAAAATTAATCTTAGAGATGTGCCTGCCTCATTTCAATTCCCTTCAGATTGCTCAGAGCATGCATCTGTTCTCAGGATGATTATTTCTGCAGTACCTTTACACAAACACTGTAGATCACACTGGCTGCGTAGGGTCCTGGCAATGCAGCCATTAATTCAATTCCATTTCAGAAGCAGTGCTTTGCTTCTGAAGAATTACAAGACAACAATAATAATTTCCTTGAGGTTAAGACTAAGTGGCCCTGTTGAAAGGGATACCACACATGCCTGTTCGAAACCATGRCTATCTACAACACTAATTCTAAGGTTTTAGAGTTACCTTTTGAAAGAGAAAATGGTTTTCCTGCTATATGAAATGCTTCCAAAAATGAATTCAAGTAAATGYTGTATCAAAGTTAGAGAGAGATTATGTAATAAACTGTCTTGTCAACTGCAAGCTTGTTTGAACCGTCTTTTGTACATAGCTTACTGAGATGAAGTTGAGCTGCTTGACAGTGCCCCTGAACACTGATTACTCTCTCTCAAAAAGAAAAAAAAAACCCAGACAGCAGTCCTGTCCAAATCACTGATGCATCATTAAGTAACCAAAGAATGAATTTCACAGTAGTTGTCCATTTACTACAGGTAACAAGAATCCACTCTGCTTTTGAATACTTTGCCCAGTGCAATTTTAAAGAAAAAGTATTTTATAATGACTCAAATTTTTTTCTAAAAAATTTTCTTTTTTTTTTTTCTCATTCTATCCAGGCGCAGAGACATTTACATTACTTGCTTTCGTTTATCACTTGTCAGCTCCTTACCTTAAATTTAAAGTTATTCTCTCTCCTCTCCACATCTGAATTAAAAGAAAACTCACCAATAAAAGAAAGCATTTCCAGAAACAGACAAGAGCAGCTTCTCAATCCTTAGTTTACTAACATGTATTTCACAGTATTTTCACAAGTCAATTATTAATTGCATTTTTATATAGTTGCATTTAACTATCAATTTCATTCAGCTCTTTTTGTGCTTGTAATAAATGAGTTTGAGGTTTGTTTCTGCAGCTTTTTTTTTTATACAAATAATCCTACTGAAACCTGAATAATCATTCTCTGAATGAAAGCTGTAGCAAAGCGCATCTGAAAATCATCACCATTGTGACTCTAATATTAATAACWTATAGCAGTGCCTGCATAACATTAAAATAAAAGTGTCCAATACATACTTAAAAAGCTTTTTGAAGAGAAATCCTGGTACCTTGAAACCCTCTTCAAATTCAGTATCGCTTTCATCGGAAAGTTCCTCAGTCATGTGACGTTCTTTACCTTCTTTTTGCCATCTCCTGAAGTGACACAAGGAGTCAACATTCAATTATTGCATTTAAAAGATACTACATGAAAACTAAACTGAATCTTAAACCAAGCAGAAGACAACAMACACACACATTCTGGGAAGATGGCATGCATTTAAATAGTAACACGCTGAGGAGAGTTATAATTATACAATTACACGTTCAAAAAGATTGACATGCTAAAAAGAGCATGCGCTCTTGACCATTAAGTTATAAGCCTTCAGAGTTCTGTTGCTAGTTACAATTTTCTACAACTAGAAATACTAATACAATGGAATGAAAGGTTAACACCATTAAAAGAAATTGGACGTTTTACATTTCTAAACCTTTTAAATCATWACCATTAAAATTAGTATCTTTATCTTGGTATTCCCAAGGGAAAGACACGTTTTTAATGAATTTAACAAAATACTTAGTTTCCTTCATCAAGAGAATTGTTACAGTACTACATACTCTTTCCAGAGGTTTCACCCAGCAATATCACTGGCTTTGGGGTGATGTCCTTCTCTACAGCTGTTAAGCAGCCACTGTTATGGGAGTGAGTACTCAGAGCTTTCGAAATTACACAGTGATTTCTGGTATGTGGTCTAATTGTTGTATTTGGAAATTAGGTAGTCTGTAGAATTACCTCCCCCCCCCTTTCAGAAAAAGTACTGGAGGACTGTCAACACCAAGGAAATTATGCCTCATTTTTGTTTTAGTGAAACAAAACCATCTACTTGCAATAGTAAAGTCTGTATTTACTGCCAGCTGGAGGAACAGACTTGGTATTGGCCAAATAAGTACAAAACAATCAATACGAACAATTTGGGTTTTGACAGAATGCCCCTACATAAGTGCTATGCGCTCCAGCCAAGCTGAATTTGTTTAGTATGACAAAATCCCTACGTAAACAGTTGTTAAACTACAGAATAGATTGAAAATTCACCCTYATGCTACTGCTCTGGGTGCAACAAAAAAGCAGTCATATTTCATCTAATAAAAGGTTGCCATGTTTGTATGGACTAAATTGATTTGAGTACTTTCTTAGAGACATTGTAGGTAAATATATCTTCCTACCAAAATCTTCTCCTCTCTTCAAAAAGTAGTCTCTCCTTCCCCAAACAGGCCAGTAAACTAAGCGTACGCTGTTGTCTAATCCACTGTAGATATTATTACCTGAATACATATTCCTTACTCATAATTAAAGATGTTAACTTGAATGATGCTTGGAAGGAGGAGACCTGTTGGTCTACAGGCATGCAAAATACAAGACATGAAGAGTGAAATGTTGTGAGAAAGCCATAAGTAGTAGTAATGGGATGAAAAGCAGCAAGTGAAAATGCAGGTCATGAACCTCTTAGCATTGAAATTTACTGTATTAAGTAAAAACAAAACAAAACAAAACCCACGCCCCCTCGAGGTGACACGCTGCAAAACTCAATTGTTTTATCATTCAATTCTGTATTGAAGAAACAGCTCTCTACTCTCTAAGACAATCTTGCAGTGGCTAGATAGAGGAGGACTTAGCAGGCTGCAACAGTTTTCCAGTATATCTGTAATTTCTGAATGACAGTCCCTACAAGTGAGTGAATGAACCTGTTTTCCCCTTGGGAAACTCTACCCCTCCACCTTACCCACTATGCAAACAGCTCCCTGTTGGCTGGACAGCCATGATAGCAAAAAAATTCCCCAAAGCAGAATAAATGATGATAGGTTTCTTAAAAAACAAACAAACTCTCCCCATCCTGGGGGAAAAAATATTTAAGTTATTCATCCGTCTTTTCCTGTAAAGCTCTCCATACAAAGTATAATGCATTGCCAGCCTTGCTATAACCAATCCTAAGTGCTTTAAGTTTACAGTCTAAGTGAGTCCTTAGATTTTCAAAGCTACTAGTCCAATTTTATCTATGCCTGGAAAAAGAAGCATCATCATAAAAATGTCAGTTAACTTACAGCACAAAGTTGACAGTACCAGCTACRGAAACAATTTAAAAACCATTTTATTGTCTTATGTCTTGACTTAACCAGCCAAAATAGAGAGATGTAAGTAACTGTTTAAACATTTCTCAATCAACTGTCTGTAAACTACCTACTATCCTTGACACACTACACTTTCAACTACATAAACACAAAAAACACTATAAAACATTTTAATCGTTACTCTCAAGTCCTGTGCCATCTAGCTAAACCAAGTTAAGAAGGGATACCACTGGTGCAGTGACACATACAGCACTGTAACTGTTTCCAGCCCAACGAGTGCCTTCGCTAGTTAAAAATCCTTTCAGTTAAAACAGTTTAAAATAAAACATGATTAAAGTTTTCTATCTTGAACACATTCCTGGGGGGAGAACAAGGGGAATGAAGCTCTAGTGTTTTCCCTCATATTTTTAACCAAATAAGCAGTGCTTCAGGCAATTAAACCAATGAAACYTTCTTCCTAAGGACATATATCCTATGTTTGCATTTTGTGGTAGGAGATAAGATGAAAACTCAAAAACAGACTGCCCCTACTATTATTCAAAATATATTTTTGTATTCAAATATTTTTGTATTCAAAATATATCTGTACTATCTATATACAGATAGATAACATGTATAGATATAATGTATTCAAAATCACCTCCCTCAAGGAACTGAAAATTCTCAGTACAACTAAGCTAAAGCTGTGTTTTCCCCAATGGCAGTATTAATACAGTCTCTCTTCCTTTCCTGACCACCTACTTTGGCAAGACTTGTAGGAACTTCATTTATAGGCTTGTCTGTCTGTCTGTCTCTTTTCTCTTATTCCCAACCCAAGGGATATTCAAGAAAAAAGAAAAACTCACTGGATACACAAATAACAGAATTATACATATATATTAATGCTAATTATGGCAGTTTTTCAAATTTGCCCTTTACTTATTTTTTGAGAAAATACTTACAATCTGCTTTTATGAATTCAGCCACAAATGAAGTACTTGGTCCCGCTTTATTTAGTGAAAATAAGCACTACCATCTCCAAATATGTGCAAGTTACAATAACTGTCAAACCTGGCTACAYTGAAAAAAAAATAACCAGGAACACACAATACTGGGCAGGTTTAGAGAGCCAGCTTCATCTGAAAAAAAAATTGTTGTTCTTGCTTAAGTCACTCTAACTTCAGAAGCAGAAAAATCACAATGAAGAGAAATAAAACCATACAAGGGTGTGTGTGTGTGGGGAGGTGGGGAGGGGGGAAAGCAGAGGAGACAAAGTTCAGTTTTCTTATGAATATTAGCAACCTATCAATTTTAATATGTGAGCACTCAGATTGCYATGATTTCATTCAGTTAAATCCATTTTCTAGTTAAAAAAATAAAAAAGAACTTCCCTGATCTTAGGCTAGCAGTCTGTTAAATGTTTGCTTTAGGAAAATAACATTCATGTTCTAGAGGCTAACTTGTCCAAAAAGGCAGATATGAAGAGGGTATGATATAAAGGGATACTGTGAAAATTTATTCGTTTTGTTCTGTACTACAATGTTGTGTCATCAGGCACAAGTGATTAGTTATTCTAAATTCCAGAAAAAGATCATTCAAACTCACAAATGTTGACAGCAATTGCTTCAGACTTTATCATTACTGGAATTAAGACATGTCTGAAATTGACAATTATATTATCTGACTGGGTTAAGACAAGATTGAAAACAAGAAAAGAAACACCTGTTACCACGCTGTAGTCAAACAATTGCAAATTACAAAGGTTCTGAAGTGACAGCTAGGTGAAGAATCCATATTAAAATCAAATTAAATAAGTACAGGTGACAAACGGGGCAGGAATTTGTGCAAGAATCAGCCTCTAATTCTATATTCCAGAATGAGTCACCACTAGCCAACAGTGAAGCTTCAGTCTCCCCTGGGAAGAAACAGATTGCCCTCTAGTGTACAGTAGAAAAAGTGATCCAAAACCAAAGAAACTTACAGTGCAATTAACAAGGGCTGACAGTCGCCCTGTGTTTAGCTGCCAATCATCATTGGCAGCATTTAGTTACTTCACTTTAATTTAGCCAATATAGCTCTCACTYTAATTTAGCCAATATAGCTCTTAGAATTATTATGCGCCTAGAAAATCAGTACATTTAAAATCTGAGTTAAGTTACCCTCTTAACTTTCCTAAACAAATGTTTCTCTGACACATACTATATCTGTTATTTTACTGATGTGCATATTTACGAGAACCAGAGAATTGAAGGTCCTGATGCTACCTCTCTAGCAAAGACCTGTTCTCACCACCAAAAAAAGAATGAGTTAAAATGAAGTAGCAGCAACTTGTTAAAGTCACAATAAAAAAAGGGAAGAAGTTACCTGGTTTTTGAAAAGCTATGACCTTGATGTAAACCACTGTATTAAGGTAAGAATCTTCAGCAAAACTTAATTATCTTCTTTAAAAAAGGGTAAATATTCCTAATGGATGAAGCAATGGGAGGACAAACACTATTTCCTAGAGAGATCAGATAGCTGGCCAGTCTGGTCCTCCATGCTTCCACAGATGTCACACTTTGGAGGGAGGAATAGCAGTAGCAGTTATTTTACTTAATTATAGAGTAACATATTGACCTAATAAGAAAATTCTGTACTAATCTCACTTAAAGTTTATGGGCATGCTGAAAAAAACACAAGAAATACAGGTTTTTACTGTAACAAGTTTTCTTGAAAAATACAAGCATGACCTKTAAGAAATCTACTTTATATTGCCCATGGTCACTAACATGGGTATGATTTCATCCTGAAAATGCAGTATGAAAGCCATATATCACACAATTAAATCTTTCTTAATGTAGTATTGTGCTCAGATACTAATCTCATTTCCCACTTACTGCAATACCCAAGAAAGAAATTCTACATTCAAAACACAGTAATGAGCACAATTTGATTTTTTTTTTTTWWWWAAAAATACAGTCAGGAACCAAGCTGAGTGTTTAATATAGTTTGCATTTTTGAAGCACAATATGTTTTCTATTTTAGACAGCTAAGAATCCCTACAGATTATTCTAATTTGCTAAACTGAGGTATTCAGCATTACTTTTCTGATTTAACTTTTTATGGTCTATATGGGGTGGATTTAATTGGTACATCCTAACAGATGAAATACATGCAGTTAGTAGCACTAGTCTCTGCAAGTAAATTGAGACTGATGTAGACAATTACACACTTGAGCTTAGAATGAAAGGTGTACTCAGTAAGTGAGCCAAAATGTATCTTAATTTGTGTCTTGGCTCTGTCATTTTAAAGAGCAGTTAGATGCTCTAAGAAAATGTCTTCCAGAAAAGGTAATATTTAATCTTTTTTTAATTTATAACTCTGAAACATTGAAAGATTCAGTGACTCAGACACTTCAAAGACAGTTAGCACATGAAAATTGATCTAATTAGGAGAAAAATGCAACTTATTTTTTTGGCCGATCTTTGTTTTTGGTTTGATTCTTCGTATCAACTACTCTGTGTACTCTTAGTCACAACTTTCAGCAACTCAGTCTCTTGGATGTCACTTGAGAGGCACGGAAACAAGTTTTTTGAGTCTCATGTGCAAGCATTTGACAGCAACTGAATGAAGAGCTAGCCAAGTAACTGCACTCCACAAACTATACAAAATAAACAAAAAAATACAGATTCAGCACTTATCTCCCACAACCTGGCATGTAATTTTTTCCCCGAAGCAGTCAGCATACACATACTGGCAGCTGCCAGGAGGACAGTGACTATAAGATCTCTAAAAATTTTTTTTTTTAATGCCAAGCTATTACTTCATATAGACATTGTATTAGTAATGTCTATATTATAACACATTGATTAAGTGCATTTATTATGAGCAACAAAAATTATTTAGTCATATTTTTATTAAATGCACAGGAAATTTGATAAGTATGTTGGGGTGAGGGAGAAAGAAACTTGACATAGTCTTGACAGATTGCAGCTTCCACATCTGCAAAATCTTCAAAGAGAGTGACCTAATAAAACCATGCAGKTGCCTTGTTGCAAATCTGGCAAAGATTTATTTCCTGTGCATTTAACTTGCGTAAGTTACTTGTATCTTTTGATTACAGCACAAGTAACCAAAAAGTGCAGTTCCACTCATTCAACAACCTTCAAAGAAATTTGTTCTACCATGACCCGACAGTTCCACCAGACAAGAGGCAACATTCCATTAGCCCCAACTTTGAGCACTTCTAGACCGAAACAGTYACGGCTGCACACAACAAAATATGCAATTGGTATCTGGCTGCTGACAGGGATCAAGTCTGAGACACTTAGCTTCAATCTGGAGACTGCTTACCTAATCCAGGCCTCTAGATTCAGCTGGTAACAGCCAGCATGAAGGAGAGTTGAGAATGACAATCTAACTTACTGAATCCTAAATTTAAATGCTTGAGAGTCTCCTACTTATTTATCTCTCCATAATCCTGATTTTCCTTGCTACTATTCATTATTCTTGCTTGATATAACTCATCTTAGATGTTAACCTCTTCAGAACAGAGTATTTTCCCTGTGTGTCTGCATACTAAATGCTACTCCAATTACAGCAACTAGAGAAAGGCAAGATCATGCAATCTACACAAGGACCTGCACGAGAAAATGAACTAAAAATTCTTAGAGTGTGAGCTGAATTCTGTACAGCTAACTTTCTCTTTACTATCTCTTGATGACATCTCGCTTTGAGTTACTAGGCTTACTGTTGCTGAATAACCTTTGGAATGAAAGGAAAGCGCACAGTGCTCCCACCTGACTGCCTGGTTTACTGTGGGAACAACAGCTCCTATTCCAAAAAGAGTCTCATGTTCTAGAGATTCTTAGCAGTCCCACAGTTAGCTAATTATCATGCTTTAACAACATCACAGTATTTTTCCCTTGACACAAACTGGTCTCTTCAAGTCYCATCCCTGAAAAGTTTTAAGGAAACTAATTTTCAATTTTTAAAAGTGTAGGACTTCATTCAGCACCCAGCACAAGACTAAATGTTCAGAAGACTAAAGCAATCCTAAASAAAATCCTAAAGGATTTTCTCCTACTCTCTCTGGAGTAAAATATACTATAATCTCACCCATTCATTCACATTCAGAATGAAAATTGACATGAAACAAGACATAAATGTAAGCAAATGACAGCATTTCTATAGCATTCTTAATATGTTTCTTAATTCACTACATTTTATTTTCTCGTGGCATTTCCCATAATGACAATTACCTGGGGGTGTCAGTATAAAAACGTCAATGTGGACAGCTGCAACATAACAGCTACAATAACTGCAGCTATGAAATTTTTAAGAGATGTAGTGTTTTGGTGGCAATTACAGTTATTGATATTTCTAAAATTCATTTAGGCTTTTATTGTAACTTTAGTAACCAAAAGAAATGTAGTCTATGATATGACTTTGCTAAGGATAAATTGTCACAATCTTAACGTTATTAAAAAACGCATTTGAATGAATTTAAACTGTGAGTCTTATTAAAACTTTCAATCAAAATAAATTACTCTTGATGAAAACACTGAATTAAAAATGATTTAATATTGGTCTAACTTAAATGTGAGAAGAGTTTTATTCAGTAAAATAGTAAATATTTTATCAATTAATAGAATTAATTTTTGTTAATGCATCCCATAAAAAAAAAAAATTCTTTTTAAGCCTATGGACCTTGTTCAGATTAACCTCCTGCTCAAATCTCTCTGCTCTCAAGAGCAGTAAGCTATGCCCAACTTCGAAAAGCAGGATCCTGGAATTGCAAGCCTATTGCCTCAATCAGCTCCAGATCTACCTTCGTAATCAGAGATCCAAAAGCAAAGCGTACCTCTGCTTTCAAGAGAAACCTCTTCTTCCACAGCAGTTCATGTTCTCACCATGGAAGAGATGACTGTTAATACCTTTTCTTTTTGTCTCCTTCTCTTATACCACTTCATTTAAATTCAMAAGCTTTTTACATCTGTGAAAACTAGTTTGATTCTCCCAAGCATTAATGGAGTTCCTGTGCTATGGCCTTACCACTACATCAATCAGCCCTTCACTAACAGCCCTTACGTATACTGTTCCTTTTACTCTAAAGTAGTGTTTTTTAAATGGGAACCTATGAATTTCTGGAGGACTGTGAACTAGTTGAAACACATTCACAAAAGATAATTAAAAGTAAGCAAGCTGAAGGTTATTACATGAAGTTCAACACTTACACTAGAAGAGATGCAAGATGCCACTGGTTACAGAACAAAYGAAACAATCATTTTAGTGAACTTGATCTTTTGGTTCCCACTGTGGCCAGAAATACCTCTTAACTTTGCTGGCATGTCTAATTAGCACTTTAACAGCGGAACAAATTAGATACCACTTCCTTGTCCCTTAGAATGTTTTTTAGGCAGTTGTGAAAATGGAAACATTGCACAGTCTTTTTGTTAGGAGCTCAACTGCTATGGAAAGATCTCAAGAGCACATGGTAGCTACAGAGATACCATTAATATCCAGGTTATACAGCTTTCACAAATCACTGGATTAGCAACAAGTCTTTCAGCTGCCATTTTTAAAAGTAACTTGTGTTCTTGTCAACTTAGTTGTATTTTCCCACTTAACTATATTAGTTTATTTAATAAAAAAATRCTGTCTCTTCTTAGAAATCTTACTAAGTTTACAACTTTAGGTCAGCAGAGTAGCAAAAGACACTACTACTACCATCATCACCACTACCTTTTCAAATAAGGACTTTTTCGTTACCATTCTCATCAAAAACAAGAGAGAAAAAACACTGACAAAAARGACAGCTCTTTTTAGGCTTGAATAATAGCAACACAATTGTCCAGTCCTCACTACCTGCATCATCCACCATAATTTATGCAAGAAATGTAATAATCAAATAATCAAACAATATAGGTTTTAAGTCTTTCCAGTATAATTTAAAATTTTGAATCTGAGATCCATTTTATATTGATTGTCAAGTAAATGTGTTATCAAGGCACATTTTAAGTACTTAGGAAATTCATTCTGTGTCTGAAGAGAAAGCTATGAGTTTTGTGGGAGGACATGCTTTCCTTACAAAAGGAAGTTGTTGAAAGTATGCACCTATAAATTCGACTATGAAAGTACGGCTAGCTTTCCACAACAACACTGGGAACAGTATGTGATCACTGTAACTTTCACTTATACAAAAAAGTAAGAAACAGTTCTACCCAATATTGATCATATTATGATGAGCATAGGTACACAATTAAACAATATTTGATTAAAGAGTACACACATTTGACATTAAATTCCTCTCTCTGTCTTTATACAAAAGGAAATGGAAGATGCTATGAAATAAACTTTTAAGACAGGTTCCACTACAAACAATAACTTCCTGTGCCTTAGATTTCAATAAACTAACATTCTACAAAAATAGTATTGTAGAATACCTACCATTTGTTCTAGTTATTCTTCTTGATTAGCACAGTTAACTAATTAAAGGTGAAAACTAAGCAACTCATCTCAATCTAAACTACACCTCTCACATTGTGTAAAAGCGTCCTCCCCTGAAGAGTCACAGTTTGTTTATACTGTAGTTTTTCCTATCAATTGGATATGTCAACAGGACATATACTACRTTTCAAAACTATATGATCTGCAGATGAAAGCTCTACTTAAGTAAATGCTAATTCAGCCAATATATTGTTTTCTATACTCTGCTTTGGGCAGAGTCACAATTTTACAAACAAAAAACACCAATATTATAGCATATTATTGGAAGACACAACAACAAACAAAAATGAAATAGCCAAGTCTTATAATTAAAGAGGTATGTCTGAATCCTATCAGAGGGCTGTGATCATTCTGACTGCCTCATTTACCTTATTTCAGTTCCTAGTAGTGTATTACAGACATTGCCTTTGTACGTGCAACATCATCTRTTAAAGTTACTAATAAAAATTTATAGAACTAACCTTAGTCTCTGTTTATAATAGTCTTCATCTCCATCATCTCTCCACCTCTTTACTTTGCGCTTCCCTCCTGTATGGTCGTCTTCCTCCTCAGAGCTTGGAAAGAAGTCAGCATCATCTTCAACTTTTTTAAAATCTCTCTTCACCAAATACTTTCCTTTTCCTGATGAAGTCTTAAGTTCATAATCAGAATCATTCTCAGCATGAGAGGATGCTAGTTGTCCCTCCTCTTCTGCTGTTTCTGGATCAAAGAGCTCCTCATCAGGCACATACTCAGACCCTCCACTATCATCATGCTGTTCATGCCTCAGCTTCTCCTTGGTATCAAAGTATTTCTTTTCTTTTGGAATCCCTGCCTTTGACTGAATCTGCAGGGCACGCTTCTGAAGTTTGTTCATGTGTTCTTTTAAGCGCTTATCTGTTTTTGATAGAGTTCTGACTTTACTCCTTTTCTCCTTTGTGATGGATGTGGGAGTTGTGCGCTGAACATTTTTGGCTTGTGCTTTCTTCTTTGCTCCTTTCAGAAGTGATAACTTCTTCCTTTCAGATGACAGCTGAGCTTGATCTGCTAAATACTTCTCAAAATCAGATGTTTCATTTAGCATTAACTGCCGTGGCTTCCTCTTTGGCTTCTGAGGTATTTTAGTTCCAAAAGGAGTCATCTGGCCAGTACGAATAAGCTCTTCCCACTCCGTTTCCTGAACTGGCATAAGCATGCTGCCAAGATGCAGTGGATCCGACGATGGCCCAGGTACTACAATAAAAATCGGAACATCCAGCATCCTGTTAACACCTTTTCAGTAGGTCAAACATAGCAACAAGTTTGTCTGCAAGCTTCAAATGCATGCAGTTCAGTTTTTATATACAAAATAAAACTCAAAATTAACATCACATGGTATACAAGAAAAGAAATTCACAAAAGGGGAAAAACAACAAAACAGAAGGCTGAAATAGATTGCAACTTTAATTTCAAACTACTTCTCAAACTTCACATAGGAAACATTACACCCTTTATCAAAATACAAATGCTTCTGAAGCAATACATACCAGCAAGAACTACCATGAAATAACAACCCTTAATGCCATATGCACTATTCTAATGCACTCCTTATGCTTTCAGTTCAACCCATGTCAGTGTTCAGAAAAAAAAAAACCCACTGAATTCCTATATGCAGTAACACTATTCATTTTTATTATTGATTTTCAGTCTTACTTGTAGGCTTAAAATATTGCATTTTCAATAACCACACAAATCCTAAGAAACACATAGAAGATGTCTTCCCAGACACTTAAGAAAAAGTAACCTCAAAAAAGTAAACAAAAAAACCCACCCCCCACCTCCCCATAAAAAACACATAACCAAAACCAAACTCACCTTCCTACCATACTAGTATTTATATTATGAGTTTAAAAGCCAGATTGGGTGCACAGTACATTGTCATACAAGAGCATTTCAGTCAAACTGCATACAGTCGTTAAAATGTATAAATACACACTTAATTAGTGAAACTCAAGAGAGGAGAAAGTTCTGGAATGCAGGGAATTGAAGAGAAGCTCCAGCTTGAAATCATTATCAGGGTCCCAAACTTCAGAATAGCTATACCAGAATCACCAGTATGTCATACTACTGTATATTGACCAATTTCATGCACTGTATTTATCATCAAAATAAGTTTAAAGAGAAATGATGACACATCAGACATGAAACTCCTGCCTGCCTACCCCTCACTTGCTCTCTGCCAAATTCTGCAACCACTGGAATTACTAAACTCCATTTCTTCTTTCTGGGACCCCATTCACATCTTAGCTACATTTCATCATCATAAGAGGTGTCTGAATTTTACTGCATGAACCTGTGTAAAAACAAAATGCCTAAAGATGCTTTTCTACTAAGAAAAGTTTACAGGGGTTTTGATCCCTGTAACTTTGCTGAGCTAGRAGAAAACAAGAGCACCATGATGAGATCTGGAACCCACTCCAGCCATATGTCAGGAACTACTGGCAGCTCACTGAGGTTACACCTCTGCAAGTAACATAGCCTAAGTGGAGAGGCACAGACATCAACAGGGTCCAAACTTGGCCTTTGGAATACTGCAGATCAGTGACGACGGACAAGATATGATCAAGCTGGAGTCACAAAATCCAAGCTGAGTTTACAGATGGCAGCAAGAGAGAACACAAACTGAAATATGTTTGAGCAGGAAAACACTGAGACAACACATACTCGTATCAAGCCTTTCCTTAAAAAGTACAGCCTGACAAAGAAAAAGCACTTCCCCTCTCCATTTCTAGTGATGTTTCCCAACAATAAGAAAAAACGGTTTTGTTAATGCTGATTAATAACATTCAGCATATAAAATGCAATTCAATCACAATGCTAGTCATCTTTATCAAATTAGCTGTGAAAATTGTTAGGAATTCCAATTTATTAAGCCCAATACTCTAATGTGCATCAGCCATCCCTGAGCTGACAATGGATTAACTTCCATTTTTTAAAACTTCCCATGTGAATATGACAAGATTTGCAACTCTGCAGGTGCAGARAATTAAGTGTTCTTAAATGTCTCTTCGAAAACAAACCACTGAAATTTATTTCCTTATTGGCAAAGATCTCRCCAATTAGCTTCAAACTACAAAAGGTATTACATCAAAGGAGGGCAGAATACACTAATTTCAACTTTCCCCCATACCTTCATCATCCTCAATTTCAACATCATTAATTTCATCAAGAATCCCTGTTCCACCAAGAATTGCTTGGAGTCGCTTCTGCTTTGCTTTGATCTTCTTTAACTGTTGCTCCTTGAATGACAAGTGAGTATATCATTTAATTTTTAATCTGATTTATAAACRTACTATCTTTTTAAACAATTCAAGTTATGTTTGCAGTATTTTCCACCAGAAAGTCAAATTCAAATGTTAGCATTACCTCTTTCGGAAAAAAAAAAGAAAAAGAGAAAAAAAAGAAGAAAAGAGGTCACCACATTATTTATAGGGCACTCTGCCCCACAGAATGCATAAATTTGTGTGTATGATCATCCTTAAACATGCACACAGTTAAGGTCAGATTGCTCACACACACAAACTTGAATTTCACATATACATTAGGCATTTTGATGTAAATCTAGATTTTCACAAGATGGACAATCATAAAAGTTTTCAAGTGCTTTGTCAGAAAGAAACTGATAGTGTAAATCCGCCATCTTAATAACCATTTGTTAACTCAGGAGTAGTCACAGATAATTTAATTGCAAAAGCTACAAAGCTAAATGCCTTTGAAAAATAAAAGTGAAAAAAACCCAACCTTACAGCTGCTGTAACAATCACAGCTCATTATTGTTATGGAAATGAATTCCTTAGRGTTGGATAAAAGGTGTAGCAGAAATGCTATTACCCTCAACTGCTATTTACCAGCAATGTTTTGATTCTTTGGTGGTGTTCCAAACCCATAGAGGTTAAAAATCAAGTTTATGTCAAAAATGAACATTTTTGTGGAAGAAAGATTTACTAGCCAGCCCATGCCTTCATGTAGTGCTTTTTAAAATACAAAAAGYAAGTGTACTTGTATATGGTATAACTTACACTCCTGCATATGCACTATTATTCTTGCTATCACAGTATTTATGTTATGAAACACTCCCTGCAGGACAGTTCTAAGAAAATAGCTGTGTTGTAACAGTCATTAATTTCCAATTTGTCTCAGTAACAAAAGATCTCAGCTTTCCTTCAACAGTTTTTTGAATATTGCAAAAGGAAGAGTACTTAAAGGAACTTTTACACGCAAAACGTAGCCCAAGAGGTCCATAGCCATAGCATACAGCACCTGACTCCAAACACACTGTATCACATAACCAGACTCTTGAGGTTATTGGGACCACTCTTGTAACGTTATAGAATCTACATGGAGATAAATTCTTACACTTAAGGACTGTTAGAGACTGCTAACAATGGACTCCCAATCAAGTCTGAATTTCATCTGCAACTAAAACTTGAGTAAGTTACTTCAAGTAATATGAACATAAAATATAAAAGGTTCAATTACACAATCACTCTTCACTGTAAGTCTGGTTAAATGCATCTTTACCTACTATTTCCAGCTACTTGTTCCCAGGACAATGCTGTAGCTCAGTACCTTCCCTCCTCACTCTCTTAATTGGCCAAATTGGAAGCACAAAGTTAGAGTTGCTGATATGACCAAAATTAGAAAGAATTAATAGGTCAGTGGCAAACGGCCTAAGACCAGGAGGAAGTGTCTGGGGGCAAAGGACAGTAACTTTTTCAATCAGGTTGAGCATTAGAGAAAATATTAAGGTGCATTTCTCTGAAACAATGAGCTGTTCTAAAAGCTCCATTTCTGATAATGAGAGGTTCCCCTTTCCTCAAATCTCCATTTTCCTATTCACAGCTGTGTATGCCCATTGCTTACATGATACTGACACCTACTAGATTCCTCTACAAGCTCCTTTAACTTATTGCTTTGATAGAAAAAGCTGGAGAAGTTTCTGCCAAATCAGTGAGTTAAAGTGGCTTACAGAAGGGAATGATGAACACTTGTACAAGAAGAATACAGCAATGACAGAGGATTAGGGAAAGAAAGGTGGGGACTGAAGGCTGAGAGCTGAGACTTAGATGACCTATTAAATCATGCCCTAACAATGTTTTGCTCTAACTACCACCAGGAGGGATTTAATTAAATTAAACACAAAGTAGTTTTCCAAGCAGGTCATGGAAATTCAGTTGCAGAGCATGTTCTGAAGCTCAGAATAAAAACAAACATCCAAAGCTGACCCTCCCTCCAAACKTCACATCTTTAAATTAGATATTAAAATTTTTGGTAGAAAACTGAACTATTAAAAAAAAAAAAGAGAGGGAACAGTAAGTTTAGACTGACTCTAGACTAGATTATTAAGTATGAGCTAGGTCATGTAATCCAAATCTTAAACCAAAGTACAAGTTAAACAATACCAGCAGAAAATTAACGTAATCCGATCACCTTGTTGTATTTTTGCCGTTTTACAGAGTCTAGTTTTCTGTTTACATCTTTGTTTGTGGTAGCTTGAGGTGAAAGTTGTTCAATAATTTTATTTATTTGTTTCAGAGATATTGTACATGACCTGAAAAACAAAAAGATTGCAATTCACTATTCAGCTCTAGTAAAGAAAAAGAAAAAATTGTTTAAAATAATTTTAAACAAATTAGGTAAAAAGAGTTCAATTCTTTATATCATCTACAAAGCAGCCGTTACACACACACACACACACACACACACGTATGCAAAACCTAGTACTGCACAGTCTCTTCAGCTGTTAAGGGGAATATCATTTGACCACATCTATCTCTTCAAATTTCTGCTCATCTCGAAAGTGTAGTTTACAAACTTTTCCTCAGTTTTGCTCTCTGCAAATCTGCTCCTAATCTTCTTTAATCTGGACTCTACCACTCTGAYGGTGAGAGGTATTGTAACCAACTTCCCAGGTATCACAAGGCTGTTCCTTGATTTGTGCATTCTCTTTCAACACTTCTGAAACGCTTTTCAATACTCCAATCTCATCCCCTTTCTCAGGCTTCTTTTTTTCCTCTTTAAAGTACACCATCCTCTTGAAAGTCTCTTACCTTTTTAGCTGTTGTCTCCTTGGCCCTACAGTCCCTTACCATGTTGCTACTGTCCTCTCTCACAATGCTTTATTTAACTTCAATTGTTTTTACTTCTCTTCAACTTTGTGTGGATGTCATCCAATCATGTACCTTTTACTACAAACTCAGTGCTAGCTATGCAGAAAAACACACTTCACACCTGGTTTTATCCGCAGTCATTCATTCACAACATTCTAGGACTCTGATCAAACTCCATCATCCTCTACTCTCATATCTTTAGTTTTGCTGGTCCCTCTGCTCAACAAATCAACTAAATCTTTGTGGGTTTTCTCCAAACTGATCTTTCAGACTTGCACATTGTATCCCAGATAGAAGAGGTTCAACAGGTTTGCTCAAACCATTGGCATCTCCATATGTATATCCTTTATTAAGGCTGTATGTGGACAATGAAAATAGAGGTAAGAAAGATCACAGGAAATTTTTAAAATCAAAACAGGAAAAATATCAACTAATTCAAAATGCTGTGCACCTCTTTCGAGTAATCTAATTACAATGGCTACACTGCTCTATTATTCCTCTCAGTAACTATCTACTCCTCACCTCCTTGCAGTTACATAGCATCCAAAATTAGTTTTGCAAACTTACTTAATCTCATATCTCCTCATGCAATCTGGAAAAATAATCAAGTGCATAAAATTAAGTATATGCGTAAGAAGAGAACTATGCAGGAGCTGTCATAGGTACTGGAGGTATACAGTATTCTTGAGCACTAAAAGAGCAACATGAATGCAGTACAGTGAAACAGAAGCACAAGTAGAATTATTTACCTGTATTAGTTCATACACTAATTCTAAAATGAAATTTGAAACAGAAAGAAGTACCTAAGATCCAAATTCAAAGACTTGTGACTGCTATTCCTTGAAGTCTTCTACTGACTATATACCCAGTTAAAAATTTGCTTAAGTACTTTGTATATGCACTTGCGATTAGATTGTTTTGGTTATAGTACACTGATGATATGGAGCCATCCAAGTCATATAAAGCACATAACTAGAAGCAGATAATCACATGAAGCCTACAAAACAGGAAAAAATTGCACTTTTTCTGAATATAACTTTGAATGATGGAGTCTTAACCACCCAGAAAATAGACATGAATCTTAGTAAGACAGTAGACAAAGCAGAGAAAGACATGCTCTATTCCTTATGTCTCTATTGTCCTGTTGCATGACTGAATCAAATAATACTAATGMTCCACTGATTTTTTTTTTCTTTTAACAAGGCAGGTGACTCAGGACAAGAAACATGATCTAGCAGTTGCAGAACATCTTTCCCTTCAGCTTCTAAAAACATGAGGCACTAAACATTACTAGATACCAGTTAACAAAAAGGAACAGTAAGAAAGTATATAAAATTTACCTTAAGTCATCCAGAACTGACTGATATTCTTTCTCTGCATCAGCTATTTTGGTTGCTTTGTTAGCTTCATTAATTGCATGATCTACTTGCTGAAGGACTCCTTGCTCCAATACATCCTGATCATAGACATCAACTCCTAAACCTTTGAGCTCTGCAGCCTGAGCACTATCTGAAACAGACTGAATCTGCTGCCTGTTGATATGTAAGAAGGGTTGTCCTCTTCTGGGCACTTCCAAAGGAGCAGCCATAGAAGTGGATGGCTGATTAGCAGAGTTGGGAATACAAAGACTATTACCCTGGTCATCACTACAAAAGCCATTTTCTTGTTCAACTCCCAAATCTTCAGTATTTAGCAGGCAAGTATTGCTTGCAGTGGTATCAAGATCTTGTTCTTGGATATTGCCTGGCAGTCGGTTGTTGTCTGTTGGCATCCTCTGCTCAAACACAAGAATGATAAAAATCAAGTCATCGTGAGAATATTCACGTACATAAAATTCCACAGGGAGACTATGCCCAAATAAAAGCAAGCAAAGCAAAGAGCATGTTTCTTTATGAACAAATTCTTATTTCTAAATACCTAGTAGTCTGTTCCTCCATACGTCCTCCTTCTCTCAAAGTCTTCTCCAAACTTATTTCCACAATCAAAAAGAAAAAGTAGCAAAGTACCTTGAAGACAACTATAAAGAATATTCCTGGTATCATCACAAATAAAATAGCCAGTAACAATTGTTCTCCTTGCCAGGAAGTGATGTGGATCATACAGCTATACAGTCAAACTCCAAGAAAATACTGCTAAATGCAGCACAATATATCCAAAACTGAAAAATACAAGCTCGAAATACAAGATGAAGCTCTAACTTAGAAAACACCGATATTTACTGCTTACTGTAAAGAGCTCAACACAAGTTTTCAGAGGAATGGTATGTTATAGCAAAATGGTCAAAAAGACTCTGAGATGCAGAAAAAAGGCAAAAGTCAGGCCTAAACAGGGAAGTGGTTTTGCTTCTGTATTCAGCATTGGTAAGAATACACCTAAGAAACCATATTCAATTCAGATATTCACCTTCTTCCCTTTTGTCAAGACACGAAAACATGAGATAGACATATGAAAGAGCTACTAGAGAAATCCAGAGATCTCCAGTGTTGCAGTGCAAAGGTTACCAGGAAGCTGAAAGGAATCTGTATCAGTTAACAAAAAAAAAAAAAAAAAAAAAAAAAAAAAAAAAAAAAAAAAAAAAAAAAAAAAAAAAAAAAAAAAAAAAAAAAAAAAAAAAAAGCAAGATATTTGAAAACGGGACCAGTGAACTTGTCAGCAAAAGCACAGCCAAGATCCACTGGCTGTAGGCTAAAGTTTCATAAATTCAGCCTCGAAGCAGAACATAAAGCATCTTTGTTTGTTAGGAAATTAACACAGAAATGACTTACCAAGGCAAGCACTGAGCTCGTTATGCTTGGAACCTTTAGAGTGAGGCTTTTTAAAAGGATGTATTTTTAATCAGCTTCAGGAAGAAACTGGGTTTATTAGTTTGCAGGAAAACATTAATTAGGCAGGTGGGCTGCAGTAACCTTTCCTAGCATAGCAGCCAGAGGATCTGAGCCCCAGTTCACCCCTTTCTTCCATCAGCTCCAAACCCACGCAGCAAGTTTGGCCCTGCGTTCAGACAACAGACACCATTAAGCCCTCGCGCAGCCGGCAGCTTCCCGCGAGGGACCCGGGACCACATCTCCCTCCCGGGGCCATGACTGATTTCCAAGTTAACGTGTTTCATCCTCTCTCGGGAAGCCCGGAGCCRGTCGGCGCTGTACGGGACAGGCCCGCCGGCCGGGGGGTTTCCACGCCACCGCCAGGCGACGGCGAGGCCCGCTCGGGACGGAAACGCGAGGGGCTCCCGGGGCGCCGCTTGCCGCCGCGGGAAGGGGGCGGTTGACCGGCCGCCCAGGCCCGGCCCGAGACGAGCGCGCGCGGTGACGGGCGGCGGCGCCGTTGGCGGGACCGCGCGCGCGGGGCAGCGACAGCGGCGCGAGCCGCCCGCCGGGCCCGCCGCGGGACTCACCTCAGCGGGGCCGCACCCGGGACGCCACTGCGCACGCGCGCCGCCCGCCACCAGCGCGTGCCGACTCACAGCCCGCCCACGTCTAGCGCCTCGCTGCTCCTCCAGCGCGCCTGCGTCACTTCCTCAGCGCGTCACACGTGKTGGTGACGGCGCCGGCGGCGGCAGGTGCGCATGCGCCGCCCAGCGGGCGGGCGGACATGTTGTGGCCTGGGCGGGTTGCCGCCCGTCGTGGGTGGTTGCCTTGCGTGGGGGCCTGGCTGGCTCCGGTGCGAGTGGTGAAGCCTCGCCAGGCTTCCTGTGTGCCTGGGGCCCTGTTCAGCGTGGTCCCCCTTGCTGTGTGACTTGTGAGGCCTTGCGTGTTGCTTGCTCTGATGCCGCAAATGGTGTGGTGCTCGGCCTCAGGCCGGGAGGAGGGCACAGGCCCTGATGGCAGCAGGGAGAGGGTTTCTGGGGAGCAGCAGTGCTGTGCTGTCTCTGGGGACACTTTTCACAGGCTGCCAGGCCTCATTGTTGATGTGGTATCACCACACAGCTCATGGGCCCAGGTGAAGGCCGCTTGATTTKATGCCCTGGCCCACAGATCACCTTAGGCAACTGGTGGAGAGGTGTTGCTTGTTGGTAGATATGCTTGCAAGGCCAGAGCCACGGGAGAACTGCTTAATCGGGCTTATTTGAGTAGTTCGTTCTTCCCTGTCATGTTAGAAATCGTTCCTGTGCTTTGACAAGCGGATAACTTGGGAGAGGAGATGCAATCTCATGGTTGCAAGATTAGCCCAGGACTCAAAAAATCAGTGGCATTGAACTAATCATATGACTTAATTGCACCAAGATTCTTCCTGGGTAAAATGAGAGTAAAGGATGCTACACCAGTTTATGGGAGTTAGCAGAGGAATTAGTTATAGAYGAAGTAAAAAGTTGTCTAGTGAAGTTGACTTTTACGGGACAGGAAAAGGGTAATAGCTCTGCTGCCTGCTGGCCTCTGTTACAGCAGCAGATGCTGTGTTGCCCTCATTCTATTTTTCCAGGCCTTCACTTGCTTTCTACTGCTCATTTCTCCTTCCTTCTCCATTCTAACGACAGAGAGTCCTGGACACACTGCATCCTCCTCTGGACAGCAKAAACGAATTTTATTGGCTGAGAACTTTGTGCCAACTCTGAGAGGATAAATACAGATTAGATTTGAAAGTTTTTTGCTAATACAGTGCTGAGGCAGCTAGATTTGAACTCTTGTCTTCAAGGGAGAATTTATGCAATTCAATTTGACCACAGAATTGCTGTCTTACACAACCTGCTTTTATTTGCCCTGTTCTGTGTGGTCTTATTGATGATTATTATCATCTCTTTGCAGTGAGTATCTTGAAACAAGAGGCAGATTTAAAAAATGTGCTACTATTTTGTAAATTGTTCAGGGATGAAGACAAAAGATATGAAAATAAGTTACAGAATGATGATACTCTATCCTCACACTCCCTATCAACAGAACAGTACCGATAAAGAAAGAAAKAAATCTTATTCCAGTAATGATGATGCATTTATGGTGCACCTTTGATTGAAAGAAAYCCCAAATCTAACTAATTATTCAGCCTGATACAGAAGATGTGATCATAACTATGCAGAAATGCYACAGCTGTTTAGTAGAGAAATAGTAAAGATCGTGCTTGTGTGTGGCCAGAGGTAATGTCATTTTAGTCATGCAAGTTTGAGGATATAGGTTAGGGTGTATATGTAGAGAAGAATTATTTATTAAATTGGTAGTAGAGATGGGGAAAAAATTACTCTTTTCAGCAGCAAGTTTCAKACCAGTATATGATTTGTGATTTTTTTTGTTTTCTTACCTATGCTCCACAAAGGCATTGTTTGGTAATTGTACTTTGCATTCTGTCCTTACAGCTCTAACAGGACAAGTTTACTGACAAATCTTTTAGAGTTTGATAGCATTTTACAATCTGATAGTACTTTATCTCTGAGACTTCTGCTTTTTCCTGCTATTCCYGTCCTAGTGCAGCAATGAGGTGCGATTTACTTAATGTACTCACTCTTCTAGTTGAATGTTGACCTATCCGAATCCAGTTTATTGGCACTGAGATACATAATTTCCTGAGTTGTATTTATGTAGAAGTAGCTTGGGAACAGGTGAGCTCTCAGAAACCTGTTGGCTGGGCATCCTGAAGCAGAAAGGAACAAGGGGTTTTCTAGGAGCCAGTAAAAGGATGGAGTGGCCAACCCTAAACTGAATATAAAAATCTTGGCTTGATCTCAGTGACTAGTTCCACAAGGAATCTTTTGGGCATTTCACAGCTTCACTCTCCAGTACTTCCATTAACCTAAGATTTAAGGTTTGGGTTTCTTTTCATTGTCTAGCTCATCCTGGGCTCCCCTTACTCTTCATAATGGACAGGTGACTAAATTCTGGATACCACAGTCTCTAGGACAGTGGTTGTCTGATATTTTCTCAACTATGTCTCTGCAGAGCATCAGTGGAGCCCGCACTGCTGTAGTAAAGCTTTGTTAGTAAATGAAATACCAGTGATTCAAGCATTTCATGTGTTATTGAAACTTTTACCCAATTTGTGGCATATATAACACACTTAGAGAGTCCCTACACACTTGGTCTAAGACTGAAAGTTCTGTTGTATTTTCTCATAAATCACCAGCACAGATAGTTGCATAAAATTTTATATCCTATTGACTTTTTTGTTTTGCCAGCTCTCCCTGAGAAATTACACCATTTCCTTTAATACCTATTGGTGTTAATACCCACAGCCTGAATGAATTAACTCACAAACATGTTGGTGACATTTATTCTGAACTACAATCAAAAATCCTTGGCTAAAGATGCTGCTTTCCCTTCCTTTCATTTCCTTTCTGCCTCCTGCCCCCAATCTCTGGAAGTCTCAAGGAAACACAGAACTGTTCCTCTAAAGTCCATAAGGCCAAGCCCTTAAAGGTCAGCAGACAGATAAGACACTACTTAGAAGATAATTCTTGTTTGTTTCCCTTGCTTTGAAGTAGGCTATTACTGGAAATTGCCTTTACTTAGTATTTAATGACTAGAATGAAGGGGCTTATTTTTAACCTTTGTTGCCATCTTCTAAGTAGAAGGAATGATGCTTTATAATTGCTGAAACAATTGAAAATGTGGAGCAGCAAGCCTTCCAGCAGAGCGAGAAAGGCAGTAACCAGGGAGCATTTAAGGACAGAGCAGCATCAAGCTCTTGTCAAAACTAATCTGCTGTTTGAAGGGGTAGACTGTTTTCCAGAAACTGATTAATGAGTAGGAACAGATAACTTGTCCTGGAAGAAGAAGAAAAGAGCTTTGTATTATTTGCCAGGAGAGGAGTTTTTAAATGAAAAGCTATTTCTTTCCTGTGCTTGAATGGAAAATGAATAAGGATTTTCTTATATGTTAACAGATTTCTAATGTGGGAGGTGGTTAGTACTAAGTCCAGAATAAGAGGCTATATGCCAACATAAAATACTCTTGCTAAGAGGCAGCTACTAGCAGAACAAAGCGATTATATTGGAATCCTGACAGGGACTCCATACTTCCCTGGTATAGCTTACACATAAAGATTCCTATGTGCTCTGTACGTGAAGGGGCTACTAGAATATTTGGGACTGAAGATGATCTTTGTAAGATTGTTCTAAAAGAATAATGTAAAATTATGTCAGGCCCTCCAGGTAGAGACTGATTGATGTCATCTGTCTGTGAAACACCCTACACACTGTGTAGGAATGATGTATAAATGTGCAAACCAAGTCAGTCTCCCAGGTGGTGTGCATGAAGGCTGTTCGACTAAAGTCTGTTGAAGCCAGGTCTCCCAGCAGTTGAAAATCAGTGTGGCTCCATTAAAATCCTAGCACAGACAGGTTCTATAGACCTTGGAAGCTCATCCTGTAGCGGTCCATACTTGATACAATAGCCTCAACATTGTTAGAAAGGTACATTTACAACACCACAGACTTCATTTACCTTAAACACATAGTTGTGCCTAAGCAGGTGTGATCTATGGTTTAAATCTCTTCCCAGCCTCAGCTATTGCCTGGAACTGTCCTCTGCAAGGCTATAAAAATAAAAGATCTGTGTTATAAAACAAAATTAAGTTATATTTCCATTGCAGTCATCTTTACAGAGAAAATTAACCTCTGCTGAACTGAAGATTCAGTTCTACTGTCAGCTACATTCATGCATACTTTCTGATCCTTTCATGCAGTGATCAGCAGAGTTCCATGCATCCATGTCCCTCAGTATTTTACTGCAGTGTTGCATTTATCCTTGTTTTCTTTTTTTTCCCCCTATACGTAGATGACTATGAGGTGCACTGCAGCTACTCTGCTAAATCACTGGCAGTGTGGTTTCTTAAGCAGGACAAATTCTGCTTATTTGGTTAGGTATTTTTATAAATGTTGTTCATGTTGCCACAGTCTTCACTCCCTAGCATGCAAACGTTAATGGTGATACTTAATCCTTGCTGGAGCTGGTTCTGGCAGCTTTTGATGTAGAGTAATTGAAAGCTTGAACTAGCAAGGCTGGGAAGTTAAATTGTGTAGAGCTCTTCCTTTTCCATTAGCCTTACGGTGTTACTGGAAAGGATCATGGGAGAGTGTATAAAGCAACAGTTCAGAGTTCAACTATCAGTTCTGGAGGGTTGTGAGGCAATGCAAATAGGCTTCCAAGGAAGCTCAAAGAGATTAACAACTTGCAAAAGAAACAGTTGGTTGCTGGGCTTCTGAAGTGGGTAATGAAAAAGCAGATTCTGTAATTTACTGTTACAATGAGATAGAAATGGGCAATGTTTTCATTTTTATTCTATCATTTTTATTCAGTTTCCTACTGTAAAATATTATCCCTAGAGTCCTGGTCTCAGAATTACATGAGAAACATGTCCAGGCTGTGACTCTATACAGTAATAACCTACCTTATTTCCATGTATAAGCCCCTGGTTTATAGCAGTAAATGATTCTCCCTGGCCACTCAATAGCCTGGTTGTGCTGTTAATGACGTGCCATACTGACGGTTGGCCAAATCTTCATTCTTGCTTTTTTAAATTAGGCCTTCCCTGCAGAGATTTTAATATGTATTTTGTCCAACTAAAAGTTTAGAAAGGACTTCATGACATTATATTTATGGATTTCATTCTCAGGAAATCCTGTATGTGAACTATGAGTGATTGCAAAGGAGCCATCACACAGAAAGGCTTGGCAGACTAGCTAAGAAAAAGGTAATTTGAATCACTACTTTTTCAGAAATGAATGACCACATGATTGGAATATCTTCTTCGGGCTCTCTTCATGCAAATGTGTACATGCATTAAGGCATTCTGATGTGGATGAGCCGCAGGCATGTGATTGTTACCCTTATTTATATAGTCCCAGTAGATGCAGTGCCTTGCTAAATATTTAAAGACATTCCTTGTCCCAAAGTGCTTAGGCCTAAGGTTTTCATTTAATCACAGATTCATAGAGCTTAATGCCAGATGGGACCATTAGATCATTTTTTTCTGACCTGTGTGACACACAGCAAAAAATTTCACTCAGTAATTCCTACATCAAGCCTGTGTCTTGGAGCTGAGGTAGCAGAGATGGCTTAATAAGATATCCCATTTTGACTGAAATACATAACAATAGAAAATCCACTGTATGACTTCATAAGATTTTTTAGAGGGTAGTTCGCCTCACTGTGAAAAACACATTTTAGGTAGCCTGAAACATGCTAACATTAAAGAAACGGGTGCCTGAAAAAGGGGCCTCTCTTGAAAAATAGAGGAGGGAAAGACTCTAATAGAATTTTGGAAGAAATGCCACAAGCAACTTTGGTAAAATCTTGGCACTAATTTTAGGAGAACAAACCTTTCCTTACCTACTTAGAGGTCTGCAATGGACAACTAAGGGTTCATCTAAAACTTCCCTGAGCAGTTAGTTGTACTGTGACTGTGTCCAGAAATATTGCAGTTGTGACTGAGCTGTTTGACTGGGTACCCTTGTCCTAAATGAGGCCAATTTAGATGGGTATCCTGGCGCTATGCTAGGGGGTTGATTTGCTAGGCACAAATTATCTTAGTGCCCACAGACAGCACTGGGTTCTGTTAAAAAGCAGATGACAGTGGCAAATTTTAGTGCATACCAGTTTAGCTTCTGTAGTTTTCAAATTTTTCCTGATGAAATATCAGCTGTGGGTCTGCACTAACACCCTGGGAGGTTTCTGTGCTTGTGGTGAAAATGCAACTGAGGCAAGCTGACACTTTTAAAAGAAAACACTAAAAATGTGGAGTTGAGATGAAAATAGATAATAAATGATTTCGGGACTGCACTACTTCTCAGAAGGGTACAGAAATGCTGGCAGCATTGGCAGAAATGGGAATTCCATCCACAGTAATAAAGCATTTGTATCTCTTTGTACCAGCAAGTTGAATGGCAAATATCTCTCAGAGCCATACTATTATAATAAAGCTAATATATCAACTTAAGAGAGATGCTAAGCTCTTTGAAAATAATTGTGTACTTGGCAAGCAACAATACTTTTTACTCTATATATTACTGAGAAATAAAGATGGGTTTTTTTCTCCCTCCCTCTCCCTGCTGTGGCACATTTAAGAAATTAAATGCAGAAATCGAGTCCTAATGTAACATTAAGTTTGAAAAATCATGACTACAAATGGGAACACATTGCAAAAGTGAAGGTTTCTCCCACTACTTTACTGTGGTTAGATTGCTCACTCTTTACATTTCTTCCTGTGTATGTTAGCAGCAAACATTTCTGGACTATGGTTCACATTTAACCAGAGTTTTGGAGAATATCAGATTTGTAGGAAGGTTCCGTGTTTGTGATTAGCAGGGCTGTGAATTTCTCCAGAGGCAAAAAAAAAAAAAAAAAAAAAAAAAAAAGTTATTTTCTAGCCAAATCTGCTGCAACTCGTAGAGGAATGTTCCTGACCTTGCAGCCAGATCATCAGTTCACTTTTTGTCTTTGCTATCTATCTCTTATAGCTCTGTGGACTCAGCATTTTTCAAGGCCCTGTAGAGAAAGCAGACAAGTTTATTTCACTTTTAAGTACTGAATAAGCATATAGTAAGCTGTTTCCAGAGCAATTGTATCCAACTGCTGGAAGCAGAAAGGGCAGAAGAAACTAGAAGTTCAGTAAGTTTTTGCAAACCAGCCTTTCACATTTTGCATACCTCACATCTGTTCAGTGGGCATCTTATCCGCAGGCATTGGCCCTCAGTCCCTTCCCAGAGCCAGGATTTCCTGCTACTGTCTTACTCAGGCAGTAGCAGACTGCCACTTTCTCACCTGTTGATGACCTGTGTTAGGTCTCCTTGTAGTGACTAATACTTACAATGCTTCCTACAGCTCATTGGCAGACGGTCATGTTAAGACTGTATTTGAACTGTCAGACCATGACAGGAAGAGAAGCATGTAAATATTCAAGTACTCGAAAATCCTTTCACCTCCTCAAAAAATAGGCTGACAGAGGCAGACCCAATAGCTGCCATCTGCCTACTTTAACACTAGAGGGAGTCATTGTCTAAAAGAAATCACAAAGGCTTCTGAAATAGCTCAATTTATAACGATTTATATGTCTTGGAAGGGAACAAAACACTGATTTCTTTTTAAAGCCTCTGTTTTTATTGGAATACATTATGGGAGGCCTCGTTTGTTGCCCAGAATGCTCTTGGCTGGAGTGAAATTCAACCTTCATGATGAGGCAGGCAGATTCAGCTTGCGCTGCTCTGCTTTGTCTTAGCTGGGCTCTCCCGGGAGAACCTTATGCACAGGGCCTGGAGGTTGTTCAGTTCCTATAAATAGCTCATTGCTGAATTCTTGTGCRAGCAGATTTTGAAGGCTGTGCCAACATATAAAGAGTTGTGATGTTCTAGTTCACTTCACACTGACACACTCAAACAGATTCCCCTGTCTGGCCTCTGTTTGTACTCAGAACAGAGGCCATAAAGGTGACATCCCAGTGTCTCACTGAGACACTGTTTATTTCTCCCAAATTGCAAGCCTGTAAGCAAAACAATAGGAGTTGACTTAATGAGGGGAGGTAGGTAGGGTTGTGGTGCCTAAGGAGGCTCTAACACCCCTGTCCCCCCATTAGATCCTCCTGTTKCAGTGTGGATCCTGTACCAGATGAGAGGGAGATGATGCAGAGCTCCCTTATTTATAGTAGGGTTACTGCTATTTTGCTGGCTTKTACTTGTACAAAAGTTCGAGTAGCCGTGTGAAGACTCAGCGGCAGTGGAAAGTAACTCAAGAGTGTTGGAGRGGATATATTGTGCTGAGTAGAGAGTGGGAAGTTATGTACCAAAGGTAGGGATTAGGTAGCTGAAAGGCCTGCAAGTTAATTCCATCAAAGCRAGGGAAGGAGTCTGCTTGCGTGTCCCCCCGCCCCCTTATTCTCAGGAATAGAAGTTGTTCATGGAGAAGGGAAGTAGAGTAGCCAAATTCCAGAAGTTCTGGGTATTCTGCCCAAATCTATTCAATGAACTCTGTTCAGTGGAGATGCTTTTTTCTTTCTTCCTCTTATGTCCTCCTGGCCTCAGATGCAGAGCATAGGTACACCTAGGAGGGAAAGGGGGAAAAAAATGCTGTGATGTGGTCTTCCCCAGTCAGGTAGACAGGATGAAAAACAGAATTGGGGTGGGTAAATTGGGACAGAACAGATGTGAGGGGGAATTGTTATGGGGACCAGAGAGGAAAGAACAGATGTGGAGGCTGGTGAAGGACTGCTGTGAGATCTGGGAACTGGAATTAATTGCTGAGTAGGGCAGCACAGAGGTGTATGGGTAGCTGTTTTTAGARGACTTAAATCATTGAATTTAAGTATGGCATAGCATACATGGTGAAGGGTCCAAGTCMTTTAAGATCACTGTGATGAAGGTCTTGAGAGACAGAAGTCTGTTGTAAAAAGGTACAAGTTACAGATACTTCAAATGGATGGCGTGAATTTAAAAGAACAATAAATTATGTGAGTTACAGCTATGGAGACCCTGTGTAGGGTCACTTACGCTAATGTCTGAATATAGCCTTTAACGAGTTACAGACAGTGCCCTTTGTCCTTTTGGCAACACTTGAAATGTCCTGAGTCCCTGCTAAAGTGGGACCTTATCCATGGTTCCTTGTGCACTATACTGTTCCAGCTCAGCTGTATATTACTTCTAATAAAGGAACTTTCCCATTGTCTGCCTGCAGTTTCATTCTGTTGAATCGCTTGACACCTCATCATTTGTTATTCTCACCTAAGGCCTTGAGATACGTTCTGTTAAACAACTAAAAGAAAATTGTGTTGGGAAAGCTGCTGAGGTGGTTCCTTTTGCCTTTCAGACTGTAATCCTGCAGATCAGTAGTTTTTATAGCAGCTCTCTGTTTAGAGYAAGGAAGATTTCTCAAGGCGCCAGTTAAAACTTCCTGTTTTGTGCTGCAGATTGTTAATCAGTCCATGACAGCATAAATAAAATTAAAGGCTTTAATTAAAACTAATGAATGAGTGAATGGAGAATACGCAGCATGTTCCTTTTGCAGACCCCTGGTGCTCTGAATAATTAAAATGTCACAGAGTAGGAGATGTCTTAGTAGAAAATGTTGGAGCTGCAAAAATAGAGGCCCTGAACTTTGGTAGTTTGGGAGGGTTTTGTTTTTTAAAMTGATTGAAATCAGTTTATGTAAGTTAGGTTAAAGATGCAAAAATACATACAACTTTGATTTTCTTTAGGAAGGAGCCCAATTCAAATGCTTAGTGACAAACAAACCCTGCTTCATTTTGAATCTGTGTTTGCATTTCTCCAAAGATCTGTTTCCGTACTATTTTAATTCTAAGCCKGTATCACCAAGAGGATTATTCTGTGACTGTATTCTTACAAAGCTCAGTTGTTATTACAAGCTGTTACATTGTTATTATTTGTTACTGCTCTATCTAAGTAAAAAAAAGCATACTTTTGGACTTGAAAACAAACCTTAAAACCACTGTTTGAACTGAATCTGTTTTTGGATCGGGTTTGATGTGCGTGACATGATCAAATAACAGTCTAGGAAAATTACTTCAGCTGGACTGTTTTATACAGGGGGCATGAGGTGGGAATTAGAAAGATGAGGCCACAACGCTGAGCAGATTGTTGGAAAACTCAAGATTACAGACTGGGCCCAGAATTCAGTTGTAGGAATGATGGGAAAGCGTCTTACATCTTGCTGCTTTACTTTTTGTCTACCATACAGCATGTCTGATACCACCCCTCTGTGATCTGTTCTAAGGTTGGCTTTCTCCTTCTTCTTGGCTCTGAATCGTTCCCTGGATCTCCTGACCTTGTGACATCTTCTGAGGCAAGGAGCCTGTTGGAGGATGAAAYAGGATCTGGATAAATGTCCTGTCTGCAAACATTACTGATGAAATAATAATGCCCCTGCAGCCGCCCTTCTGTGGCGTAACGACCCAAGGTGAGCCTCAGCGAGGGACATTACTGAGTGCAGAGGTTTCACTACATGTGTTGGGAGGTTTAAAAGGTACAGTACCTCCATCAAGTGCCTCTAGAGGCCATTATCTAATGGTAGGCAGTACTGGTTGCAAGTTAAAGTGGGGTGAAAAGGTGAAGATCATCTATGAGGTAAATGGCTATTTTCTTGTATAATCGCAGCTCTATATGATGTAATTTCCTAAGATGGCTAAGTAAGATAATTTACCTTGTGAATTTCCACCAATTTAGTCTGATAGGTTAAGAATAGAAGAACAGTGCAACTTCCAAATGGCACCATGATGTCTTTGATGTCCAGACTGGGTATATAAAACCTCACTACTAATGATATCTACAAAATATACCTTCTCAATACTTGGCTGTCTGTTTAGGGGAAAATCAGACTAGATTGTGATAGCGGTCCCTCTGAGCCTTAAACATTTATAAAGGAATGAGTGGACTTTGCCAGGAACTCAAGTGATTTCTTAATGTTACATTAAATAATATTTAAAATAACCCTAATGTATTTGTAGTTGGCTTAATGTTTTGACATTATGAATAGTGTGGAGAAAAGGTATCTCAAAAGGTTTTTCTCTGAGAAAAAAGACTTTTGAAGAATATGGAGTTTTTATGCTTAAAGTTTTCTCTTTTCGTGTATATTTTTGGATTGCTTTTATCAAAAATTCATATATTTTGGAAGCAAAACAAAATTGCTTTTGTGGAGATTGTACTTACGAGAAAATGTTTCCTTGCACCTGATTTTGGGTGTATTTGAGTAGAAGGGAAGGTATACTYGAGAAAACGTGGGCCTTTCAGTGTGCTACAAATCCCAATTAGTCATAGGTTGTGAAAGCAGACTAAAGTTTCTCATTCACSCTATTGTATTAGAGGCCTTAGTTATCCATGAAAATAGTAATTAATAACATTTTAACATTTGGAATTAATTAGGTATGGTCACTTCCTCACATAAATTATGCTGATTTACATGAATTCTTAGACTTTAATGGATAGATTAATAATTAACTACAAATTAAAAATAATCACAAGTGCAATTGAGAAGATACATTCCCACTTGTTACTCCAGGATTCAGTTTCAATTAAAGGGTTCAGTGTTCATTTTCAGAGGGGCTTTTGCGTGGCTCCTGGTGACACAGTATATTTTTGGGATGACCCTTATGATGTCAGTGGAATTACTCAAGATTTACACAGATCTGCCCAAAAGCAAAATAGAGTCTGTGGACCAAAGCATTTCCTTCTCTTCAAAGGGAAGATGCTCACATCTGTAATAAAATACTCTAGGTCAGCCTGGATTTAATCCAGCTATTTGGCATCACTAGGACTCTGTCAATTAATCTTGTTAGAGTTGAACCTAAATGTTTGAAATTCATAAGCAGTCTTCCAAATACTTCACTGCAGCAGATCCAGCTCTTTAGATTAGTAAAGATTCTTCATATGCAAAGAAGYTTTTCATTACAACAAACTGTAGTTAACATTGCAAAAATTTGTTGTGCTTTTCATAAGCACATACACATATTTTATAGGCTATTATATTTCCTAAATTTACCAGAAGCTGCCAAATATGATTCCAATGTAGTTAGAAGGAGAAAGGGATGAGATGTTTGGGATTCTGTCCATGCTGGTCTATTTTTTGCAAGGCAGTAGGGAGAGTTCTGGTATAGCTATATGCTCCTGTTCTATTTATCAGCACAATACATTTTCCAGAAGTGGGTCAAACAGCTGCCTCTTCAGTTTGTTTTCATGCTAGTTGGGAAGTGACCAAGAGCCAAAATTTCAGATCAAGATTCTTCAGTGAATAGTCCTGTAATAGCTTTTAACTTAGACTAGTTCCATTTAATGCTTGCTGCCAAAACACAGTTGGTATATGACATTACACTTCTAGGAGGCAGGAGCTCTGGTCTSTATTTTGCCATTTGGCCAGCTATAGCAATGCCTATGCAAAAGGTATTGCTCTGCTTTCTTTCAGGACAAGTAGTTGGATCTGCGAGCCAATCAATTCTGTATTAAAACTTGTGTCTTAGTTAAGTTCATTCAGGACTTTGGCACAACTCTGCCCCGTTCCTACATACTGTGTGATTAGAGTATAGTAGAAAGTAGATCTGGGACTGGTTTACAGAGGTCATCTCCTCCTCCAGCAGAGCCTAAGACTTTTATCTGATGGGTTATTTGCCTTGTTTCTGTGTAAGGAAAAGGTAGCATGGTGCAGCCTTTCCCCTGTGCCATAGGGCAGGTAGATTGATACTGCTGGAAGCATCTGTCTCGCTGAGTATCAGTACCACTGCTGTCCGGCACATGTGTAGGAAACACAGTACTCTCAGAACTACTGGATCAGAGCAGATGGCAGCACTGTGCATTCACTGTACAGAGGGGCTGGAGAACAGTTGTCCAAGATTAGATGGCTGACACAGCTTTGACTGCCAGCATTCAACGTGCATCCAAGTTGCTCCCAGAATTTGTCCTAGTGAATTGTACTGGAAGGGTYCACAAGATGGGCAATGTGATCTAGCTGACAGCTTCTGTATCCACAGGAAGCTTGCAAGAGTTTTTTCAACATATCCATGAGCAACCGTATAGGCAAGGGGGGATTTTTCCTTTGATTGGATAGGATCCACCCCAGGGCTTTAACTGGTAGGGAAGCCTTTGTGTTCTCCAGATCTTTTGGATGAAGGTATACTGCTTTACAGTCTTTCTCTCTATAGAATAGCTAGGGTACAAGATTCATTTATAAGCAGAAGTGTTATGACAAAATTAAAAAATAAAATTTAGACTAAAGTGCAAATAACTTAATGACAGCTAAATTTATTGGRATTCAGTCAGCCTAAAAAAACAACAGAAGCCCTGTTTCATGGGTCATGTACAACTATAATAAACACAGGCCTGAGAGAATACTGGACAAGGAATAGCTTTAGACTTTTCTATCTGGATGATAGAGAAAAAGAACAAAGATGGCTTTGTTATCTTTAAAGCCAATTAGTTAGCAAAATCTATTTCTTTTATACTGTCTTTCCCCTAGTCTTAATAAAGCCTGGCACTGCTTAATTCCACATAAATCTTATTCAAACATTAGGTAGCAGGGAATGGCCAACCTCTGTGTAGTTTACAAGTGGTTCAAGTGGCCTGTGCTGGGGTTTACACTGTGTGACTTGGTCAGAGATCTCAGCTACTGAAGGAAGGGAATCAGCAGGGCCTTTTGAGGCAGAAGGTGCTCTGGTGTTTTCTGCTTACTAGCCCAGGACTATGTGGCCCTGGTACAGACATGTACTTGGTGGGCTGTTGTCCTTTTCTATGTGTGAACTACCACCAGAAGTCCCTTTCCCTCTGACTTTCTGAAGTATGGATCCTTTGGCTTTGGGGATAAATAGGACTTGCTACATATATTATATGTATTGTATATTCGTATAATGGGGGCTGGAATATGTTTATAAGGACTGGCCATCTGATGGGCCTTTCTGAGAGATGACAAAACTACAAAGACTGAGCTTGCCWGTAGAACAAAGATGTTGACCACCGCCTAAAGCACTCTAGTGTTATTCAGCAAAGGGGCCTTTCTCATCATGTCATAGAATAAACGAGGCCAGAAGGGGCCTCAGGAGATTATCTTTGCTCAAAGCAAATTATTAGATCAGGGTCAAGCTTTGAATATTCCCCAAGGATGGAGGTTCTGGAGCCTGCCTGGGACCCTCTCGCAGTGTCTGAGCATCTCAACCATGCTTTTTTCTTTTCCTGATATCTAACTGAAATTGCCCTTGTTGCAACTTGTATGTTGTTGATCATAATATTCATCTGATTTTAGATTATAACAGTGGGCCGTGGAATCACACAGATGTGAGTCAACCCCAGTAACTGGAATAGGCTCAATAGCTAATTGTATAAAGAAATCCTCTTAAAAGAGACAGGAGACCAAAACTGGTATTAATAGAGCCTTTCCATGGCACATCAGAGAGTTGTCGGTATCCCTAATACAATTTACACTGTATCAAAAACACAAACCTCAGCAAGTACAGAAAGTGAAAGCAATTTTGGAATGATCTGTGCTGGAGSAATTCCCTCCACAATAGGTCTAAACTAACCTAAACTGATGCTTTTTACACAAATGGTTATAAATAGAAGCCAAAATTTTGTCAAACCAATAGTGCAAATGTAACATATTGGCCCCTTGGTGTCATTTGAAGAAAATTAATGCAGAGGGCCAAAGAGACAGCGTCTGCAATATGTAATGCTCCAGAGACATGGCTGAAATTTTGTTCCTAGTATAGCAGAAATAAATGCTCTTGGCAAGTCATAAGGGAGAAATAAGACATGTGCTTAAGTAAGATTAATCAGTAAAGCCAGTGTCTATCTCATGAGTCATCTCTGACATCAAAAAGCCCAAGGTTGCTGCATGTCAAATTTGTGCTACCACAGGAAAAGAAAAAATAACAATCTCCCAAGCAAATTGTGCTCTAGACTTAGAGAGTAAGCAAACGCTAGTGGTGATGGGGGCAGGAGAGGAATGGAAGTCTTTCTCTCTCCTCCTCAATGGAAAATGACGTGTGGAGTCATTGACGGAGGGTATTAGTGGGACCGGGTCCTACTAATGGTTTGTGCATACTGACATACGGTGGAAAGACTGACTTGCTCAGCMTTTACTCAGGTAAACTCTCAAAATACTAAATGGGAGTGAAACTAGACAAACAGCCTGATTCTTTCTGCTTAGATTGCTAGATCTGTTCAGTCAGAGGCAAGAAACCTTCTCCTCAGTCAAATAGCCTTTTCCCACATCTTTGGTGAGCCACCATGGTGTGTTTGAATAATGTGGGGGGGGGGCGGGGGGGGGCACAGAATTGTACAGCTTTGGCCCCCCGGCCACAGATCCACTGCTCATCTTTTCTTTCACACAGTGTGTGCATGGGTAGACTGATGCAGAACTATCTTTTCTCCGAGGTACTAAATAAGAAGGACTTGATGTGTTCTGCCTTGCCTTACTTTTCAGTAAACCACTGTGCCAGCTCTTTGCCCATGCTGCAAGGACAAGGAGCTTTGGAGGGAGAGGTGCTCGATTTCTGCAGCACTGTTCTCTGCTTTCCTCCTCGATTTCCTGGAACTGTCCAAGTTTGTGATGCACTGGGGGTGGCTTTACTTTGCAGCAAGGACAGGGCTGTCTGCAGGGTTCAACAGAACAGTGGCAGAACCAAGATCTRTTCTTTCAGGTCATGGGACTGTGATCATGGTCTGACTCTTGTAAAAGAACATTTTTGTTGAAGAGGAGCAGATATATGGTCTCTTTATCCCTCTTGTGCTTTCTTCYCCTGCCTGTCCCCTCCTCTGCACATTTCTAATTCTTACTTTCATTGCTTAGTGAACCTGTCAGCACATCCTTACTGTGAGCAAGGCAAGGACAGAAAGTGCTTTAAATATAATGGAGCTGACTGTATGTTGACTGCATCTCCAAGGCAATCCCATTTTGAGCTTCCCCATATGAAATRCAGCACTGTGATGCTCCCAAATGGGCACAAGCCTTGAAGGCACAATCTGGCTGTAATGATTTTGTGACAATGGTCATCTGGGCTAGCTCACTTGAGACTGAAAGGTGAGTTGAAAAAATCTTGTCTGTTGAAAAAATCGAGTCTATTCAGATTGAGCTAAGGTGAGCTCTGTAGGTGGGGTTTCTAGTAGGCATATATCCTTTKGGGAATGAGCACAGGGCTCGAGTAGGGAAGTGAACTGAGACTGGCCAGACAGTTGCCTATAGGAAACAGTCACACAGGTATCAGCTGTTGGGAATCCCGGGCACAAGGACAGGAAGGTGGGTGAGTAGGGATCCCTGTTTCATTTCTGTAGTAGGACTCTTAACCAGCCATTGCCTTGGAAAGAGCCGTGGAATAACGTTTGCTGCTGCTTTGTCAGAACTGAGCTGTTGAGGAAGGGTTTCAGCTTGCCCYGTGTGTATGCAGAGTGCTGTCCTGCTCCCCTAGGCTGAGAAGGCTAACCGCTGTCTTGCTCTTCAGGATGACTTTTCCCCTTTTGGCCAGTTCCATTTCTTACCTGCCAGCCTCCCCAGAACAGCGTGGTCCCCAAATACAATTTAGAAGATTAACCACTGCACAGGCAAAATAGGACTCAGCAGAATAAATTTRGTAGGGGAAAACTCACCCTACTTGCATCACAAGCTCATCCACTGTGGAGCATTTCCAAATGGTTTCTGCTGGTGATGCTAGTAGGAAAGAAACCAACACCCACTGCATCCTGCTGGACAGCAGAGAGGCAAAGGCACAGTGGAGCTTGCTGATGAGAAGGCAATAGCAGCAACGTGATGATGAGTGTCTGCCAGTGGCCAGGCAGCCCTGGCCAGCCAGTGTGCCAGAGCCCAGGGCCTTCCTAGTGTTGCAGCTGAGGGCAGAGTGCCAGGCTCCCTATGTGTGTATTTGCAAAACACCGTTGTCCACTTTATCAGGTTGTGAGGGGAAGTTTCTTCAGCACTGTGTCCAAGCCAGTGTGTAGACACAGAGGTTTTTAAAAGCAGCAAGTCTTAAGAGTAGCTCTCCTGCATGTGGGAGCTTTTAACGTAGGAATGCGCTAGTTRTCGTCTCATTCATGTTAAGCCTCTTGAATGGAAAGTACAGACAAATTAAGGAAAGGAACTGGTTGCCAAATGCATTGCTAGATAAAAGATGCAAAAATGAARTTAAAGGTGAAGTTTCATATCAGTCATTTAAAGGTTAAAATCATTCAGAGATGTTGTAATTAGATGCATGTAATTAGATGTAATTAGATGCATTCAGGAAATTCTGAATAAAAATTATATTGGGAAGACATCCCATGATGTTAATGCACAATTAAAACTTTTGTCTTCAAGTGAAGAGRATGAAAAGAAAAACTGAAAGCCCAATAAAGACAATAAACTAAGATTTAAAAATCAATGTCCCCCAGTCCAGTGCTAAAAGCTGAGAGAAGGGAAAGTCCTACTCATACGGTTTCTGCATGGATTTATGCATTTAATGGACCTATCAGSTATCTTGCAGTTACTTTCTCTGCCTGTGCGGAGCCACTGTGTGCTGCTTGCTTGCAGGGAGGAAATGGATGTACCTAAGTACTGATAAGCTTCACAGAGTCACAGAATGGTTGAGGTCGGAAGGGACCTCCGGAGATYGTCTAGTCCACCCCCCTTGCTCAGGCAGGTTCACCTAGAACACAAGATTKCATCCAGGTGGGTTTTGAAAATCTCCAGAGAAGGAGACTCCARAACCTCTCTGGGCAACCCGTTCCAGTGCCACGTCACTCTCACRGTAAAGAAGCTGGATTCTGGTGGAACTTCRTTTGTTTCAGTTTTTATCTGCTTCTGGAGTCCCACCATAGTGCAAGTGCCCTGGGACAAAGTACCTGCCCTGTGTTAGAGAGTTCAGTGATTTCTGCCTTTCTGTTTTCTGGACCAGCTTTGTATTGTCTCATAGCAGAGACATCCTGTGCTCTGCAGCTGTCATAACACTTGCAAACCACCCACTCTTCACAGGAGCAATTACATGTAACTCAACCCCGTGCTGTGTGTGCAAGCTGATCTCTCCCACCGCCCTAATTCAGGCTCCAGAATCCCTTTGTTTGCCAGTGCTGTCACCTCTCTAGCAATCACAGCAGACCAGCTTCATTATTTTCCAATTTGTGCTCTGGACTCTGAGACCTCGGACCTGCCTGTCACCTCCCATGAGAATTCCACTTAAGGAACTCAGACAGGGTGCTCTCGGCCTAAGATTCCCTCACTAACCTCTTCTGGATATACTAACAGGCCAATTTATTTTTCCTCTAATTTTATCAAGTTACTTGTCATCCWTTTTTTTTGCTTCTGATTTAATTCTGTCTCCACTCTTCTTCTCCACAGCAGAAACTTGGATGACAGCTTATTGACACTGATTTATTTGAGCACTTATTTCAGTTTGCCATCACTCTTCTTTCATTTTTTCTGCTACTACTTCTCTTACTATATCCTGGGCCAATTTGAGTGGAGACCAAGAAGGAGAACTGTGGCAAAAAAGGACCTCCCATGGAATCCAGTTAGTTTTATATTGTTTCATCCTGCATTTTTAGATCAGGAAATTTGCTCTGGTGGGCAGACCTTTCCAGAGATATTGGGGCTGCAGTTGTGGCCGGTTTAAGTTTGATTTGCACTGAAAAGTTCTGACTGGGATCCAGATTTAGTTTGCTCTGAAATTTGATGTTTGGATCCACTCAGGATTTAGCTATGGGGAAAAAAACCCTAACAGAATTGTTTCTAGAGTAAATGTGTGAAATGTTGCAGTTTGACCAGAAGAGCTTTTCTGTTTCTTGGGAAACTCATTATAGTTCAAACCAAAACAGAGCTTGTATTGGCTTTTTAGTTCACTGATTTCAGTAATAATTTAGTTCGCAGTTACCACTGGTAACTTATTTATCCAATTTTCCTCTGCATAGCTTCTGTAAAAGTTTTGTGGAAAACAACTGGAGATGGAAATGTTCCAAAGAGATGTTCGTGTGATAATCCCTCTTCAACTCATTTCTTGGGAACTTAAGTGCCTTTCTCAAGGCTATTCAGGATCTGAAGCACTAGTGTCACTTCCAAAAACTGAACTCCGTTTACCTGTAGGAGTGCCTTTGCTGGGGGGCTCTGCTGCTGTGTTACATTTGTACCTTAGTCAGGTTGTTCTGACCTTGCTGTAGGTGAAGGCTGAAAGAGCCTTTCTACTATCTGACCTTGAAGKAAGTATTCTAGGGAGAGCACTGATGCTGCAGACTGTAGCAGCATCCTGTGCTGTTGAACTCTGCCTGGACCAGTCTCCTGGGATGTAGGGACAGCATTAACTTAATTTTTATGCCTTTGTGATGTGTATAATAAACACAAACTTCAGTTGGGCAAGAAGTAGTGAAAAACTACTTAGGATTTCTTTCCTGTTTCTCTGGCCAAAAGTGTTAGCCAGCACTGATAAAAGTGTTCCTGAGGGAGTTATGTTTCACAGTTAAAAACAGGATCTACAGGCCAATCCTTGAAATCTAAAATTAGGCATCTAAATAGAAATCTAAATAGAGTCTAAAGATAAGATCAATTTGGAGAAGAAATCCTCAGAAACAGAATTTTGGGGTCAAACATACACTTTTGAGGCAAGCCAGCCATCTTATGGGGCCATTTGTGGAGTGGCGCAAAGTTGCAGACGCTGATATAATAGCTTCTTCCTCCCCCTTCTGTACTGAGACATACAGGAAAATGCTGCTGTTGGTCTTGTACGCATGGGGGAGAAGGAAGCAGAGGGGCTGATGAATTTGCTCAATGCCATGCAGAGACAATGGCCAGGTGCCCAGTTTCACCTTGATTTTACTAGACTGGGATGGTTGCTCTTCTGCGTACTGGACTTTTTCTAGGTGATTGGTTAGCGGTCACCTAAAGTCAGAATTGGAAAACACCTACAACTTAATTGTGCCATGAAGTCACTAAGCCAGAGACTGTCAGAAGGGAGGAAAAATGRCAGCGAGCCATTAGGATGGCATGGACTGTCCACCCCTCAGGAGCTGCCCTTAGGTCACATACATTCAAGCCACATCCAAGCCAGGATCTTCTCTCTAAGTGTAAATGGACTGCCTTTGCACAGAGACTATAGTTGTGGTTGGTCCTTGTGCGGTGGGTTTAGGTCCCRTCCCGCTCTTTGCAGGGCTGTATCAGAGCTAGGCACAACCTACCTGCRCGTAGCAAGGGAATTGTCTGAGGGAAATCACCGATTCCCAGGTGGGGAAGGTGCATCTGACCGAGGGTTATATAAAAGGAACAGATGGGAGATACAGAAAAATTTCTGACCAATAGATGGTGTTGTTCAGCTGACTTTCTGCCTTGAGCAGGGAATTCTTTAACAGCTTGAAGCAAATCCTTTCACATTGTTGGCTCCAGTAAACTTTGTCTGAACTAGGTTGAACTGCCCCATTATGAAACTCAGAACATGCTTCAGAAGCTCTTTTCAGAGTGAGTCAATTCGATTAGCTAGGCAGATTTTTTTCCATTTGCGATTATGATTTTATTTAAATTTAAACAATTATTACACAATAAAAAACCTCACAGCCCATATAGAGTTTGCTTCTGGCAGACTGATAATATGTGACTTTTAAATTACACAATGACAAGCCAGTGGCATGACAGTATCAAATAGGAACATAGCATGTCTTAAACTTACTAAAGCCTGAAGTAATCAGACTGTAACAAACTAACACTAGGCAGTACATCATAGCTGTACTTAGATCCTTGTGATGTAGGTTCACATCTGATTTAAACTAACTGACAGCTGTGCTCTGAGTGAAGAGGGTGCTGCTATGCTCCCTTCTGCTCCCGACTGGGTGCACGTGTTCTTTCTGGATCAGGAGTGACGACAGTGTGGCCACTGGATGAGGTGGACTGGCTCAGTGCAGGCTTGCAAGATCAGCARGTGGGTCCAGTCTGTCCCATAGCCCCCAGTGGTCTAGCCTAATAGAGGAATATAGGAGGTATTTTCCTAATGTACTTTCTGTTCTTTTTTTTTCTTTAGTAGCCCGGGCTTACGCTGACTGATCATACAACCATTCCTCAGTTTTCCCTCTTTTTATAAAGTCTTCTCTGGAAGTATTTTGGTTAGTGTGCTTTTCTTGAAAAGTAATTTGTGTCTCCTGCTCTTGCTCCTAACTGTATCATCCTATCACCTTTCTTTTGCCTGCTCTGGGGCTTTTKGGGATCATCTGTACCTGATTCAGTTCACTAATCTAGGTGAAAATTATTTGTGGAGAAGGGCAGCAAGACCTTCCCTCTTTAAGCAATAGTGAGCGAGGAGATCCGATTAGCTGCACATGAAACTGCAGCTGGAGTCTCCAGCAGCTTGAACTAGCTCTCGCTGGGGTCAATCGCAAAATTCCCCTTACCTTGAATGCTGCAGGAGCAGTCTCTGTGCTCCAGTCTTGCAAGTGCTTATATAGAATGGCAGAGGCGTAGGTTTTGTGCCTCCTTGTAAGCATGCCAATACGTGCTTCATATAAGCTACCTGTTGCCTGTGATGCCTCACCCTTAGGAAAGCAATATTTTAAGGAACTCACAGCTGCTTACAGGAAGGCAGTATATCACAAGGAGGGGATGTGTTACATCAAAGACAGTGCTACATCTGAGATTAACTTTCCAGCTGTCTCTTGATTTACTTATAATCAAGGGCATGTGAGCTGCAACTTCCTTTCTTTACTTTTGCTTGTCAGGAGGACCTGTTTAATGCAAAGCTAGGAAGCACGACAGGACATTTCTTCATGCTTTGTTGGTGGTTTATGTGGCCAGCACTAGCCTAAGCCACTTTATTGGAGATGTGGAGCACAGCCTCCACCGTTAGCTCAGGAGAAAGTATCCAATCTGTTCAAGCTGGCAGGAGTTTCCTGTTAACAGTCCTTCCCCCAAAAGTGTTATCACAGTGATCTAATGCATTTTTATGGGTATGAAATCTTCCCCTGATTACCAAGCTGAAAGGAACATGAGAGCAATTTGTTCCAGTTAATAATCAGGAGGCTTAACTTGAAATGAGTTGGAATGAAAGCAAGTGTAAACCAGATGCAGAGAGAGTTGCAACCTATTGAGGAAGCGCTTGAGGTTTCTTGAGCAGATTTTTCTTTAAAAAAACAATAACACGTTGAAAGTGCGTATCAAATCCCTGATGCTTTGTCTTTCCACTGCAAACACACAAGTGTGTGCTGCGGAGAACAGGGAAAAGCATTCCTTTGAATAGCACATGTGAGAGAAAATGAAAATGGTTGGATGCTGCCATTGTAACTCTGGAATGGGCTTCTCTTGTAGCTGTTATGAGGTTGCCAGAACAGCACAGGTTGTTGCTTTTTCTTTACYTGATGGCCAATAAAGAAAGTTCTTTCCAAGACTGTCTTAGTTTTACATGATTTTGTTTCTGATTCTTGCAGTCTATGCCAACTGATAAATTCAGAAGAGCTGCTTAGATAGATGTGTATCTTAGTTTCTAACTACCTGCAAAAGGAATAGATTAAAATAAAATCAAATCAGTTCTTTTTTTTCTCCAAGATATTGATCTATTTGATTATGTACCCCAAAGGTTCTAATTTCCTGGTGATATTCTAGAGGTATTTGGAATAATTCAAGGTTCAAGTATAGAAGTATATTGAGGTGAAGAGGTGCAATTCTCTACAGTGTGTAGTCTTGCTTATGTTATGATTTCCGTGTTAGGAAGCATCAGTGACTTGTCCTGAAAGAATCTAAAGCATGGAGCCTTGCTAATGGCAAACCCTGCTCTTAGCTCAATAGATACATTATTGACTCTGTTAACTATATATATATACAGATTGATCTGAGACACAAAGTTGATCAGTATCTAAATGCAGCAGAATTTGTGGTGGCTCAGGTGATCTATTCAAAAGCAGATTTAGCAACAGTGCATAGATTCAGAGGCTAGATGGTGTTGACAGCTGCCTTAGAGTTGCGTCTAACAGCAGTGTTTTTCTAAATATTGGATCAGTGCCTGAAAGGGAACCGTAGCCCTAGTTGTGTTAACAGCACACACAACCATTACTCAGTTCTGTGTTTTTTTGTTGTTAGCTTATAAGTTCACTAGTACTAGTATTCTTTGTCAGGAGGTTTAATATATCCCAGAGCACCCAAGGGAGTYGGTGTACTGGAGGCTGTGTGTCCGCCCTGTAGCATTTGTTTGCTTGGAGCTGGGTGGGTGGTAGTCATCAGAAAGAGAGTTTGCCCTCTTTCTGATTAGAGCAGTTTTATTTCTCTCTGACATAGTTGTCCCTCATTTCATGTTTAACTGAGTCTAACAGATCGTCTTTCTGGAAGCTAGTTGTGAGGCATGGGGCACATCCTTCTATTCATAAAGCTCAGTCTTGACAGAATTTTACGTGACAGCTGACACTCCTAGTGCAGAGCTTTGGCTACGAGGCCAAATCTGGCCAAGGAGGCCACACAGCTCTAGCTTCCCTGAAGCTGCGTATAAAGCATAAGGCCTTGTCTTTAATGCTTGCTTTTTATTTTCTGCTACTTCCTTTCTTTGGAGGGTAATGTTGTAGCTACCTGTTCTGCTAGCCCAACCGCAGTTTGGCCTGGTGGGTCCTACCCAGTGCAGAGTGTCCCTGGTCTGCATGGGTTCTGCTAGGCAGGATCCTATATCAACATACAAGAAGGATTTACTACCACCAGCAAATTCAAACTTGTTTAATCTTCAATATTTTTACTGTTCAGCTGGGACTGGCTAGAGTTTCTTGGCTGCTATAGATCATTTATCTGCCAATTATTTGGGTGAATTATAGATTTTAGCAATCATGCAAAAACACTGGTATTTAAGCAAGGCTTACTTTCTTCCAGTTCATTAAGCCACTTAGTGTTGCATTAATCTCCAGATCACATCAGCCATACAACGTGACCATTTCCATTTGTTGAGAACTAAACCTTTGCTGAAACACAAAACATCCATGGCTTAGTGACCACTAGAGGTGCACATTATTATATTTATTTAGCAGAAGGAACATAAATCTGAGCTTTGGGAAAGCATCTCTTAAAGTAAGGCCACATTCTGCTGCACATTTGGGTGTATGGGTAAAGTGGTGGTGAAAAAATGGTTGTCAAGGAGAAGGAATTCATTGTTCCTCAGATCCYGAGAAATCTTGGCCACTTCAAGAGAGGCTGTGAGTAGAAGTGTGATGCTTTCTTTAAGGTAAAGGCACTCTCACCTGCTCCCTGTTGGGGCACAGCATCGCTGCACAGACAGGGAGGGTGTCACGTGAAGCAGGCACAGGATTAATCGGGGGGGGGGCAGGCTGCATGGTGGGACACATTTTTTCTCCAGTGTATGTATAATGGATAGTTAACAGTACCTGTTGTGGAAGTGGTTCATTTAAGAATGTTTAATAGATCACAGATTTTGGGGTGGTCCTGAAGATTGGTTTCTTAATAATATATTTCCCACACTTTATGAACCCACTTTTCAGGAGAAAAAGCAAAATGTTTCTTATCTTCTTGAGAAGCTTTCCACAGGCACAGAAGATGAAATCTGTTGGTGAGAATTGCCTAGACTGATAAGAATGGTCTCACTCGAAGAGATGTGGTAATTCTGTGTGGCTCATTTGRTGAACTTGATGCCCTCTCTTCCTTTGGTCTGGCCCAACCAGGGCGTTCTTAGTAACCCAAGTTCCAAGATCGAAGTTCATTCACTTGTTAGCTTTTGCTGTAGTTGTACTTCATAGTTTTTTGAAAGTCACTTTTCAGGTGAGTTCACAGTTAAGGCAGATTTGAGAGGAGAAGAAAGGCACAAGTGAGCTGTGATTTGGAGCTGGCTGGGAAGAGCTGTGTCCAAGGAGAGGACTCTGATACTGACACTTGTGACAGTAGTGAAGCTAGAGACCCTGAGCAAGAGGTAGAGACAGTGCTGTGTCCTGAGCTAATGGGGGAGGCTATGCTTTCCATCTCAGTACAGTAGTGCTGTACACAGAATCACAGAATGGGTAAGGTTGGAAGAGACCTCTAGAGATCATTAGTCCAACCTCCCTACTCAAGCAGGGTCACCTAGAGTATGTTAGACAGGGTTGCATCCAGGCGCGTTTTGAATATCTCCAGAGAAGGAGACTCTACAACCTCTCTGGGCARCCTGTTCCTGTGCTCCGTCACTCTCACAGTGAAGAAATTCCCCCTTGCATTCAGGTGGAACTTCTTGTGGTTCAATTTTTGCCCATTGCCTGTAGTCCTTTCACATGGGACAAATGAAAAGCRTTTGTCCCCGTCCCCTTGACACCCTCCCTTCAGGTACTTGTACACATTGATAAGATCCCCCCTCAGTCTTCTCTTCCCCAGGCTGAAGAGGCCCAGCTCTCRCAGCCRTTCCTCATAGGGCAGATGCTGCAGTCCTCTGATCTTCTTTACAGGCCTAAACATAAAGCTGCAGGAAGATATGAGGAAAATACTCTGTCATATTTCCTAGCTTTGCATTAAACAGGTCCTTTCAACTGAGAATAAGGAAGCTGCAACTCACACTGTGTCTGATGACAAGTAAATCAAGAAACAACTGTGAAGTTAGCAGGGACCATTGGAAAATGGGGATATGAGGAGTGGGAATTGAAATGAAATGTTTCCTCTTGACTCCTTTGTTGCTTCCCTCCTTTCTACATGGACAGTTCTACTGACATTTTTTGCTAGTGGAAAAACTGTAGTTCAATAGAACTCCATTTTCCAACAGTAAAATACTGAATACAAACCACAGTGGCTGAGCTGACCCTGCTACTTGTCCCAAAAGCCTCTTTATAGTAATCAAAGTTGGTTCAATATGAAATTTTGGGGTCAAGCTCACTCACTTTTTTTTTCTTTTTTTTTCTTTTTTTTTTCTGAAAAGACTAGCTAAGTCACCAGCTCTGCCTTTTTACACCAGTCCAGCACTGGTAGAGAACATTGCCTGATCTGTCATAACTAACCAGTCCCTTAGTAACTGACAAAAAAATAACTTGAAAAGAAGCATTTTCAAATACAGAATGTGATGTCTCACGTGTTTCAAACTGCTGTTTTTTTCTGGTAGAACAGAAATATTCTTTAGGGACAAATAGCCTGTGTAATTTTTAAATAAGATTAATCAGTATCCTTTGCTCCTACTCACTGAGTCATTCTTCACCTTTGGAAACACCAGGCAGTTACAATCTGCTCCTCAAGTTCATTCTACAATTGGTTCACGACAAGCCCCTGAAGCTGCAGTACATCACTGGCTCTGGCAGTGTGTGTGTAAACATCCTCTGAGAAGGTAAGCATGGGGCTGAAGGAAATTCCTTGTGTTTGTGCTGCTGAGGGAACCAGAGTACTGTTTCATCTTCCATTTCCTAAATGGAGAACTGGTCTGCTGTGACCCAACRTTATTGTCACCTGGAAGATTTGAGACTATTTACTAATCTGGGGTCTGAAATKAAAGCTAAAGGGTTGGGATCCAGTTGTCACAGCTAGTGCAAATTGGATCTTGTGCTTAAGCATGAACGGAGTTATGACAACTGAGTAGGAGCTCCTTCTAAATCAGAGGGATTGCCAGATGAGACTGTAACTCTCCTCCACACCTCCCTTCTTGATATCTACATACTGAGCTCTGGGACAGGGTCTTAGCTAAAATATGCTGTTTCACTTTGTGTATGCAGTCCCTGTGACAGTACAATGATATCAGAAAGGCCAGGCAGAGCTGAATGTCAGCAGGATATTCATGGATGCCTTTTCTTTTGGTCACTGGAACAGGTATCCTGCCTGGTTTAACTTTACACAAACTCACATGATGTTACCATGGCTGAGCTATACGTGATGTTTGGGGAGGAAAAAAAGATTTTGAGTGAGAAGGCAAGACATTATTTGGGTCTAGGCCTGCTGAATCACTAGTTCTATTAACACTCTCTCTAGTTATGTTAACAGCTGCATAGGCACTGAGCAACCACTCAAGACTTGATAGAGGTTGTGGAGGCCAGAAGCTGTTGGGAAAGCTCTGATGCTATCCTGGGCAGCAGTGTGAGACCCAGGCATGCATGTGCTCACGCACGCATGCTGGCCAGCATGCTACAATGTTTCCCAAAGGACTGTGCAAAAAATAACTTTAAAAAGGAAATGGTCTTGTTGAAAATACTTTCAGAATGCAAAATAAATTCTCATCCAAGAAAAGGTATTGCTTTGGAAAGAAGCCAGAAACAAAATACACCCATGTCCTGCAATGACCACAGCTTCTCTTTGCTGACCCTGGCTTGCTTCTARCCTCCTCAGGGAGTGTGGTATTATTAGAGAGAAGGCCACCAGCTTCTACTCTTATTTATCTGTGCAGTGAAAAGATCAGACTGGCAGGGTGATGAGCTCTGATAGCGCCTTGGCTCAATGAAGAGATTGCCCAGAAAAACCATCCCACCCTGCACTTACAGGTTTCCTTGTGATGGGGAGGAGATGAAAAGCTGCAGAAAAATCTGCTCAGTGAACAGAGTAAAACATGTAAAATCCATCTCTTCCYCAAATAAGAATTTATTGTTATTTAATCAAGGATATGGTTATTCCAGCAAGGAAGAGCCAATCTTTATTGGATTGTGTCAAAGCAATTATCTTTAAGATTCACAGARAGAGAAAGCATTACAAGATTCATTTAGGAATTTTTCCAACGAGTAGACCCTTCTGTAAATATTATGTAAGCATCTTCAATCTGCAGRCTACTACACACACTACCAGAGTCAAACAAACAAGGACACACTTGCCAGAAGTCCAATGCGTCACTCTTCATAGTTAAGGAGATTCTTTTTCTTGACCTAATAAGTCTTAGACAAAATCTCAGTTCCTTTTAGTGAAGGGTAGGAGGAAAAAAGGATGGCAAAATAAGAAACTTCCCAGTGAAAACAAGCAGTTCATTTTGTGCAAAATTATATACCAGACTTAAATTTAGAGCTATCTGGGCACTTGTCAGCAGAAATACTGAATTGTAGCAACTATGGTAACTTGCAGAAGTATCAAGTTTAGGGGAATTTTTGATCAAAGGAGATTTTCTGTTTCAAGATAACATTTCTGATGAAAACGAAATACCTGTAGAATTCAAAATTTCTGGATGACTGGGACATTTATTCTTGGTCTTAGCTCAACAGAGCCAGAATTTGAGCTTACATCTTCCATGTATCAAATGATTACTTGCATGAAAATRCTGCATCCTCTCTCCCAGCTTGGAGACTGGATCAAGTTTGCCTTGACTTTCCTGCAGAGTATTTGACAAAGCTGCTGTTAAAATGTCTAGTAATGAGTATTTCAGTTTCCCTTACCAACATTTTGATGACTTTTCTGCCATTACGGTTACTTTCCGTAACATTTTCTCAAAATATCTTTCTCCCATTCTCTGTCCTGCAAAGGCTGGTCGTGCAAAACAAGTGATCATCTTTTTTATAACAATCTTTTGCTGAAACTCATTACCTTTGACATTCATTACTTGACTGCAGAAGGATACACTGAATCTCTGTTGCTGTCCATCAGCCTTCAGTACCCCTGTCTGWTCAATGATTTCCTTTCGTGCTGGTGGATTTTCTCTCTAATCAAACTGGGAGGAAGAATCTCCRTTCTTTCTACACTGTTACAGTATCAGAATGGCTTGAAAGATTGCATTCCTCTGGGCACCCTGAAAAGCCCACATCCATCCCTACCTGAATTGTAGTACTTCTCCTAAGACTCTAAACAGAGGAGCTTAAAGGCCAACTGGGATTAGTCTCAGTGCTCCAGCTGTATTACCATTGCATGCACTACCACCTATAGAGGATCAAAAATCAACCTGTTTGTAGTAGACTCTTTGCCTTGATTCAACAATGCCCTGTCATTGGGAAAGGTGAAGGTAGCTTTTCTGAAAAGCTGGGTTGGGTTTGTGTATCTCAGCTAAGAGTGGCCTTTGCAAATCTAGTCAGGTAGCAGCAGCAGGAATGGGTTGTACCTAGTGGTAATAGAGGAACTGATATAGTTAAAAATACATACTGGAAATACTGACTTCTGGAAACACAATAAGAATTGTATCAGTTGTTTTGATGGGACATCTTTTAAAAAATATATAAATCTCTCAGCTGGAGCAGTTTTGCCCCCATGACAGCACAGGTGGGTCAGGCAGAGTGTTGTGTTACCCGTGTTCTAGGGAACACATGACTTTTCAGAGCCCTGACAATTCTATTGAAGCTAATTAGCCGCCGATGGAGRAGTGTCTTCAAAATGATATATTCCCCTCACTGAACCCAAAGGGCTGCCCTTGTTTCACATCTGTGTCTGATTACGCATCTTGAACTGTAAGGCAGCTGTCTTGCAGGTTAATTTTCTGTAGGAACTCAGGAAATTACTCAGGAAAGCCACTGACACTACCTACCACTTACTGCCAAATCTCTTTCACTTGTCATGAGAAGAAGCGTATTGCAGGGAACTGTTGGCATGCAGCATGGTCAATAGCAGTGTAACAATTAGCCTGGAATTTATAAAGTTCTGCTGAATGATTGCAATGTACCTAAGTGTTACCACTTGATGTGTATTCTAATGGCCTAGGAAGCAACTCCCAAGGACTATTGCCCTTCACTTCCACTATCAAATAAGAAATGATTCTACAAATTACAGTGAAATCACAATGGGATCTATTAGGTGTAAGAGGGATAATAYATGAATGAAGATGTAAAGTGATATTTACATGCAGGGCATTACTATAGTGAGACCTATTCAGCTGTAGAAAAGTCTCACTAGAAAASTGATTTTTGTAATGTTGCCTCAAAATGTTGACATTGTTTTTTAATGCAAAGAGCAGCCTTCAAAGAACTGCAAAAATGATTTTTCATTTCTGTAGTCCATTTTAAWTCAGGAAAAGATAAGTGACTTGGAACAACTTAAACTCACTCGTTTTTCTAGTTATTTTCCYGATAAAAATGAATTGAAGGACAAAAGGTGATTTAAGTGCCTCGCCAACAACTATACGGTAATTACTTCCAAAGGGCATGCAGCCCACCAGTGTTGACTTGAATGAGAATTTACGGCTTTTGATGATGTTGATTGACTTTTCCCTTTAATTCTGGCCATACTGCTTTGGGCTATGATCTCATCGGATCTCAATGCTAAACAAGATTCAATTCCACCAAAATGTGGATGGGAAGCAGCCAAGAGCAAGTGTTTCAGGAAATAGTGTTGGTTTATTGAGCTGTTTTATGTATTAAATCAGTGTCCCAGCAAAGTGTTACASTCACTGTGCTACTGAAATTGCTTTGGTGGAGATATAAACACCAAAATCTTGTTTTCAAAAGCATGACTTTGTTTACAGGGATGTACTTGCCAGATAAGCTTTGGTAACTTTTCTTGTGAGTTTTCCTCTTGATTTCTGTAGTCTTGGTATTRTAACATTCTGTGATTCAGATGACTACTGATAGACAAAAGAAGTCAAAAAMCAGGTCAATGAAATAAACAGATCAGAGGCTGAATTTTGTTTATATGAAACRTTGACCAAATGGATTAGACTGATAATTTTGTAAGAATCAAGAGATAATGGGAATCCTTAGAGCCACCATTGTCCTCAGTTTGAGTCTGTGCTGGCCACAAACTGGCCTCACACAGAGGGTTGGGTCCATTATATAAACAGGAATTGTGTGTGTGCTAACATGAAGGAACAACTCTTCTGAATGTTGCCAAGTTACCTAGAAGASAGGAGTATGTGTTCTACATATAGAACTGCAGAAAAACAAGATCATTAACTTTTTTGAATCGTTGTTTTGTTGTTCTTTCATCATGTTTCAAACCCAGTGTTAGGTGCAAGGAAATGACAAGGATATAAGAGTAAGATCTCTTATGAAAAAAACATGACTGTAGAATTGAGATCCTCAAATACAAGTTCCTGAGATCACCAYTGGAGTAAGGAAGAAAAACAAAAGGGAAGAGAACCTCCTTAACAGGAAAGGRTAGGAAAAAGTATAAAAATATATATATTCCAGGATGAAATTAGCAATCATTAAATACCAGCATTCTGCTAGAAAGTTACACAGATAATATTTATTCCTATTTGTGAAATAATAAATCATGGAAGTTTATTCCTTAAACTTCCTTCCTCAGGTTCATTGCACAGGAACTCCCTTCTGTCAAACCAGTAATACAAATTTTTAACAAGTAGGCTTTGACATTGCTCTCAAAACAAATGAGGAATTTCTGATACCTGGTGGAGAATGTTATACTGATAGATGTTTCAAAAGGTAAAGAAAGAGGATCTGGGGGAGTGCAGATAAATGGACACTTTTTAGTCCAGCTTTGAGTGACTGGTGTCTGTTTGCATAYTCTCAGCCATATTTTGCAATTTGTTCCATCAAAACTCAAGGCTGGTGCTGCAGTGCTGGGGTCTGGCCCCATGGCTACTAACCTTTCTGCTGACTTCAGGGCACGTGGGGTGAACCCATGACAAATATCTGTCTGGAAAAAAGCACCTGAGAACGATAAAGAAGGAACTCAAAAGTGTTATGTAACGTTGACCGAAAGATGGCATTCAGCTCGTGGAGCCTTTTTTTGTGTAACCTCAGGCTGGCATGCTCTGAGGCACTGAAGCATCGTGATATTCTGACAGGCACAAAGCAGATACACAGTCCTGCCTGCGTGAGTCAAAGCTAGTGTAAGCTTACAGCTTCAGAGCATGGCTGAAGAGCTTTATTTCATACTGCAGCTTTAGCTCCAGAGATCCCTAAGCTTGTCAAGATGGAATCTGTTTTCCTGGCTTTTTGTATCTCTTTGAGTTTTGTCTCCTTTCAGCAGATTTCAGCGTACATCTCCAGTTAAAATTGGTGCAGACTTAAACTGGAGAGAGGCAGGTTAGGGCTGTAACCCTGAAGGGCAGTAGAGGGAAGCTGGGGTGTGCATGGTTGGTTTAGCAAGTTCCCCTTGGCTTGATCAGGACTGAAGGGGAGTTGGGGGACAGGCCTGCAGAGGAGGGAGGGGAAGGAATCAGGTCACAAAAGGCAGAGATAAATTAAAATCTAAGTCCTTGGAATTGTCAGATGATTTGTCTAATCAGAGGAAGCAGAGAAAAGCAAGCCTGTTGCCTGAAGGAGAGGGCCAGAAGAAAAAAGTGTTGTCATCCAACATCTGTGTAATAGTCAATAGTCAATAGCCTCCAGTGTTGTSGGTGAAAGTGAGTGTTTAAACTGTCCTCTTACTTCTTCAGTAGTGCTGGGGGTAGGACAAAGAATAGCTCCTCCTATGTAGAGCCCTCTTCTCTGCTGGCCATGAGCATGATTATGGATGGTCCTTTCCTACTGAGGACAGAGGACTTCCATCTTCCTAGCTAACTGTGACTGGAAGTGGTGAGCCCTATTCTGGTGTAAGTGGAGGCAGAAACACCTCAAAAGAAGAATTCTTGGATCCAATAACAACTGTCTGGCTTTTAAAGCTTTACAAGATTTCCTGGAGGCTAGAGAGCTGTAATGAACCAAGACTGAGTATTGAACATTTGTGTAAATGTGGGGGTTTTTTCACTTGTAATTTAAAAATTATTTGTTGGAGGAGGAGACTAAATTAAATCAAATTGCCAAAAAAACACAGTGGAGCTCTAAGTGGTCTTTTTTAGACTGAGTACATAAACTTTGACTCCCTTTGCTTGGGGGTCTTTGGAGTCTTTAATCTTTGTTGCTGTTTATTTTTCATAGCTGTCGCTCTGTGTAGTTCTGATTATTAGTTTTGTTAGTGGAGTCATGAAGTGTCCTGTTGGCTCAGAGTCCAGCACTTGGGAACCTTAAGTTGACTGGCTGAGTTGTGACAAGTGCACATCATTCACGTCTCCACAAACTCCTCAGCAAGGTTTGAAACAGCGGTGACAATTATTTGGCCAGCTGAAAAAGAGACAGTACCAAAATTAATAAAATGTGTTCCAGAAAAGCAATTTCCTTTGCCTTTCCCTGTCTTACCTCCCTGCTTTATTTCACCTTTTGTCCTTCAAAAAGTGATTTTTCAAATCAAATAATGTATGCTATATGATACAGCTTTGAGTTTTTAAGTGAGCTTAGAGTTGAAATCAGAGAGGTGGTGGGGATTCAGTTTGACCTCAGCACTCGCCAGGCATGTAAAAAAGGAAGTAGACACTGCAGAGTCACTAAAGGGAGTTGAAGAAGTGGGACGTAACAGTCAGAGCAGGGGTGGCTAAGTGAACTTAAGTCCACCAGCTAAGTAGTATGTGAACTGCTCTTGCTCTGCAGGCTCTGCACCTTCCTGTTGACATCAGGGCTATCCATATGCTGCTGCTTTTTCTTAGCTCTTTAAGCATGACACTAAAGATATATTCTGGACTCCTTGCAGAGTTCACCTTTAGGAAGTAATCTATGCATGTCTTTTACCTGCTGTCCCAAACTTCACAAATTTGTTTGTACGTACGGTCAAGTAAAAGTGGGATGCAGATATTTAGCAGAGAAGACCAAGACTCGGAGATGGCGAGATGGTGTGGAATCCTTATGTGGGAGTTTAAAAAAAATCCTATAATTGCATTGGATGGTGATCACAAGGAGTCTAGATAAGGATTTTACAACTCAGATGGTCACTGGATTATAGCTTAAGGGCTACTTTGAGGTTGATCCCAGTGATCACTTTGGACATGCTATTGGACTGAGGAGCCCAGCCTTTATTTTCAGAGGTAGTCACAACTAGCATGCARCTGCCTAGCTCTTSATTTTTGCAAATGCTCTTACACTAYTTACTGTCTCTGTTGGGGCTGTGGTGCTAAATTTAAGATGCTCCTACTAGTGTAATGTGTACTTAATTACCRCGTGGACTTGCTGTAACTGTGAACAGGCAGAGCCAGAGATAATAAATCTGTATGAGTATCTCAGCCAAAGGCAGTAGGTTATAGGATTCAAATTGAGGTCAGAATATGGCCCTGGATATTTATGTCCTGCATATGTCAACATGATATATCAAATACTCTTAAATAATCAGCTGAATTTTACAGATGTAAATRAATTCTTGACTGTCTGCGGCTCTTCACTACAGCGTGAAGACATCTGTCAGATTTGATCCATCAAACTGAAATTACCTGGGTTGTCCTGTCTTTCCATCCRTATGTGGCCTTTAGCCTCTACCCAGGGAATGATGGCCTTTTATTAGAGAGCCAACAGATACGATGTGCTGTCTAGATATGACTTGAATTTTTAAGCTTTGCTCTGAGCTTAGMGACTGGCTTTAGCTGTGAGCAGTAGCAATTCATCACCTACTGCTGATACAGGACAGCCTAGAAAAGAGATCTTTATCAGGGATATCCAAGAGTCCCCAGCTAGTATCTGCACCCCACTTACATTCCTGAGCATCTAGTGTTATGTCAAGCTAGATCACCCCTTTGCTTCTGCTCCCCAGGCTGTATGAGATAGACTTTTTAATTATTATTTTTCAGCATTACCAAAACATTGTACAATTGCTCAAGGAATCGGGGCCAGGCCAACAGAATTCTGAATATCTACAAAGAACTTTTAACTGAGATTAGTTATTTGCTTACTTATGTGTTGAACATACATAGCCCTAGGCAAGCTGTGATGAGGAGCAAGCTAGACAAACAGCTAACACTGCTGATATTGACCCAGAGCTCCATCTAGCTTTACCGACCCCCTTAAAAGGAAACAATCAAAAGAAAGTTCCATGAGATCCTGAAGGCCGTTTGTTTGTTTTTTCACATGCTGCTCAGCTTGGGAGGTGAAAATACCCTTGTCAGTTTTATTTCCTCTTTCTCAGGCATTGGTCAGTTGTTGATGGCTTTGCATTTTCAGTGCTGGAAGGGCAGTGTTGAAATATAGCTTCTAAAATCATGAAAACTGTTCTGGATAAAGAGCATTTTGGATGACTTTTTAAAGCTTATTTATCCTGTTGTGCCAGCTCTCATTGCTGAGCTTTGTTTTAAGTTTTTTCAAATAACCTGATTATTCCTATATGTGATTGTCACTCATCACCTTTGGTGACACACAAATTGTCTAGCAGGTAATTTTCCAGTCTGAAGTGTACAAAGTGGATTTTCCAAAGCTTTCTCAGCATGATGATGCTTTCTAGACAGTGGTATATAAATGGCATTTCCAAGTAGGATTGCTGTTATTATTCCCAGATGTTCCAGTTCTTTAGTTGCCTAAATATAGTTATTGGTGAGGGGTTTTTAGACTTTCAGGGCAGAGGGTCAGCTTGAAAGGGATTTAGAATTGTAAAATAAACAATTTCTGGATTTTGAGCCTTATCAGCTCTCACTTTGAGTGTGATGGGAAAACCTTTAAGCTGCTTTTGTCAACCAGGGAGATAAAGCTGGCATTTCTGAAGTCTTTGACAGAAAAAAAAAGAAAAAAAAAAAAAAGTTAAGGTCCGAGTCACARTTTAGGTCACAATTTCATTGGTGTAAGTTAGCCCCACTCCACTGGCATCAGTAGACCTGAACTGCCTCACTCTAGTAGGCCCCAGGAGCACTTCATGTTTTCTTACTACTTTTTATAGTCCTCTTCCCTCTCTTGTTTGTGGTGTGGAATACTCTAGTCTACTTTTAAAACTTTTCTTGTAGAACTGTAATTGGATCCCGCTTTACCTGATCCTTCCTCTTCTTCTTGCTTCTCCTTCTGAAAAGAAAAAAAAAAACACGTTTCACCTATAAGCCAGAGAGAGCTAGCCAGAAGCATTTGGCAGAATTGCTTTCTTTTCAGTCAAAAGGTTATGACARACATTCCATTTTCTACAGAAAGCAGGCATTTTCATATACTCAGAAATTTTCACTTACTTGAGGATCTGAGTTCTGTCCAGAAAAGAGTTTTGACAAATTCTTCACCCAGCCCTAATTTTTTCTTCTTTGGGACTTTTTAACTAGCCCTAATTTTTCCTCATCAGAATTTTATTTTCTTCTCCATCATTTCTGTTTCTATAACCTCTTGAGCAAAGTAAGATCCCTATAAACATTTGAGTATAAGATGAACTTTCCAACCTGTGGTATTTAGATGGATTAAAAATAAGGTGAAATAAGTTTGCTGGTGCCCAATTTTTGACAACTCTGGCCTAGACGCTTCCTTTATAGGTCAGTAAAAGCCTTGTTATATGTTTGTAGAGTCAGCAGAAAAAGCTGGCTTTCCTCATAGACTGAACTAGTGCAGTCCTGAAGCTCTCTGAAGTTTCTGAGATAAAGACCAGGCCTTGAGAGAGAGCACAAAAAATACACTAAATGCACAGCGCTGGCCCTTGGATACATCAACATCTTTTGAAGCAAATGGTAGAGGGAATAAACAGAATCCTGTGTCTAGATTGAGACCACACCAGATAGCTCAGCATTGCTCAGATCTGTGAATGCTGCCATCAGTAATAAATTCTGGTCTATCATCATTTCAAAATATGCAATATCCATGTCCAAAACTCAGCCAGTGAGGCCAGTCAAGAAATGTTCCAGTCTTGGAAATGGGGAAAGCTGGTAGGGCTTTGTCTCACAACAGAGGACAGTGTCAGCTGAAAGATTCCCTGCCAGACATCTTCTGTGCCTGCTGCRTGTTTAAGAGGATGTATTCATGCAAATATTTTTACACCACTTCCTTCCTTCCTTCCAGCTGGTAACTAATGACCACAGGTTGGATCTTGGTGTGGGAGACACCTGTAATACTTGCAGAGTATTGTCTAGTTTTCAGTATGTCTCCCTTCATCTTGCCTCACCAGCCTAATCTAGTTCACCACAGGGAGCTGGGAGATAAACAAGTAGCAAAATATAAACAAAACCTGGGAAATGCATGCAATCTGTTTGAAATGGGCTTGTTCCTGGGAGAAGGACTGTGTCTAGCCAGTAAATGGTACATGAGATAAAAAGAATTTCTCTGTGAGAAGATTTTTGGTAATTTAAGTACTACTAACTACCATCCAGTGCTGCTAGCGGAAATGGCTACAGTTTTCAGCTAACCTGCTGTGAAGAGTGAATAGGACATGAGGGTAAATTTAATATATTCTGCCTTAGTGATTAGCATTTGAGTTCAACATTGTAGCCCTTAATGGGAGCTCTGTGACTGAGAGTTCTCTAGTAGCACTGGTTTCCATGACAGCCTCTATGTCAACTATTTTTCACACATGCTTTATGACTTACTGTACAGCATGTGTTTAGTTTTGCAGTCTCTGCTACAGTTTTCAGGAAACCTGTGACATCTACTGAACACTGTGTGGCATGGAGCAATTGCCTACCATAAGGAATAAGAGAACAATAAACAATCCATATAAGAAAGATGGGGAATGCAGCTTGGTATGTTAAAAATTTGAGTTTGTCACATCACATCACACCTGGAAGGACTGCCAGGCCCAGGAACATCTGTGAGGCCTTGGACTGAGAGAAACTGGTTGTTAGTGATGGTCTGTCCCTTTTTGAACAAACTGATGTTAGATTTTCAATCTCTGTCACATTCTCCAAACCCTTTGCAAATGCTGCCTGAGGGCTCTCTCATGTGCATGCCTGTTTTTTTTCCCATGCCCTGTGTGTCCTACCCAAAAAGCTCCCCACTCATGCCAGAAAGATATTTCTAAAAATACCAAAGGAAAACAGTGCCAGGCCTGGCACTTCTGTGCACACTGGTGCTGGGTCAGTCTTGCAACTCTGGCTGAGTTCTCACCACGTCCTTGCTGGGGAAACCTCTTTTGGGAGGATGTCTGGCCTTGTTCCACTTCTCCCCAGCTTGGATGGCCTAAAAGGAACAGCAGCTGCAGCCTCTTTTGGGGAATTTCCCTGCTGAGAGTCTCCCACTGTGAACCCAAGGCTGACAGGCTGGGGGGAGCATGTGGCTGCATCTCTGAATAATGCTTCCTTGGAGAGTGCAGCCCAGCAGTTCAGGTTCAAGCAGGGCGGAGGCTACTCTGCCTTGGCACAGTTGAGGGCATCAATAAGGTTTAATTTGCTCTCTGAGAATAGAGGAAGAGGTACCAAGAGACAGAAGTCAACTGGACTTCACCTGAACAGAATCTGCAACAAAGCATTGAGACCCYAGCTAAGTGTTCATGTTTTGCCTGAATTAGAGCAGCCAGAATTGGCCTGGAGTGCAGTTCAGAAAACAATCCTGCAGCCAAGCCCCTTGAAAAGGAGCTTTCCAAAAAGGCATTGTTTGTTCCCAGTGAGGGAGTGCTGGCTCCTGCTCCCTTAGAATAGAATTCCTATGAAATACCTGCTTCCTCTGTATGAATAATACCCAACAATTAATGTTATGGCAGGAAATATGTGGGAGATTGTTAACAAAGGTCTTGTTRCTGAGTACATTGTATGGTCCAGCCAAAATGAGCTGTAATTCCCACCCAGTCTGATTATTTCTGCTGTGGCCTAGACCTGTTCCTTGGTCTTCTTTCAAGTAAGGTTAACACCTTCAAAGATTTGAAACTTCCTACGTCATCACAGCTGACATCAACARGTGCCACTCTGCTTGTTGATGTCATTCAGTGTCACTTTCTTGACCATTACCCAAAGAACCCATTCACTCATTTTTGGCCCTTTCCAGATCTGCCTTAGTAGTAGCATTAGTGTCCATATGCATGTAGTGGTATCTGATCTAAATTAACAAATCTGTAGTCTTCTATATAGTGCCTAGCTCCAAACCTTTGGACTGGCTATTCCCACTACCAAACATACTCCTTAGAACCCATGGGGCAGTCTGCTGCCTATTCCACCACCTCTGCTACATATGAGGGTGGAGGTAAAGCTGGGCTTTCACGTGACAACTGAGGACTTGGAAGTGCAGTCGATTTATCTCTGCCTCTCTCCCCACCCCAGAAACATTCTCATTGCTGTAGTAACCATGAAGTGCCTTCTAGGTGGACCATCCTCCTAGTTTCCACCTGGTTTACTTTCTTCCAGTCCTCAGGCATCACCATGGCCTTTCAAAGACAAGAGAAAGGTTGGAAGGGGAATAGAAAGACAAGTGATGGAGAGCAGCATTCTAGCCTGGGATAGGCTAATTTATCATCTGCCAGGTTCTGTTAGATCTTTCAGCCTTTAGGAGGGAGTTTATTCAAAAGTGAAAACCTTCTGGTGTTGGAAGATCGGTAAAGCCCAATGCAGGAAATTTTGTGTACCTGAATAACCTCAGATAATTAAAGATGTAGAGATTGCAGTATGAGCTGCTTAACACTCCAGACCCAGTCAGGCACTAATTCACACCCAACTCTGTAACTCCTCCCTGGCACCCATACAGCCTTAGTTTTATGTTCCCTGATTCCCACACAGCTCAAGACAGACTCAGTCTKGATGTGCTGCCAGACCAGCTGTGGAAGAGAGATGCAGAGCCTGTAATGACTGTGGTCAGACATGGTCTTTGAGAGCGCTTGGGTGCTCTGGTGGGCTTGCAGCCCCACTTGGCCCAGGTCCCTGCAAGCCTCCATGCTCGCTAGAAGTCACTGCACTACAGCCCTCCCAGCAAAATCTTTGTCTACAGCCTGGATAGCTTGTGGGCAAAACCACTAGGATTTATGTAAGTTACGGTAAAGCCCCTTAATATCTGGTGGGTGCACTGCCTGGCACCTTTAACCTGGTGGTTTTGTCATGCTATTTCAGGAGTGAAGCCTAAACCTGACTCTTTGTGGGTGCTGATGAGGTGCTGCCACATGTGGGCMCTGGGATGGGATGACATGAGGGAATGCTGCTGACAGTGTTCTAAGAAAAACAGGGTGTCATCTCAAAACCTCCCTGGACAAGGTGTCCAAGCCTGGGTGAGGCAGAGGGGAAGGAGAGAAGGGGGCAAAAATACTGTGTCAGAAAAGTACAGTGTGCTGGGAAAGCGASGGAGTACCAAGGGCCTGTGGCTATGAGGCAGAGTGGCATTATGAGGAAGATTTGTGGCRAAGGGGGATGAAGGTAACCGAGACTGCGGGATGCAGGGAACTGCTTGTGAGAATATGAGYGTGGGAAGGAGGGACATGTCAGAGCAAGGGCTGAGGGGAGGTGTGAGTGCCTGCAAGTGAGTGGGGGCTGTCTGGGAGCACTGGGCAATACAGGGGGGCAGCATGTGGGAGTGGAGCAGAGGCTGAGCATGTGTGTGTTGGGTTTCTGAGTAAGAACAAACCTGATGCACATGCTGGAGAAAGATGGAGCCGGCACCAGGGCTGGTCTGAGGCGATCCCGTGGCAGGGTGAGAATGCATGCTGTGCTGGGTAGGCGAGCATGGTGGCTGCAGGGGTGAGAGCATGCCCCTGAGCTTTGGGAGGCTGCAGGTCAGTGAGGAGCAGCTCGTGGCCTCCGAGCCTTTCTTCTCATACTTTATTTCACTGTGTCTCATCTTCGGTGTGGTTAGCCTTGAGTCACAAACTCTGTAAATGGCAGACCCCCCAGGAGAGCTGAACCAGGGAAGCCCTCTTCGTTCTCTCTGCATTCAGGGTGGGTTAACCCATAGCCCATAACCATGTGTGGCTGCAGCTACACCCAGACAGAGCAGTTTATTTTTGAAGTGGCTGGAAAATGCTGTGAGAGAGGTGGGTAAAGTTCAGCTAGAATTATTTTTAATACACTGTGTCTAGAGGGAAATGCAGAAGTCCACTTAATTAGAGCTGCTTTTTCCATCCTAAATGTATCTATTTACATTGTGTGAAGTCCCTGCCATATTTTATATCTCCCTGTCCAATTCCACCCTCCCATTTTATCTGCCCCTCAAAATGCTTAGTTTGGGACCAAGACACTATGACAGGCAAAGCACTTTGCCTGGTCAGCAGGAGGACCCAGCCCCTCTCTCTTCAGTGCTCCTGTGAGCTTTCTTTATGACTTGTTCCCCTTCTCCCCTGGAGGATGAAATCTACCTTCTAGCAGGCAATTCATCATCATACTTGGTGACAACACAAAGCTCTCCTGTTGAGATATCTAAGTGCATCCTGTGGCTGAGATAGTACTTTCCACAAAGCTTGGGGAATTAGGCTGTACTATACTGGGCTGCAGCTTTGCTCTAGACCCCTCTGCCAGGCTCCAGAGCTGTCAGCAAGAGTGGAGCCAGCAAGAGGGCTAGGCTGAACCATGAAGACCTGTACTTACCTCTGTGCTCTGCCTCTGGCCTGACTTGGGTTGATTCACTTGCGCTATCCTTCAACTTTGTTCCCCCCTTTTTGAAATGGGATTAACAGTACTGCCATGTCTCTTGGGCATACTGAGGAGATAAATGCATTAATGTTGGCATTACTTGTACAGGGTGTTAAGGAGGGCCACAGTAGTTAAGAGGGAGATTAATGGACAGCCAGATTTTCCCCTCACTCACACCTCCACTCTCTGAAATCACTGGGATGTCACCAAGGCCTGATATTTGTAAGCACTTGAGTGTATGTGCATGTGTCACACTGTAGCATCGCTCTTACTGTATTCAAAACAGATGTTGAGATGACAATTTGATCCCCTCCTGCTCTGGCTAAGCTGAGTGGGTGGAATCTGGACTCTAGCTCACAGCTGAGTGTCCAGCCAAGAATCTCCAGGCCTTTCTCTGACATTAACAGGACCCCCTGGAAGTTTGGGAAATGTTTTATCAATGTACAGCTGGAGAAGCCAGAGCACATGGAACAAAGTGGACTTACTGGAGCTGGAGCATGAAGTCTGTAGGTGTAACTTCCTTCACCACACCACTAGATGGAGACTTTCCTACCAGATTTGTGAAAAATGTGTGTACGAAAATGCATTTCCCAGCRGTTTCTCAAGGACCTGTCAGTGAAAGCACGGAGATTCTTCATGCTGGTTTCACAATGAGTCAGATCCAGACAGTGGTATGGGAAGGGGCTTCTTGGCTTAGTAACAAGATGTAGGGGAGCAACATTTAACAGGATTGCTCATTTGAGCCCTCTAAATGCACTGAGTGCCTTCTCACCCAAACTTGGAAGAAGTAGAGTGATTCAGAGCTCCCAGGYGTCTTGTTGCTAGTGCACATGAGGGGATGCTCCACCACCTCTGCAAATCCCAGGGAGCTCAGAGATGACTGCTTGCAACAGCAGATTGTGCAGCTCTAAGTTAGTGTGCACTGCTCTGTGGCACRGTAGTAGTGATGTCCCCAAGGCCCAGAGCAGCTCATGCTCAGCCACCTCCACCCTGCATCTGGCAGCTCACTCCAATCTGCCTCAGCACAGAGGGCCATAAATATGGATTAGCATCTCCTTAGAAACTTAATTTTGCTTAGGCAAGACTTCTTTGTTGGGGGGGAAAGGCAAATATTGCTCAGTGACTTCAGCTGTGCCTGGTGTCTATTATATCCCATTATTTTAATGAGCATTTGACTTTATTTTTCTCTGCTCTCTAGACTCATTCTTCAAGTAGAAGGATATTAATGATTTTGACTTCATTCCAGTTCTCCCCTTCCCCTTCTTCCWCACTTTTTCCCCAGTCCTGGCAATGAGGTCAGACATATTCTCTGAATCAATGTCCAGTCATACGCTGGTATGTCTGTCCCTAATGCTCTCCAGAGTTTCAGGCTGAAATGTTTGAGATTTCTATGAGTCACTGAAGGAGGATCTGTAGCTTTGATCCTTTGAGGAGCAGATGCTGTAGGTGCTCTGCTCTGCCTTGCCTTGGACCTTATGTCCAAGAACTGGCTGAAAGGCAGAGCTCAGAGGGTCGTCATCAGTGGTGTGGAGTCTAGTTGGAGGCCTGTGGCTAGTGGCGTTCCCCAGGGCTCAGTACTGGGTCCCATCCTGTTCAACTTTTCCATCAATGACCTGGATGAGGGGACAGAGTGCCTCCTCAGCAAGTTTGCTGATGATACCAGGCTGGGAGGAGTGGCTGACACACCTGAGGGCTGTGCTGCCATTCAGAGAGACCTGGAAAGGCTGGAGAGTTAGGCAGAGAGGAACCTCATGAGGTTCAACAAGGGCAAGTGCAGAGTCCTGCACCTAGAGAAAAATAACCCTAAAAATTATTAAAAATAATAAAATACAAGCTGGGGGCTGACCTTCTGGAAAGCAGCTCTGCAGAGAAAGACCTGGGAGTGCTGGTGGATRRCARGYTGACCATGAGCCAGCAATGTGCCCTTGTGGCCAAGAAGGCCAATGGTCTCCTGGGGTGCATTGGGAAGACTGTTGCCAGCAGGTCGAGGGAGGTGATCCTGCCCCTCTGCTCAGCCCTGCTGAGGCCTCATCTCGAGTACTGTGTCCAGTTCTGGGCTCCCCAGTACAAGAGAGACATGGAGCTGCTGGAGAGAGTCCAGTGTAGGGCTACAAACATGATCAGAGGGCTGGAGCATCTGCCCCGTGAGGAACAGCTGCGAGAGCTGGGCCTCTTTAGCCTGGAGAAGAGAAGACTGAGGGGGGATCTTATCAATGTGTACAAGTACCTGAAGGGAGGGTGTCAAGGGGATGGGGACAAACTCTTTTCAGTTGTCCCATGTGAAAGGACTACAGGCAATRGGCAGAAATTGAACCACAGGGAATTTTTTCACTGTGAGAGTGATGGAGCACTGGAAGAGGTTGCCCAGAGAGGTTGTAGAGTCTCCTTCTCTGGAGATATTCAAAACGCGCCTGGATGCAACCCTGTCTAAAGGGAGTTCCTTTAAAGTCATTGGGTCTTATGTGTGCGAAGGAGACCCCGATATGAAATCTCCTTCCCTGCTCCTTACCCCCTTGCTGAATTCTAGTGAAGGGACAGATTTACCTGGGTAGAAGATGTAGCTCAGGGACCTGCAGTTCTTCCTCTTAAGACTGATCAATGCAGTACTCATACTGGAAGAGGAATTGTACAGCCTCACATCTTCCTCATGTCCATTGAGAGCTAACACCCATGCTCAAAATGTCTGTACTTCTTTCTTGGGAATGACCTGTAATTCATAGCTCTCAAATACTAGCTGGAAAGGATTTTATGTTTTTTGTACCCCTTGCCTTGCCCTCAGGTTGATAATGCCCATTGGCAAAAGTCCATCAAATAGCAGATAAGACGGTGGGCAGCTGGAGTTCAACTCTAGGATTGAACTACCGCTTGTTCTTGGGGAACATACATGTCTACAGGAGGAGTAATATCTCCTGAGATTCTGAAAGATCACAAAGTGTTTTGGAAACTGGAAACTAAAGAAAACAATTATGCTCAGGAATTACTTTGGCCACTGTTGAAATGCAGCYCCATCTCTGGGATGCAGCAGGGCAGCCTATTTATCAGCAAAGTTGTCCAGCAAAGCAGCATATGAAGGGAACTAAATCACCAGCAGGAATGTGGAAGGCATCAGACAACACCTTCCTAATCATTATATGGCCAGAATATCAGTGTTGGCATCATGTTACTCACATGTCATAAGATCGCTGATAGCATAAGCACTTAAGATCTTGCTGGCTGAAAGAAGGTATTTGCAATGGCACAAAGCTCCTAGTGTTGGTCTGGATCCTGTAGGATTGAAGAGGAATGGGAATTTGCTCTCAATTTGTGTGGCAGTTGGGGCAATTCAGTTTTGCAAGAATAGTGATTCAGGAATGATTTGGGAAAACACTCTTTGTTAAATCTCCCTCCTTGGATTCTTGCACCTCCATGCAGGGCATTTCCAGAAATGGGATCACTTGGGAGATATGAATAGGTATGAACATACAGTGGTCCTGCTGCAGCAAGCCCACAGATCTTTTTTATTCTTTACTCCTTTAGGACTCTCCAAAATGCTGTCAAATTCTGAGTTACAGGCAGTCTCCTCAAATCTCCTTGTTTTGAGCTCTAAATCCAGGACAAAGTGTACTAGAACCTTGCAGTATGACAGAAGGCATCCCTAAAGACCTATCCATTAAGAAGGAATTAATCACTATGAAAAAAAGACTTTGACCAGTGCTTTAAATGCAAGAATCATGGTTAGACCAGTAGAGAGAAAGGCTGTAGACATAAGTTCAGTATTTGGCTTTACGGCTGGYTTTTGAGGTAGCTTTGAGCAAGTCACTCCTTTTAGCTGTTCCTCAGCTCCCATCCCCCATGTAAAATGTTACTGACTTCATCTCTAAACTGTTTTGAGCTTGAGGTAAGATCTGAGCCTTATTATTCACTTTCTGGTGGCGCCGGAGATTCAGAGCAATCTCTTAATATAAACACCCACCTCATCAAATTAAAAAGAAACTCTCTCACTATTTTCCTGCTGGGTTGTAAACCATTACACTTATTGGGATTTAAGGTAAAAATTAATGATTTCCTTCCTGTTCTAAAGGAGGTCTACTTCCGGAATCTGAGAAATTCTTTTCTTAAACATTCCATGTAAATATAATTCTTTTAAAAAATAATATGCATGGCTTAAGTCATCATAAGCACAATGGTTATTGTATATAAAAGAATTGGGGCAGTATTTTATAACTAGGTAAGTGCTATATTTAAGAAACTGAATAAATCACGTTCAAATTTGCTGATGTTAAAAATGTCAGATGCCCCCAGGGAAGGTGAAGAGGGTGTGCAAAGGGCCATGAGTGGCTGAAGAGCACAGTCTTATAGAAATAGTGCAGTACAATATGGAATTCATTTTATTAAAAAAATAATAAAAAATTGAACATTGTTTCATTGTTTCCTGCACTTGCAATCCAAAAGACTTACATTGTTCTGATCTGTACTGCAGTCCCAAAGGGTTTTAAAAGATCCTTCATAGGAAGTGAACTTTTACTTATTGTTAGCTGGTTGATTTGCTCTGCTGGAGGTAGGTTTACTGTGGAGGGCTTTGGGGAGTGGGAGAAGTATATATTCTTTGTACTAGATTCCTAGGAAGCTCCACCTGGCCATTCTAGCCACCTCTTCAGTGGGGAAGGCGCTTTCTTCTGAAAGTTTGGGCGCCCTCTATAAGATGTCGAGGTGGCTAAGCACCAAGGAATGATGAAACTCTAATGTGACTTGCAGTTCATGCTCCAAGAGAGACCACACTGGCGGGGCCTGGTTTGAACTTCAGAGTCAGCCAGCACTAGGTTCCTCCTTCAGAGAGCAAATGGTCTAGCCCAAGAGGACAGGAATCAAGACCAAGTAACAAGCATCTGTGTGAGGTGGGGAGTGTCTCATGACTCTCAGGGGCCYTTAAGTTCTGACCCTTTATAGATGTGTGTGGTGCAAGCATTCATTGTGCAGACTAGCTCTGTGGCTCAAGTCCATCTGAAACCTTGTGGTTTGGGTTTTGGAGATCTGTTCAGTCCCTCATATTGGCTGTAGTTATTTTAGCATTGTCTGTGAACAAAGGGACCTCAAGGGAGCTAGGTGCTAACTCCCAAAAGAGCCACTGCCTGTGTGGCTTTAGTACTTTTTTAGTACTTTATAACTCCTTTATCTTCTCAGGGAAATCACATTTTAAAGGATTTTCAGTTTAATTCTATACTCCCTTCAGCTTTAATACTGTTTTGAATCACCTTGTTTCCTAACTCCAAGCCCTCCTTACAAAATAAAATAAAACACAACAAAATGCTCCTTTCCAATCTTTCCCAGTAGCTATTGATAATTGTGTCTGCCAGTAACTCTTGTCAGAAGGTTACTGGGACACGACTGGGATGGGAATGAACCATAAATAAGAGTCCAGTCCCAGATCTATTTGAGTTAAGGTCTTGAAGGGGCAGGAGGTTTTTCCACAGGGACTTATATAACATCATCCTGGACCATATTGCACACATCTGTATTGCTTATCCTTCTGCAGTATTGTGGCACAGGAGATGTACAGGAGCTGCTGGGCTGCCTGCTAAAGCTGGAGAGAAGAGCTCAGTGGGTCAGCAAAGCCCCAGATGAATGCCTCCATTAGGAACTGAAATACATTGGAATGTCTTCCGGTGGTATGAATGACCCCCTCTGTGCAAGCTGACAGCATACCACAGGCTTTGTATGGCAGAAGATACAGCTGTTGCTTGAAACTTTGTATCCAGAGCCCTAGGACACTTGGCTATCTTTGAACATCCTAGGCAAGGCATTTCCATAGACCTGAACTGTGCTGAATAGTGTTTGGTGCCAGAACCTGCTCTGTCCTCTTCTGTTCAGCATATATGTCACTGATTGTTTCTCAGGAATATATGTATGCATCCAAGCCAATGCGGCTTAAAAGACTCTTCYTTACAAGGCTGCATTGGTTTTATTTCATTTCTATTGTCAGCTGCAAAAACAGTCCTTCATTTTAGGACTGTAACCATAGCATCAGTGGAATTAAGTTGTTAGAACCACTCAATATAACTTTAAATAGAAAGCCCACACTCATCTGATACGTAGTTGGCATCACTTTTTGAGAGGATGAACTTTGCCCTGTGAACTTTAGCCCAAAATCATGAACAGGATTAGGGTATATGAAACTTTCAGTTTGGAGTGAGTCCAATCTAGGCTGTAACTAAATCTGAAATACTTGTTTCTATGAGTAACTCTTACTCACCCAAGGAGTTCTGTCCACTTCAGTTGCATTACTAATGTGATTATGGGCTGCAAAACTGAATGCTGTGTATGTGATTTGTAATTTGTGGAGGCCCCTGGAAAAATTTCTAATTTTAATTAAGTCTGGCAAGTTCGTTTTGCCTCAATAAGAAGACCAGACCGCAGAAGAACTGGTGAAATAATCATGGCCAATCCCTTMCACACACTGTTGCATGTTAACAACATGTTACTACACACACAGCTATGGGTGGTGGGCTGGAGAGGGGCCTGGAAAAAACAATCAAGGATTTAAATTAAGAGGCACTTAACATTGGGGAAATAATAGGGCTTCATCTTATGTAATATACAGCAATTTTGTTTGAGTTAAGGCTGATGGATGTTTTAAACCTTAGGATCTATAAATTCTTCAGCATTTCCAGAAAATTAGTAAATCTGATGTAAACCACAGCAGARTTGCTCAGAGAATCCTAGCAGTTGGTTACTACAGAAGACACCATCTAAACTGCAGCACAGATGTACAGAAAACATCAATGTCTCGCTCCCCTGCAGCTGCCTCCTGTAGAGCATTAGCTGTTTGCTGGAAGACACAGAACAGGAGTGCGTCCCTGGCACGTTACTGAGCCACACTTTCTAGGACTGATCTAATGATGCTTGCTCTTCTTCCCACTCAAGCATTGCTGAGCTATGTGCCAGGAGACCCCTCACCTCTGAGCAGAGCAGCTAGAGAGTGTTGAATCATAGGCACCCATGGGTTCAGCTGGGATAGCTGGTGAAATCACTGTCCTTGGCTGTTTGGCTCATTGCTCTGTTGGAGGATGTTTCAAGTGTGTCTGGAAAATCCTTTAATACTGTAAACTGTAGTAGTTCACGAACAGCTTCATGTACAGTTAAGCCACCCCTGCTGCAGRGGCAGCAACCTCTGAGAGCGTGGGGGGGTAGAGAGGTGGGGAAGGGTGACTGAGGCTGCCATCCCAACTTGTCTTCTGTGGCTTGTGAGCAAGTTCTGCCAGCTCCCACCACAGGCGTCAGGGATGGTTATGGGTATAAAGGGACCTCACTAAGGTTCCCTTGTGTATGCTGAAYGTCAGCAGGCAAAAGATCTTCTAAGAGCTGTGGGAGAGCATCTTCTAAGGATTGTTTGGGATGAAGGTGGTTAAGAGCCCACAGCACATGTTTTGCTTTGTAGAATACTAAGTCAAGGCGCAGACTGTTTTGGGRGGTAAAGGCAATTTCTTACTGAGTGTTGATGACACTTTCAGTAGTTCTGTATTGGCATGAACTACAGATGACTAGACTCTTCTTTCYTACTCCCAAATCTCTGTCCCATTGTAGCTTTCAGTGACTAAGCCACAGGAATCAAACTAGACAAATCTTGGGGAACGAAGTCTGGGAAAGGCAAAGAACCTGGAGCTTAAGTCTTTAAAAACTGATTAAATCTACAAAAGTGTTTGTTTATAGACAGATATAGTATGAATATGTTTTATGCCCAATTTGCCCTGAAGTGTGTCTCCCTCACTTGCCTCTCTACAACTGTATATGGAGAAGGATGAGGGAGTGAGGTTCATGAGAAATTGCATAATGATGTGAACATTTGTAATTTCAGGCAAGTATTCCTTTCTGCTTCCTAAAGGTACAAGAGGAAAACCATGACTCTGAATTTTGTCTGGGCTATTAGTGCAGAACTGCCACTCTTTCCCACTGTAGTTCAGGTTTACAGGTGTCTGACCTGGGGCAGTTTTGATTCAAATTGCCAGGATATAGATTTCACATGAGAATGTGGCTATGAAAGAGTATTGACTCAAAGCCACTAGTGAAAGTGAATTAAAATGTGATTCTTACACAAACACAACAGAGCAGTCCCGTGGTACATGCCATTCTTGTTCTCTGTTTGCTTAGGATAATAAGAATATTATGGAGAGCAGATTGTCTCCACATCATCATGTTGTGTCTGCATTTCTGTTATAAACCCCATTTTGACCTTCCTTCTCTGATGCTGAGTTTCAGGAGTGCTTGATTAAGTTATCCTGGCTTCATGCCACTTTTCAGCCCCCAACATGCCTTCCTTTGCCCTTTTCTTTGTACTGCCGCAGCCTGTTACACACCATGGGGAGGAGTAGACTGGGGAACTGATCACAACTGAACATTATGTAAATTTTCCTGGGTTAAAAACCTCCACTCTGCTTTTTCCAAAGCTTTTTCCTGTCCAAGTTCAAAATCTTAAATAGAGGCTGTCCAAAAATGGGATATTCTGTCTCAAGTAAAATCCTCATGTATYAGTATTAGTTTTCATTCCAAGCTGTGAGAAAGAGACCAAATAACTACCTTGTTTCCCACAAAAAAAAAGAACTATTAGGAAAAATGGGAAGTCAAAAATCTCAAAATGGATGAGGGATGCAGTTTGCCAAGTGTTCAGGTGTGCTGCACCCTGCTTTGTCCAACAGTGAGGAGACACCAGGCCCAAAGGCAGAGGACTGTTAAGCTGACTTGGAGTAGAATGCTGCTGTTCAGTGGCCCAAGACAAAATGTTTTGATTTCAYCTTAACAAGCCTGACATGGAATAGTTAGCTCACTTAACTGTGGGTGGATTCTTTATGTTGAAAGGGACCTTTTTTAACATGGTATCATATGAACAGCTGGGTCTGGAAATGAAGTTTTTGGCTTTTACTTGGCTGCAGAGAAGCCTTGCTGCCATGAAATATATTGATGTGCTCTAATTGCAAAATTGTTCAACCTATTTTCTGATAACTTACAATTGTAGTGTTTTTTGCAGCACTGCTAAGCCTCACAGGATGTTTACTCCTTTTTAAAGGACTACCTATGGGAATCAAGTGACTGAGAGAATTTCAGCTCTTCTTAGAAAACATGCATAAGTCCTGTGGAATGGAAGAGGAACTTTGAAACAGGAACCTAAACATTCATGCCAGAAGGAAGGTAAATATTTAATAATTTTTAAATATCCTAATTTTTGGAGGATGGAGGAGAAGGGATGTCTCAGTCTGATTTTCATCATCTGGGATGTCAGTACTAATTGCTGACAATGAGGAAAATGTGACTTAACAAGTAGCTAAGTAAAAGTTCAGATATACACAGAAATTAGTGTATGATAATACGGCAGTGCATGTCAGCTCAACTGTGGTGACTCTGTGTGTGCCTTTAGTCCTAAGTGGAAAATATCATTTCAGATAGCTTAGTCCTCAGAGAAAGAGGATATTGAGCTAAAATTAACAGATTCATAGCTCATGGCCAGAAGCGACCATTATGATAATTGATCTGACCTCATGCATAACAAAGGTCACAGAAACTCATTCAGAAATTCCTTCAACCAGTCTATAACCTGTAGCATTTTTTGAAAGATATACACTCTTTAAATAAAGACTTCATGTGACTCTTAACCTGTTTAGAGATCTCTGAAGAACYGATTATTTACATGCTGCAATTACATTTTTTAATTTGAATTTTCACAAATTACGAATAGAAATATGTAGCACTTTTTTCATTTTTACCTTGGGACGTAAAATATTTTCGTCCTACACTGGCTATACATATGATTGCAGAATACTTGCATCAAGCACACATTTTGCTGTGGCTGACAGTGGAGTCTACAGTGACTAAATTTGATGTTAAAACAAAAATGTAATAAGAATATGCTTACGGAGTCCTGGGTGGCTAGTGTGGCCAYGTGAGCTAATTTCTGAGCCAGATCATGGGGACCTTGTGATGAAATTGGCTAGAAAGAGGAAAGTGAAATAGAGAAAGAAATCACCCTTTCTGGGGAAGGCAGCTTCACAGCCCAAAAGTAAACTTGCACTATCGAAGAGCACAAGCAGAGTTTAAAATAAGATAAGGAACTTTTGTGAAAGTGTAATAAATTACAAATTGTACCAAATTAGTGTAACAAAGTATAGCAGATAAAAAATAGAAATATGGAGCACTGGTTTTGTGCGTATTTATCTGCCTATTTAATAAGTAACACATGAGGTCACACGTACATCCTTGAGGTCTGTGCTGCTGTATCAGATATGAATCTCATTTGTAAGATCTTTTTAACAAAAAACCCAAACTCGAAATTCAGACTGTAAACTCTGTGAGGTAGGGATAGTTTTTACAAGATACTTGCACATTGCCCAGCACAATGGAGTGCCAACCTCAGATGAGGCTGTAGACACAGAGCCAATCTGAATAATAAACATTTGGACTATTAATTTATTGGTGTCTGTGAATCAGTGCTATGTGGAAATGGCTTTACTTTCYCAGTGACCAGCCCTGAGGCTGAGAGAAGAGCAAGGGCTCCTCCCAGTGAAGTTACATTTCCGATCACAGAACTTCAGCTGCGCCATCTCCCATCCCCTGCAAAATACAGCACAGGGGCTGGAAAATAATCCTACGTTAAACAGCATCACAGTACTGGAAGCCTTTTCCTGCTGCCAGTTTTATGACCTTAATTAACACAGGCCAATCCATAAATCAGATCAACACCAGGAGATAACAATGAATCTTGCTGAAGGCAGCTTTAATAGTAGCCTAAGCCCCCAAAGAAGTGGACAGTGCTGGCACTTTAAGTGCACGTGTGAGGTTGAAAGGGAACAGATGTCCAACTGAAGCTGTTGCCTGTAAGGGTAAGTCTGCAGGGCTGTTGGATTTCCAGAGAGAAACCTGTTTTGACATCTTAATGGTAAAAGTGTCTAGCAGAGGCCGATGAAGGGGTGATAAATACTACTTCCCTCCCTGTGTGATCTGTGGGCAAGACAGGGGTGCTTTCAGGTTCAGCATCTGGCAGGATGCCATCACCACCTAGCTGGGGTGCTGAATGGGTCGGGGAGAAAGGGAAGGAAGACTGTAGGAGTGGCTGTCCAGAGTACATTAGAAACTGAAGGGGAAATATAGATGGAAAAGAAGAATTTCAGGCTTTCCCACCCCAGCTTCAGCTGGTAACTTGCCAGGAGCCAAGCACAGAGTGTGTAGAGTGAGACAGACAGACACWGCCCTCATCTTTAATACAGCCAAGGAATGACAGCAGGAATGGCAGGCCCCAGGACTTGCTGTCTTGCTAGCCTGTAAGGACTAGTTCCCTAAGTGTGTGGGGGCTCATTTTCTTCCAGGGGACCTTCTGTGACCATTCCAACTGGGAGAGGCTGCAGCCTGCAATTAGGGTCTCAAGGCTGCTTTCAATTTCCTGGCWCTTAATTTGGGAATCTCCCATTTAAATGCATTTCTGCTTTGAAAAGTGAGGCAAGCAAATGGCTCTCAGCAGTGCGTCGGTTATTGCTGCACAGAGAGCCCAAGCCACGTGCACCTCCTCTGCCAGGAGGGAAATACAAGTCTTTCTAGCTACTCACCCTGCAAACCCAGCTGGAATCTGACCATCAAGCTGRCTAATTCCTTGTGCAAAGAGATTACTAACAAAAAAACTGCAGACAAATTGTATTTACTTTTCCCAGTTTCCTGAGGTAAGCTTTCCTTGTTGTTCCTGACTGGAACTTAGTAGACAATTCTGCCAGCACACAAGCAGGACTRGACTGCAGGCTATCTGCCCTTGGCTAATTCACTAGCTTAATTTTCTTATGTATCTGAGTCTGCAGGGCTATGAAATACAGTAAAGTGGAAAGGTATTTTGGAGTAAACTGCTGCAACTCTAATTTTCACAAAAGGGAGATCAGATTTTGCAGAGAGTCATCACCTCTGTAATGAAGAGTGATTGATGGGCCTGAGAAGGGACCTCACATTGAGAACTCTTCTAGTTCTGGAGACTGCAAGACCCTGATTCTTCATGCAAATGTGTTTGTCCTTCTGAAACAGAGGGTATGAGGAGTCCTCCTCTTTGTAATCAATGTCTTCATGCTCTGTTCAGCAGGCTTGGAAGGTATCCAACTCCTATTTTTCCTGAGTCAATGATAGGCTATAACTACAGCAATGGAAAGGAACTTGCATTATGATGGGAGATTTTTTAAGGCTGTATGTGAAGGCCCTCTGGATCATACTGACTGAGTAGGGAGCAAAAGAAAGCCAGATGGATAGAAGATTTTTTAAATGATGTTACTCAGCTTCTGGCTGAAGTGTCATTGCTTTCCTGTGGGGTCTTGAAATGTAGTTTGAGCAGAAACCAACTGAGATGATTAGGAAAAGGGAGTAGACAGTGATGCTAGGACTGACTTTGAGGCTGTGTGGTAAATAAAGAAGCCCATCAAGATCATTCCAGTATTCTGCATATCACCAGTATTTAGTGCATCTCCTAGCCATAGTTAAGCTTCCCTCAAGAGACTGAGGGATTGAAAGGAGAGAGGATTGGGTACATCCCAGTATGAGAGCACTGGGCCATGGTATCCTCGTGTATTCACCAGAGACTGTTGTGACCTCACTCCCTGAAGCTTCCGTGACTTCATTTGGGAACCAATCTTGCAGTAGCCAAAAGATAAATATCACTTCAGGCTGGAGCAGCAAGTGTTTTTTTGATGCAGTGACTGGGACAGGCAGTTGTTGCAAGTGTAGCAAACAGATACAGTGAGAAAAAAAAAAGGATTTGGGATTAAAATTCAGATCTACCTACAACAAAGGTTTTGCTTTGTTTTTGAGTTAGTTTGTTCATGTTAAAACTTTTTTGTCTTTTTTTCAAGTGTAGATCATTTTAAATCAAAAATTCCAATTTGAAAACAAACTCCGACCTAAATATAATTAAAAAAAATGTCATCATGAAGTGTTTCAGCATTTTAAAAATGAGACCTTCAATTTTTAAAAATGTTATTAAAATTAAAAAAAGTTTTTTGGTCAAAACTATTTGACCWGATTTTGCCAATAGTTTCCAAGCCCCTTTGAGGGCATGGCCTGGTCTGCAATAAGAGGATGGGTCATATAGAGTTTGCAGCAAGGTCTCTGTAATCCCAGTGATACAGAGCAGTAAATGTAAAAGTGTGCAGACTTGATGTAGATGTATACTTTGGATTACCAATTTATTGCTTTGTGATGTATCAGAGAGAGATRCAAATGCAATTAAGAAGCTAAAAGCCCAACCCTATTAAAAATAGTAATGAAACTTTCCGCCACTGGTTCCCTTGTGAAGACCTTGCTGTATCCTCTTTAGGGAGCATTTGGCATCATAAATCGTTGGATTAACTGCCGACCAAAACCAGCTAATAGCCAGATCTTCAGAAGATGGAGCCGTGCAGCTGTCCTTGCACTAGGCTCTTGTGGTACCTAATGTGGCTGGTYACAGCTGCTCTGGAAACCATGGATGCCAGGAGTGTGGGATGCCAGTCTTTCCTGTTGTGACTCAGCCCTACAGTTCTGTATTTCAACCTGTAGTAGTATGTGCACTGCCAAAGTGCTTTCCTTGACTAGTCCATTTAGCCAATCTCCTAACTTCTGTCCCATGTTGCTAGGTGCCTCACAGAAGGATATTGTCAAGGGGGTGGGTAGGCAGTGCACTACTGTTTTCCTTTTTAGTCTCCGTCCTGTGATTGGTCTCTAAGGGTTGTATATATTATTTCCTCCCTACAGGAGCCTTCAGGTACACAGTATTTAGGAATAGGATAAAGGACTTATTTTGTTTTATAGCATATAACTTCTGCTCTTCCTCAGAGTCTCATAAACAAATTTCTCACTGAGTTGCTCTCAGAAGAGATCCTGCTCTCCTTACTACCCAAAGCAAGGCTTTGCATTTATTTCTTCTCTTCAGATGGTAGATTTTCTTTCAGTTCAGCCCATGGGTAGCAAGAAAGCACTAGGAGTACTTGCAATGTCCTGCCAACCAGAGATAGATTTATTGTAGATCAAAATAAGAATCGCCTGAATGACTGGAAGGCTCAAGCACAAGGAGCGTATGAACATTTGGCAAAAGCACACAGGAGAGTCTCCTCATCTGCAAATCCGATCAGGAGAGGAATAATGGACTATTATAAATAGCAATTGTAAGAAATAGTATGGAGTAGAAAAGCTAGGTTGGAAACATTTGTAACTGCTGTTTGTTTTGTGGGGATATATTTGTGATGCTTGAAGGCTGGTACAGAGTTTGTTTCCAGGCTCCCCCTCCAATAGCTGTAGCTTTATTGGCTGGGCTCACACTGCAATAACTGTGTTTTTTGGTTGTTGTTTTTGTTTTGTTTCGTTTTTTGCAAACTTCACCTGTGTAAATGCCATCAAATCTGAAGCAGTCATTGAGGCTATCTCTATAGTCAAAAGAAAGAAACTAGCATCTCCAGAAAGATCATGTCAAGAGCTGTCCTTCTATCAATGATCTGAATAGACTCTGGATGTGTCTGTGTCATCCTCTGACTGTATAGAGACCCTTGATATTTGATCTAGATATGACCCTTCATTTTTAAGTGGCTTAATTTAGAAGAATTCCTGCTCTATGTATCTTAAAGCCCCAGCAGCACCTGATCTAGCTAGTCACCATTTGCTGAGCTAATTTGCCATTTTCTATTGCCTTTTTATAGTTTGTGTCTTACTTTCAGCTTCATCCAGTTTGGCTAGGGTCAGGCAGCACTCACACAGGAGGTGAGTCCTCAGCCTGAGGCCATTCCCTTTGTGCCAGTGTAGCACTGCAAAGGGATGGAACAGATGTACAAGGACAGAGCCAAGCATCACACGATGGCTAGAGATCTTCCCAGCAGCCCCAACTGAAATAACATATCAGGGACGTGTGCTGGGCCTGTAGAGGGAACAAGGTCAAAATTCAGAGCACTCTAGAAGTCCCCAGGCAGAGGACGACGCTTTGGAGGCTCCACCAGTGGGGAGGGCCCCATGGCTCTTTCCCCTTGGATGCCCTGGAACAGGGCCATCTACAGTGGGGTCTCTCCCTGGTGGTCAGAGAAGCTGAATAGAGTGGAAGTCAGCAAAAAAGCCCTGAGTTGAAAGCCCRTGGGACCTCCAGGAGCACATTCTGTCTACAGTACACCAAGGGCTCATTACTTTGACCCTGCAGTGTAAGCTGTGGTCCACACAGAAATGTGCAATCAYGATCCTTACATTAATTTGACTTTGGAGTTGGGAGGAGTGCTGGTGGAATCGCTCCAGGAAAACAACTGGTAGGGCTGGGTGGCAGATGCTGTGCTTATTTAGATAGTCTTGTTTATGAAGCATTTCACAAATGCAGTGCCAGCTAGGTCTCTGTGACACATGGCAGGAGGGAAAGCAGTAACCTGCCCCAGTGCTTAGCGCTCTTTGGACAGATTGTGGAGGACTGGCAGCCCAGGATGCCAGGGAAGTCACCAAGGAGCTGAGAGCAGGGGCATGGCAGGGACTGTGGGCTGCACCAACAGTTCCCTCCCACTGTGCTACCAGTGCCAGGGGACATACTGGGCAGGCACCAGCCGTGCTTTTGTCAGGGGGAGCGGTAGCAGGAAGTGCTTGTACGCAGGGTGGGCCATGGGAGCAAAAATCAGAAACCCATTTGCTCTGTACAGAGGAGGCAAGAGCATGGAAAGTTAGATGCAGCTAGCAAAAGTAAACCCTTTCACACTGGTTTCCCCTGCAGAATTCAGATTACTAGTGCAGTTTGGATGGTGAAGGCTTCAGGTTTTACACCCACATCTGCAGACTGAGCACTCACCAGCTCTTCTTTCAAGCAAGGATGCCACTGTGACCACATTGCACTCACCTAGGGCACGGGYGGCTAGGCCTAACTCTGGGGGCTAGCAGGACTGACCGTGGCCTGCGTGCCAGAAACCCTGTTTGTACAACCAGGTGGAAGGGGAGCTCGAAAACACAAGCTGGGTCCTTGTGCTAGTGCAGTTAAAAGCCAAAGCAGGTTTTTACCAAAGTAAGAACAAATACTTGACTCTGATCAATCTGTGCTAACATGGGACATTGGCTCCTCTGCCAATAAGCCACAAATTAGTGACATAACAGAAGTAAGAGGTAGGTGCATAGCTGCAGTTTCAGAGCGAAACACTGTACGTGTTGGAAATCATACTCCAGCTTTGTTCATCTCTGAGGGCCAGAATGAAGCAGGATCACATAGGTGCTATGCTCTGTGAAATGCATTTGGGACTGCAGGAATGCTGCCTTTCCTGCCCAGCCAAAATTCCCACCGACTTCAGAACAGGATCCTCCAACCATTTATATTAAATCTTTTCCTCTTATCATCCAAAATAATTCATTGCTATATTAGGAGGAAAAATGTAAACAGAAGATAAATCTGCCACTCTGAAATGTTTCAAAGATAACAGATGAAACATTAATTTAGCCCCTGGGCCAAATCTTTTTTTGAAAAAAAAAAGAAATGCTTTGTTTACAGAAAGTGGCCTTTGATATATAGCATAAATTTATTACAAGTGTGGTTTTTTTTCAATGGCAATGGGATTTTCAACAGCAATAGGATATGTTTTAATAATTAAAGGGATTTAACTTCTCTACGTGGACAGCTAGCTTCTGTTCTCACTTACAGACTACAAATCAGGCATATCTTCAGTAAAGTCACTGCACTTAGCTTGGTGCAAAACCAAGGTTTGTGAGACTAGCAGCAGGCCCTTTGTGGTTTTGAATTGTGGTGACTTTTGGTTGCTTTCCAGGGTTAACTGTAAAACGAATCTTGCAATGCCAGGGGGGAGTTGAGCTTGCTGTGGTTTCTAGGCCACTGTGCAAAGTACAGATGCTGGGATAAGCAACCAAGCTGAACCTCTAAATTTCCCTAAGGGATACAATCAGGGGAAGAGGATCAAGCTCAGAATCTGAATCTGGCATTTCTCTGTGGCCACCCTATAACATGGGAAACTCAGACACAAGTTAGATTCAGGCTTTTTAGAATGTTTATTTGCAACATGCGGACTTTGGGGCAGATGTCCTGTGAGAATAAGTAATGTATTGGACCTGGTGGTTTGATTCAGATCCCTCTCAGGCACAAATACGAACACTCAGTTCAGCTGGATGTCATCACTACTTTATCTTCCTGTTGTGGAGGCACCCCTTGCTCCTGTAGCTTCTGCTGACTCCTTTCAAACACAGATCTTGCTTGTCTCTTCTACCTGACTTCACCATCATCAGTCCCAAGGAGACACTATCTCATCCCACATCAGCACCAGAAAGAGCCTAGCCAAAGCCAGCTGTTCATGGCATTGCTGTATGCATCTAAATTCATGCCTTAACACTGATCTTTGATTGTGTGAGATTGTCATAGGTTACCAAAATGGTTCCTGGCTGAGAATCAGGTCCCCATTTTGCTTGGCGTGGGAGGACCACAGTGCATCGTCCTGGGAAAGACTGCTACTGAAGAGAAAGTAGAGTGACTGAGCAGATTTATTAATGCTGTGTCCATGAACCTTTCTCCAAAATCTGATTAACCACTTGGCTGATTCTCTCTGCTGCCTTGTAAGCATGGCAAGAGAGCCTTCTCACCCTCAGGAACAAACATATTTCTCCGTGTTCCAAGGCTTTTCTGAAGTGGCAAGTCTGTTAAGCGGATAGGAAACAGACACAGGGGTCTTTCTTCAGGCCCTATATCACTTGTGTGCTTGACTTTGAATCAAGACTAGACCAATTTAAAGCCTAGTAGTTCTTTAGTTATATAAAGCGCTGAAGTCCTATCAACATTCTTGGGGCTTAGGAGCCAACATATCTTTTAGAGGCTGGTGATAGCTTTTGCACAAATAGATAGGAAACAGAAATTGTTCATAAGTTCTGATGTATAGTCTTGTCTGATCCTTCTCCTGTTTCCAGTATGAAATGTGATAAAAAGAAGATCATAAGAAATCAAGAAAAATTATTGTGAACAATAATGGAAAAATTATGAGAAGGTGCACCTAATTGCTGTTAATTGGTGCTTGGCTAATGTCCCAAAGTAGATAAGAGCTTTTATCTCTTCTGTATTTTAAAGTAATTTCCAACTAATCTTAATGTGGCTATTCTTATTATTTATATGTATGTGCAATTGTCTCCTGACTCCCACTAAGCCTTTGGCTTCAGTCTAGAGGATGCTGTGGAAATGAGTTCCACAAGACAGTGATGTTTTTGGTAATGACACTGTTATGCCACAGCCAAGAAATGAAACCAGATCATTGGTGTATCTGTCCAGGGCCTTCTATCATTTACTCTTCTTTTTAAATAAGTCTTAACACAGGCTATAAGATAGGTGTGATAGATTCCAGAGTTCAGAGCTCTGGATTTGCATTCCTGAGAGAGTTATCTAGCAGATCAGCTATGAAGGGAGATCAATTTTAAATAGGACATTTTAGAAAGTATTTGCTGCAATTGGGCAGTTTAACAGTCCTCATTTTCCTTTTACCCATTGGAAAAGGAAAAAAAAAGGAAAAGGTAAAAGGAAAAGGAAATGAGGGGAGAAGAGAAGAGAGGAGAGGGAGAGGAGAGGGATAGAACGGAAGAGCTATTTTTCTTAGGTGTTTCCTGCGAATTTCTCCAATTAGAGGACTATTATAATGTAGCTACTTGTGCCAAGGGGCAGCCTAAGAAGGACAAAGACTCATATGTGAATCTGTTTCAGGCTGCAATGTGGTATCTTCCTTCCCATCCTTGTACAGGAAGGCTTGAGGGCTTGCAAATAYAAGAGTGGAGAGAGGAGGAATTTAATGAATGGTGGCATGACCTTATGCAGGAGCCAAATTAAGCAAAGTTTACGATCCCTGCCTTGGTTGAGTAATAATGTTTTTCACCAGTGAAAAAAGATACTAATCTGTCCATTCAATCAGGGATACGGAAAGCAACTATTTTTAAGTGTGTGCTATCTAATTAGATGTTCTTCCTACCCTCTGAAGGAGCTGCTTCCAGCCCAGTCTCCAATATGGCTAGAAATTAAAATCTTTAAAGCTAATCTTGCTGTGTGACCTGCAAATATATGTAGATTAATTCAGGGATCCCATACAGAACCTCATGGGTCCACCACTGATTTCCAGGTAAGAAAGGGCATGTCCCTTGACCGTTCTGGCCTGGTTTTACACCACTAGAGCATTGCTATGAATCTCTTAGGGTAGCATCCAATCTTAGGTTAGGTAGGGCTATTATTCTTCAGAGAGACTAATATTTTTGCTGCACTGAGAATTTGGCACTTACTCTAAACACTGACTGCTGTTGTCATGTGAACAGCTCCATTTATATCTTTCTTTACATTTTGTGCTTCCAACTTTTTATAACTTTAGAGAAAGTGCCCAAAGTCGGTTTCCCACCCGAATCATAACAGAAGAGTGACTTCATGGTGATTCCTGGCCTTTTCTCCATTCAGCAGGAGGATCCTCTGCGTTTGATCTGTATCTGGTCTCCTGCTGGAAAGACCAGAACATTTTGAGCAAAATAGCATTAACAGGAAGCCTGGTCCTTCCAGCTAGAGCAGTGACTGAGAGCATGTGGGACTTTAAATAATGCAGTCTGCATTGGGTTTAACAGGCACAATGGCCATTATGCAGTTAGCATGTTCTGCATAAAATGAAATTGCTATCAGTTCTTTCGTAATAAGACAAGTATGATTTGGGCCAACACAAATGGCTCTCATGTTTTTATTGGTGTAAATGAGGCATTTATGTATGAAACATGCAGTTACAAATAAGCTGATCAGCTTGATAGCTTATCAGAAGGCAGAAAGCTTCGGATAAGTTTAACAGCTTTGGATAAAGAAATGCCACACCAGTGAGCCCTAGAAAGGCTAACACTCACTCTCTTGTGAAATAGAGCTTTAAAACATGTTCTGTAGATAGAGCTGATTAGAAAACTCTGTTGGGTGATGTTTTAAAGAAAATAAGAGCTTTTTGTCAAAAAAGAAAATTTTCACCAAAATGAATTATTTTGTAATTGCAGGTTTTTGATTCCCTTGAACAGGTTTTGCGGAAAGCATTTTGTTTCCACTTGTAAATGTTACTGCCACTCAGAAAACAGCGCTTTCACATAGTTCCACAGCTCTGTTCCAACTGGCAAAGGTTAGAATAAAAAAAAAATTAGTTGGTTTTCGTCTGAGAAAAGCTCAAAGACAGTTGGAGATGGGGAACAGAATGGGTCTTTGTTTTGTTACCCTTCCCCCTGTTCAATGTTTTCTAATTTTCCTGCAGGGCAGCCATCATTTCTTGACAAAGAAATTTGAAATGAAGAGTCTTCTTAGAAATGATCTTTTTCCTAGAGAAAAAAAATTAGTTTCTTAGGATCTCAGTGAAGGCACCATCTTCGGGACCCCATCTTGCCTTATTTAGGACAACTTCTACACCAGATCAGAAAATGATACCTTCTTGCACTGAAATTCTTCCATGCAGTTGACTCAGCTGTGATCAGCAGGCATTTCAGTTAAACAGCTGCTGTGTTACTGGGTCTGTTTATCCAAAGGATCAGAATGGGTAAATGGGATGAAAACCAGAGGGTTTTTCATCTTAGCAAAAAGGGAAGAGAGAAAAGGTTAAGTAGTCCAAATGAAAGGCAAAGTAATCTGGATAACATAGCGGTGATTTAAGCAGGCAGTGTGTTCAGAGATACTGTTGCTCTTTTAGTCTGCCGGGCGTTGCCCTGCAAGCATGCTGGCTATGTGTTTGTGGGGCTGCCCCTAATCTAATGAGTATCTATATTCTTGGCAAGGTTTGTTGACTTGTGTGGGTGCTGCATGGATTCAACTTCTGGACACTACTTGGTCTGTCTGYCCAGTCCACTGCCTTATAATAGTTTAGCTTTCTGCCAGATCAATTATCTCCTCAGGGACCTTTTCTTTTGCTGCTACACCCTGCCCATGTGCAGTACTCCAACCTTCTCTACATATGTTTTATATTATCCATATGTTTTGTATTATCCATATTGGTGCTTTATTTAGATCAGCCTTTCCCGTTACTCTGTATAATCAATAGTATAGACACTGAACTTCAGGCTGCTGATTCATCTAACACGCAACTGAGCTGATGAATCTTGTAGAGTTAATCACGAAAGTATCTCTCTTTCTCACCGTGGAAACTTTTGTTTTCTTTTCAAGAATCCTCTTCAAACCTGGAAAACTCAAAATACTTTTTTTCTGCAAACTTTTGGCAGAAAATAAAACCAGATACTACCAACTACTACCTCCTTGCCTCAAACCTACCTCTTTCTACCAACCTTGCCACCAAATAAATTTGTGGTAAACATCTTAAATTTGTTAAGCTGTGAGCTTTTGAAGCAAAAATAGTAAAAGATGAGACATTTTATGACAATGTTATTTAATCCGAACTGCAAATGTCCAGAGGAAAAGGTTTACTGGAAATAAATCATAGTAACAGCTGTCACGTTGTACTTAATTTAYACACATCCTCTTACATGAGAAAGTRTCATAAAGAAAATGAGATTAGTTTAGTGGACTGTGTTGGAGATCTCTAGGACTGAAGGATTCTCTGAATCCAATGTTGCGAACCTCACATTTGGCATACAATAAATCTAGRTCAGAATTTTAGTCTCTATCTACTTCAGACCCCCCAGAAAATGGACCTTTAAATCACTTGGAAAATCTCATGAGTAAACTTCAGTAGAAAATGGTGGGTCTGAAATATCTCCATGTGTAGAAAGTTTTGATCTCTAACTCCTATAATGGCCCATCTTTGCTCTGTAASAACCATTCTTGACTGTACTGTGCAATGCCCCCCCCCAGCACACGTTCATCTTAATTCATTCTTCTTTGTCTAACTGTTGTGATTTCTGGGAGGAGCTTCCCCCTTCCTCKGTAGAAAGATGATACAACAGTGTCAGGAGATGTCACAAAGCCAACTTTATGTTATATGTATGTACGCTATGGTTCTGAAATTACACTAAAGTTTCTTTTCCCCTTAGGCCAAAATCGTAAGATGTGTAATAAAAGTATCGCTGTGAATGTGTGTCTGCTTGAATTCATAGCTGTCAGTGTGACATGTGAAGCAGCTGTTAGAACTTCATGACATCAAGATCAACATAATTCACATCTTCTGGCTAACTCTGTAGAATATTTGAATATTTTATAATTTTCTCTGTACTACTTCCTTTGTCTCCCTACTACTTGTAAGCTCTATGGACAGTTACTGCCAAAGGATGAATCAGCATCTGGGTTCAGCCAGAGTCCCAAGATTATTCATGCTGCCTATTACCTTGAGATAGTCTTGAATTCCACAGTGACCCCAGGTAACCCCCAAGCTGTCAGTAGAAACAACTGCCACCTCCATTTGGAGCCATACTCTTTTATTTAAAGATTAAACRGGAGCAAAAAAGCAGCACTTCCTCTTCCCCTAAAGCTGTCTGTGGCTTCAGATGTGTTTGATCATGATTCAGGTTCCTGTCTGGAAGCAATGTGCAGTCCCAGGCTATGGCAGGTGGATACTGGCTACCTGCCTATAAATAATTAGTTTTTGTGACTTTTTTAATATGACTGATTTTGTTTTTGTTTTTCCTGTCTGTCTCAGGACCTTGACTGGAGGATGGGAAAAGGAATGTAGGGTCTGTAATGCACAAGTCCAATGGAGGCATCTCTGTATATTAAAATGCATCCCTTAACCCTAGTCTCACCTTCTTCACATCTTCACATCTCAGAGATTATCTATGGTCCAACCTGAGCGGAAAGTGTAAAAATAGCTTTAGTTCTTTCTTTTTGTTACTAGGTGCAAACTTGTACTGCATTTGGATTTAATTAAAAAGAAAAATCTCCCCTTCCTCCCCTATTTTATTATCAAAAGAATGTTTGGAGAGCTTTCTGGGACTGAGACTGTAACTAGGAAAGAGACTTGAGTCTGGAAGATCTTAGTCATTAAAATAAATGGTTCAGAAACTGTGTCTTTATATAGGGAATTTACACCAGAAACTCTAAATAGTCTTACCATCAGAATTCACTTGCATGCATTTAATGGATACAAGCAGTTATTTCTTTTGCATTTGGAGCCTTTGGTGCATCATGGTTTACTCCCTGTTAATAGGATTACACTGGGTAGCAGGTCCAGGGCAACACTGACAGTGCACCAGAAGCTCCCATGAGGCAGGTTAATTCATTCTCAATGAGATAGTATGTTTCATTAGCTCAGGCTACAAACAGTAAATGGGGAAAATGAGGTTGGACTACACTCAGTAGGGTTGTGATCTGATTAGAATTCACTATTGTTCATTTTCTTTTTGATCTGTATATTCCTAGCCAAATGTAGTTGAGGATCTACTTTGGTGCAGATTTATCAGAGTCTCTTAACTTACAGCTGTCTGCATCATCTTACTCTGTGCTTGGTGTGAGCTATTGGCATGTGGGATCCCACATATATGTGGAGGGGAAGGGATATGAGGAGGCAGCTGGAGGCAGCTGAAGGCCATGTGCCATTTTATGTGCTGTCCTGGCTTAGCCATATGCTGGATTGCATCTCTAAGGATGAGGACTATGTTTGGGCCCATGTCTAAACAAAGCTAGAGGAACTGTGTGTGCAAGGACAGAGGGAGCTGAAAGGTGTCCCTGAAAATASATGTTACAACAGTGTAGACTCCCTCTTTGATTTTGGCCCTCAGGAGTCATGACCTGCTTAGACTCCCCAACCCTATCTGTGCCAGAAGTGAGGTCTGCACTCAGGAACCCCTCCATCGCAGTCACCCCTTTCACCTCATCAGAGACACAAGTTTGTCCTTGAGGACAAAGACAAATTATGTTACAAGCACTAGAGTTTGAAAAGTATTATCTTTGCTGTCTAGCTTTAGGGGTCCAAGGAGGTAGAAGTGTATTCTGGGGCTCTATTAGCATTCTTCAGGCTCAGTTTCATTTCATGCTGGGGGAATCTAGTGGCATGTTGCAGACAGGAGGAAAATGATATTTATTAGCACTAAATGCTGTTTGTTATATAGCTGCAAATGTTTTGGCTCCACTGGAGTTTAAACTTGCCTGACTGCTTAGAAAATGTTCAGATTTAATAAAACTGATTCAAACTTCCAATCAAAGCTCTGTGTAAAATCCTCTTAAGGGATAAATATCTTTGTTTACAGTGTCTTAAGAATGATTCTAAACATCCTCCAGCTCAAAAGACAATGTAGAGGTGCCAATTTCTGCACAGATCAAGTTTAAATTGCAAATCAACGTCAAATTTGATGAATAAGCACTGTCCATCAAGGGGTTCTGCTGGAAATTATTAGTCAGTCTTGCCTTAATAATATTTCTTTCATGAGCTGAATAACGTTTCATTTCATTGAAAGAAAAGATGCAGCAGCAACAGCGTGAACAAACAGGAAGTAGAAAGGAAAACAGAGAAAGTAGGCAATTTATCTCTCAGAAAATGTTTATCTTGGATTATATAGTCTCATTTCATAGATTGGAGGTTTTAAGGCTAGAARGAATCACTGTGATTATCTAATCTGACTTCCTGCAGAACATAGGTCTGAAAGCTCACTCCATGAGTTCATCATCAAGCCCAGATCTTCTTGTTTGGTTCAGCCTATCCAGATCAGGGAACTTGACTCTATTTTTTGTCTCTTATGGCTTCATTTTACCCCTTTAATAAATCCTTTTTAAAAGCTAAAGCCCTTGAGGCAAGACACTGCTTTGTTTCCATTGGCGTAAATCAGAGCAGCCTCAGTGGAACCAATAGTTACGCCATGTTTTCATTTGGGAAAACTCTGATCTCATGTTATCGTCAGTTTAGAGTAAAAAGAATGGAATTAAACCCTAAATTACCCTATAATGTGACCATGTCTCCCTCTTATGCCTGATCTCAGTGATTACAATCCCAGTGGCAGCAAAAAGAATTTTCCTTCTCCTGAAAAAGTACTTTCTATTGTCATGCTCGTGGTTGTGACCCACAACAAGGAGGTCATTAATCCATGCTTGCTCTGGACCCAGTTGTGCCAATAAATCAGCTTTAGTTCTGATCAAGAATTGATAAGGTTGAGATCAAATGATGTTGCATCTTGATGGAAACTGAACAGCAATTGTGTAGTGGGAAATGGAACAGAAGGTACCTTGCATAGAAAAGCATTCATCCATAAAAATGTTATTTTTCCTTTAGAAAACATTTAAAGCTGTGGCAGAGTGGGGATCAGGATTCATTGACTACTAAAGAAAATGTTTTCTTTTTTGGTCAATGTAATCTATTTTTTAACTGACAATTCTCAAAGAAAGCAGTGCAATGTAGGATGAAGCAAACAGTCATCTGTAGTTCACCAGGGGAAGAACAGCTCATTACCACAGGCAAAGCTAGAGTTCAGGCTTACTTATTTTTGGCTTTAAGTTCCTCAGTTGTGGGAAAGAGTTTTTTCATTCTTTTATTTTTAATAAAATCTGCACATTGTTATTTGCTTCACTGTGATGAGGGTCTGGATTGATGTTGTGGTGTGATCTTTGCCAAATTTATAATATTCTGTTTTTGTATATTTATTCTTCTTTCTACARGGGCAAAGGATCTTATTCTGATACCCTAAAGGCTTTAACAACATATGCAGATAAATAAATACTTAAAATGCCTACAATTGCTGTTACTGCTAAAGCAGCAAGATTTAGAAATGAACAAGCAACTGTGTGTCTGTGTGTGTCTGTGCATGTCCATGAAAGTRTGAGAGAGAGAGAAATACAGCATGGGCACTCATGGGGTCAGAAGAGATCTCTAATAAGAAACACATTTTAGAGGCAGCAAGAGAATTATTTTTACTCTGCACATTTACAAGTCCTCAGGCAGTGAATTTGATGTGCGGATATTTTTAAGGCTAATTATTTATAGCATGCAGGGCTTGAACCTACAGATCTTACTCTGGCAAAACTCCTGATCACTTCAAGGGGCRTTCTGCATGGTGTATCTGGTGAAGGGGAGGAAGGAAGGAGTGATGACCAGGTGCTTCTTATGAGGGATTGCAGAAGTCCCTTCTAACTTCAACAAAAGCTGAATTTCTCAGTGGCAGATTTTGTGTGATTGTGGGAAAGAGGAAAGTTCATAAAACTGTATGTGCCACCAACCCCGGGTTAGATAGGTTGACTGAAAGGAAAAGAATAGTTAGGAGGAAGATTTCTTTGCCATCATTTCCATACACTCATCTCAGAAGAGCCCTTAGTTTTTGGCATGACACTTTAAAACAAAGTTTTATGGGGTATCCCACACAAATTTGTGAGGTAACCCACACAAACCATACTATGTTTGAATGTTTTAGTCTTGATCTYAACAGCATGATCCTGAATGGTGTCTCCTTATACAGAAAGACAGGGCAGAAGCAATGGCTCTGTCRAATTTCCATCCAGCACCAGATCGAGGCTTGTCCCGTCCTACACATTAGAGCCTAGATGTCCTAAGAGCTTCAAAGCCCCTCCAAAAAGAAAAAAAAAGAAAAAAAAAGGTGAGGCACACTTGATCCTTGAATCCTTGTAGAAGGCTGTCAGAATGACACCTGGGCCCTCATCCAGACCACTTACTCTGCTCTGAACTGGGGAAGGCACACCAAGGGAAGTCTAYGGTAATTGCAGAGTGCATGTCCCTGGACACTTCCACTTCTCTACCAACACAATAATTTTGKTTTTTTTTTTGGCTGACTAAAACATGATCCTAGTAAACTTACCTAATTTTTGAATTTTTAGCAGATTTGTATGTTGTAGTCAATTAGCAACAGAAAGCAGAATACAGTGCAGAGTCAAACATTCATCCTAACATGACAAAAACTCTTTTACGGTGACTGTGTTTTTTCTTCTAAACAACAGATACAACAAATCCAGCTAGTCATTRTATTAGTAATGTTGCTTCTGCACATTCTGTTTTTCAGAGATTGATTATTCTGAAGTAAGAACTTYGAATGAATCAATAAATGAGATTATTCTGAAGAAAGAACTGTGAATGAATCAACAAATGAGTTGGGGCATTTTCCTGTAGTGTTCAGTTCTTATTTTGATTGTTACTATTTCTGCTTTATAGCACCTACTGATTTTAATCAAGGTTACCTTACTTCTCCACCAGTGCCAGGTATTGTATTCAGAATACATCAAATTTGTAATCTYTTTAGCATCTAAAGAGAGGATTCAGACCAAGGAAGAGCAAAAGTACCTACATTGTGCTGATGATAAGCTGAAACATTGAAATGAAGAATGAACTTGTAAATAATTACATTATGTAGTGGTACAAGTGGGAAGTGAACCCACAGGTCTTGAATTCCAGGCTGCTTAATAAACTGCTGTAGCATCCTTTTCTAACACTGTTTAATCTAGATAAGTTCCAGTTTATGCCCTAACTTCGAAGCTGAGGGAACAACAGCTTACTTTCCTTTAGTTCTCAAGGAAAACTAGACAGATTCATGGTGAAAGGGTTTCTGTTGTAAATGTTTTCTTTGGTTTTGATCCACATATCCAAGGTCTGAGGGTTAAGCATACTCAAAATCAACTACTTTGAGGTCAGAAGAGAGAATTTCTTATAGTTCTGATCTGGAGCTATAAACTAATCGAGATGTACTCAGCTCTGGTTGTGAGGTCATTTGAAATGCCCACAAACTTTGAGGAACRTATAGTAAATCATAAATCTGTAGTACATCTGCAATGAAATTTCATGCTTAATATTTCCTATTGCTGTATTTCTAAAGGAATCCACCCACAGCAATAAACAGTACAGAAACAATCCTACCCCTTTTGTTCCCCCTTTAAAGTATAAATTCACTTTTTGTAAAGAAAATAACAGGAACTTGTAGACAAGGATGGCTTTGGAAGCAAGTCATTGATTGGATGTGAACAGCGTAATAGAATAACCAACATCCAAAAGAAAACAAATGGCGTTTCACCTTAAATGTTCTGTTTATAGCAGACTTACCACCCAATTTTGAAACACTTAAGATTCAACATCAAGCAATATTTACTAGGATGTCTCTTCTGTTCCTTATTGTAGTACAAACAGGCCATTGCCTGCCATACATACAGCCAGAGAAGCAAAATATAGAGAGACTGTGTGCATGTCCTTATTACTTGTAATTGAAGCTTTCTGAGAGGACAGCCAGTCTAGTGCAAAGGATGCCAAACCTGTACTCCAAACTTCCAAGATCAGTCTTCTGCCCAGGACAGGCTGTGTAGCTTTGATTGTCCATTTTTTTTTTCTGTCAAGTTTGCACTTTACATCTGAGGACAGGTTAGGAATAATAACATTACAGATTTTCAGATGCTACAACAGTGAAATTATATAAGTACTTAGAATGGGGTCATTTTGTAATAGACCTTTTTTGGTATTTGTYGGGGTGATCTGAAAAGGTCTCTCAGTTGTGAAAGAGTCTGTAGTAAGTACCTATTAGCAGAGTCATCCTTATTTGGGGCTTTTTACTGTGACTTGGATGTGCATATCTAGAGCCCTCCGCTAATGTCATAATCATTTCATCAAGTCTTTGCATATATAGTTTTTTCCATGAAACTGGCTTATTTCATTCTGGGTATTTGATTTCACCTAAGTTCAAAACTGCAAGTGAATCTGGGCTGAGCAAGCTGTGAACCAACTGAATGAAAAAAGCAGCTCTTCAAGGAGCAAAACTCACAGCTTTCACACAAACTCCTATGGTCCAAGAAACTTTGGCTTCATACACTGCCTGAGGAAACTTCTCATAAACCACTRTGCTGGTTTATGCACTGCAAATCCCACAGAATATATTAAAGAGGTAGGGCTCAAGTCTGAGATGTTACAGTGCAAATGAACCTCCAGGGAGATGAATATTTAAGCCTTTTATACAAACATCCCATGACACTGTGCTGAAAGATGGCAATAAACAGCAGCAGAAAAGGGTGGGTGTGCCAGTAGAGCACATTGTGGTGGCTTTGTGTGTATGCCCCAAGGCCTAGTTAGCAATCCAGTATTTATCAGGAGTGACTGAGCAGAGGGTAACTTATCACAGCACAGTTTGGCAGGATATTGAGCAGTCACTTAACAAAGTTGCTGTCCATGAAAGACCAAGCTGCCAGGTCAAATGCCATTTGACTGTGGCAGCATGCGGGTACTTGCATACCAGATGTGGAAGGCTTGGCTAGTTGGTTCAGTCTGCACTGATACCCAACTTCCAGTCAGCAGACATAACATTATTCAAGGAGGTGAAATAGAAAATACAGCCTCAAAGGCTTGCCATTCACTTGGCACTAAACTGGGAGCCCAGCAAGGTAGCGGCTTTGTAAACATCTCCAAAGCAGGGGCAGCAAGAATGTGACTCATATAGMCATATCTGCTTGCAATTTCATTAATGCCAAACAAAATGGGGGAAGACCAGCTGTAACTCCACATGCAGCTGGTAACCCCATCAGCAACTGAGAGTGATAGAATACAAGTGGGGCAAAAAAAAAAATAGCTTGAGGCATGGAGGTCACCAGTACTTGGGGCTTCAGCATTGTCATATATCACCTAGCCTTCCTAAGTCCTCTCCTATACATGTGAATTTTGAAAGACGAATGAGTAGATGGCAATTGCTTCACACTCCCTGAGAGGAAAGGACACAGATAATAAAGGACAGCCAGCCAGTATTTACTTTGAGAGGAACAGTATGAATCAAATTCAGCTAAAACAGAGCTACTGGTTAGTTTGGTTCATTTAAGCCAAAAGCTCTGTAATAGTCTCATTGCATCAAGAATCACTTGACTGTAACAGCCAAGCCTGGATGGTGTGGGTTGACAGTGAGACAGTGCCATCAAGCAGTTTTTTTTTTTAATGTACTAGCCATTTCTGGAGCTCTTGGCTGTTTTCACCTTTGCTATCCCATCAGTACTGCCTGTTATCTCCTTTAGGACCTAGAGGAGCCTGTATCTCTCAATCCTTTCACTAGGATACTTTTACCTCTGATTTGCCYATATAAGCTTACGTCATCCATGACTCAGCTGTCAGATGAAGCATGTTTGTGCATTCACCTGTGCTGCCTCACACTCAGGAGGAGTTTCCTAGGATCCTCCAAAGAACAGCCCACTTTCCATCCTAAAAAAACCTTCTGCCTTTTTCACGATGCCTTTTCCATGGCAAAGCTGTTGGTATGCTGAGGTCTTTGCCTAGCATTTTTAACTTTCCTGGAAATGCCCTGTCCATTTGTGCCTGCTTGTCATCCTCCTATTTACACTGGGAGCATTTGTAGTTGAACAGATTTTTCGCAAAGCAGTCTTGTCTTTCACTAGACTCCCTCACATCCCATTTCCATTCAGCTTAGGTATAGATACTCAACTGAGATACCAGTATCAGGCTCTTTGTTGCCTCCATCTCCTTTTTCATCCATGGTGACAGACAGCCATATCCAAGGAAAATTGAGATGTTATGTGGGATAAGTTGCATTAATACAACTAAAAGCCAATTAGATAAAGAATTCTTTTGATAGCACCACCACCTTCAGAGGAGTACCTGCAGCTACCAGTGAGCTAAGTGCATTCGAGAATTTCTTGTCTCAGTCTCCCTCCACCCCTTGTTTATTTATTGCCTAACACCCCAGCTGATCCTGTCTCGCGATGCAGTAACTCAGATGCTGACACTCCAGCAGAGCCCTTCCAGTCCCAGAAACTCAGGTTAGCGGAGTTGATTTGCAGGATTAGAGCCCTAGTTTCCACATCGTGCCTGGCCATAAAGCATGCTGTACACACCTATGGTGCTCTAGAAATAATAAACACTACCTATAGACTAGAGCTGAGATGGAAATCRCCTTGGATAATGATGTGTTGTCCTAGAGACTCTATATCCCAGGTTAACTTCTAGTGCTAGAGGCACAAGGCCAGTGAAGTTTCCCAGAATGTGTGAAATGCTGACATAAATCCCCATATGGATGAACTGAGCCTCTGCAGTCCAGCCAAAGCCCTCCAGCCAGATTTCAGTAGTGTAAACAAGATTGGTTCACCTCCTCCCTCATTAAATCAAGGATAGTAATAGTCTTGGCAGCAGCTTATTGTATGTTATTAATCATTCAGCATGCTAATTTTTCTGAGTTGGCACTAGAAAGAAAAGGACCAAGAACAGAAAGGAATCTAAGTTGTTGTTCTGCCTATGTCACATACTGACTGTGAACAATTCAGCAACAGCTTTATGCCTCAATCAATGCAGCTGTTAAGCTGAAGAAAAGCAGGACTTTACTGAAAAACAGATGTGTTGCACATGAGCTGAGTTACTCCAGTTAATCAGAAAAGAAAGAAAGCAAAACACATGTACATACATATAGACAGGCATAGTCAGTGCTAGAAATAGGGTTTAAGTATGGATATAGACACTGAGATATGCTGAGGAAGGAAAATTCTCCCATTTCACAATCACTGCATATACCTGTAAGACCTGCAAGATTTTGAAATGCCGGGATGGCATTTCAACCCTTTCAAGCCTATATGTATATGTGTATACCTGAACGCTGAAGCACAATGACAATGACAGCACTGAAGCTGATTTGCTTGGAATAGTGTTGAAAGTTCCCAGGATGATCAAGGTACATTTTCGCAAATTTGTTTTTTTGTTTTTATTTTAGATGATTAACTAAAACGTAGGTAATTTTCCTGTATCTGGATAGGAGATAAACTGAGTTAGAATTTAGAAAATAGTTTCTAAAGATAGCAAAATTGACYACATTTTTATTCATCATCCTAATTATAGACTGAGCTCTCAGGAATACAAAAAGCCCATATGGTGGTGATTTTGAATGCCTTGGTGTTTGACTTTCTGAATGGAGATAACTACAATGAGGCTGATTTCCAGGGCATGACTTCTCAGCACTTTCTGAAATTTGGGATGTAGGATATGCTTTAAATTGCATGCTTCTCCAAATTCTCAGTCACTGCTAAAGCTGTGACCACAGCTTCTTCTTTGGTGTCTTTATTGAATGCTTTCTCAGAGGTCAAAAATAATAAATAGAAATAAACAAAGAGCTTGCAGCTATTTCCGTTTAATACACCAGAGTCTGTCTTGGCTCTGCACAGTGACACTGAAGAGGTGAGAATTAGAAACTAGTTGGGAAATTGTTTATTTTTCCCCCCAATGTTGTTTTTTTGTTTTCCTGACAAAAATTACAATCTTTTTGATTGATCTCTGTTTAGTAATATCTGATCTCACCATTGTAAGGCACAAGGAACAAGGATAGGAACTTTTCAAGTTGTGGTTGAAGATGCGGTCATCAGAAATGACTAAAAATCAACATTTCTGGCTCTTGGGAAAGTTTTCTGGGTTTTACGTATTTTCAATTTCAAATGCGTTCTTTAATATTGTAGCTGGAAATTCAGAAGAGATTTTTGTGAAATGAAAGTCATCTACAGTTGCTTAGTAATACAGAGCAATTTCACTATTAACCTTTAAAACTTAGTTTTGTCTCAAACTTAGCTTTGTCTCTATCCAGTTTTGTTGAACAAAACTTAATCAAACATGAGATCCCTCAGATGAAACATTCAAGGAAGCAGTGTTTACTGATGGAACTTTGTTTAGTCGGAAATTTGCAAACCAGCTTTAGTTATAGTTTTATATCTCTCACCCACAGCTTTTTTTCCTTACACATGTACTCACATAGAGCTTGCATTAAATAGATGTTATCAAGTATTTACTTAAAAAAACAATAAGTTCTAAATTGTTTGACCAAAGAGCCTTTTCCTCCCTTGTGATGCTGCCAAGAGGATTTATATAGGAACTAAAATACATGTGTGTAAGGGTCAGGCCTGGAATTTTACTGTAATTGAAATTTTTTGATGCTGAAAAACAGCTGTCCATCAGTATAATAGAATCACTTGAGGACTGTCCAGTAACATGACTGAGTCACTGAAATTGTAATTGGAAAAACACTTTCTCACATAGCTCTTTCTCCTGATCTTTGGCACAGGCCATCACTGAGCAAATTCATTCTGAACATGATGGGCTAAACTAAACTAGACCAGAACGGTCTGTCTCCAGCTCAGCAAAGTTTTGGTTCCTCAGCTCTACCTGCATCACAAAGATGCCCACCTCCAAAGCAGAATTTTCTGTTGCCTCTGCCATTTCTACTTCAGCTTCCAATGCAAAGTTAGAAGTAAACAGTATGAAGAAAGATATAGTAGGAAAAAAATGCGTATTTTTTACCATTCTGTTCTGGAAGTTCAATATGAATCTAATGAAGTTTCTGGGAGTGCTGTCTATATGCAATATTCTTACTTCTTTTAGTGATTGTCTTACTGAAGTTGTTAAAACATTTTTAAGTTATCAGTAACAATTCATTATATAGAAGTAAATATCTCTGTGTAATCCTCTAAGTCAGCAGGATCTGAAGCCGATGTTTCATTGGCATGTCCTGCCAATCTCTAAAGCAATGCAAGTGAAGAGAACTCGGTTGTGCTTACATTGGGCAAGGTTTATATACAGCTATGTTGATAGGCAGTGAAAGAAAACTTGATTCAGTAGAAAAATGAGATYTGGAAGTCCAGAAGCTTTATCAGGTGATTAATTAGCAATGGAGTCCTCTTTACTATGTGTCTATTAAATAATCTTAACAAAGTACTGAATCTGAGGTAGGTAATGTGAAAGTCTGCGGCATTTTATGTTCCTGATGGCCACTTCTACATGTTCCCAGTGAAATCCCRAGGATAACTTACTGAGGAACCTGAGTGCTGTGTTGTTTACAGAGCAAGGTGATAAGTATTATTGAAATAGAACTTAACTTCCAAGTTAAGCTGCTGGCCTTCAGGCAGAAAACTTGGAGAAGACAAATGATAAATAAGAAAGACCTGTATCTTGAAGATAAGCCAGGCATTCATGAGAACAGGTCTTCCAAAGAGCTAACCACTGACTCAGCTGAGCAGTTTAAACTGCACAACCAACCCAGAAAAACAGAGTGGGACAATTTGTTAAAGTGGTGGATTTCTCCAGGGTCTCCTGGAGGTTTTAGCCTCTGGTATTTGCTGCAGGGGAGAGGTCATCAGGTCAACTGTGTTGATGACATTAAAAATGGTCAGACAATTTAATGGCTGATAATAACATGGTAGTTATGTCACTGAGATAAGGGTAACCAGATATATGGCTGCAGGGCTTGAATGGACGGTCTCACTTGAAAGATCGAGTGGTCTTTAGAGGATTACAAAATGTCCTGCATGCTGAATGTTTCCATTCGTGACACCCTAGAGGCTAGGGAAAGGACAGAAGACAGGCGGACCAGTCCCCTCCTGTGTGCTGCAGTGCTTCAGGAGAGAAGTAGCGTGGCCCAGTAGTTGGCACAAACTCAGAAGACCTGAATTTTGCCCCCAGCTGTATTTCTGCCTTACTTTACTCACAGAGGAGAGGATCACCTTGTGTTGAACAGTTTTGGATCCCCATGGGGAGCTCCTTACAGCTAAGAGAGGTACAAGGGCTACTCTGCTGAAGCCAGTGTGATTAKGCAGGGTAGCAGGGATGTAGAGCAGCTGACATTCCAGCACTGCCTCAGCCACTTTCCAAAAGGATTACTTCTCTGGGCTCACAGGGAAGGCCTGGCATGGTGATCTTGGCTGCCTGCCCTGCCTTCTGCAACAGCACAATGCTGGCTCCCGCAACAGTGGCACTGGGAGCTCAGTTAGATTGTGACAGGATTTGCCCCTAGAGATAAACACTGTGCTATTGTGAGGGGTGCATGTGTGTGGTACATACATGTATGAGCTCCAAAAATGATGAGGAGTGTCGGGGACAGGAGTGGCTCATGCATCAATAGTTCTCAGAGTCAGAGTTTTCAGACAGTGTTAAACAGTGCAGGTGCCTTGAATTCCCATTGTAGGGAARAATCTGTTTTTGCTGTGGAAGCTAGGCAGCAAAATCCCTGATCAGCAGGTGGGCCTACTACATGAACCAAGAGTTTACCAGCGCTGAGGACTAAATAGATGCAAAACAGCCAAAAATAACTGTTTGTAGTATTTTATACAGTTCATTCACCACCAGCCAGCACTATGTAGTTCAACTAGATTGAATCCTCCCTGTGATGTGCATTCAGGGAGCCTGTGCAGTCCTATAGTTTGTGTGCGGGGAAAGAAGTTTACTCTATTATGTATAGATTAACCCAAAGGCCAGTTCTGTTTGTGTCTGCTCTTGCTCAAAGCTTTATCCATAGTGCTCAAATACCTGTCTGAGTTTCTGTGTTCTCTAACATCCCTGATATGCAACCAGTAAGTTGCTAGCAAACTGTGTAGGTGAAATTATGTAGYTGGCAGAAAAATAGCAGGCACGCTTCAGAAAGCATGCTTAGTAGAGACATACTTACGTTCCTAAAATGCAACAATACCCTATGCACCTGCTATCTCCCCTGCAGACACATCATACAAACTTAAAACATCCTCTTCACATGCTTCCCTTCTGATCTTGTTATGCAGACTAAACTTCCCTAGCACAGCACAACTACCTCTCCAAGGCAAAGCTACATATTCTTAGTCCGTGAGTTTTACTGAAAGTCCCATTTTCTGAACCTCCTGCTCCTGGATTCATGGGAACAATAAATACCTTAGCATGGACTTTAGGTCTTATGGCTGCAGAAAAACACTCACAAATATGATCTAAAAGGCCCTCAAGCCAGATGGCAAATAAAAATAATCCCAGAAACCTGGTTATGGTTGATAAATATAATAATTTTTAAGCCACCTTCTTTTGGGATCTCACTTACGGTTTTGAAACGGTAGGTCAGGCCACACTTGTGAGGCACACATGCTTCTCCACACCCAGGTCCCATAGCACTCTTTYCTTCTAAACCTCTGTTAGATGCCTCATAGCACTCACAGTCACACTGCCCTGAGATCTGCTATGGTATTAAGTTGCCTGGGGTGAAGATCAATCTTTTTGGATTCAGCCTGCCTTAGACATAGTGCTGGTCATTATAAAGATCAGAGTGAGAAGTGGAGGCACTAGGGAATTGCGAAGGCCAGTTTGAATGTTTGCTGCCTTTTTGGATTAATAAGGTATGTGAGATGCTAGAACAGCCTATTCTCTTTCACACTTAACTGCCTTAACAGTGTGTCCTRCCTTGAAGGCATTGTTCACATAAGACAGTTTCCAGAGCTCACACTGGTTACCCAGTACAAGAAAGACTTGGATTTACTAGAATGAGTCCAGTGAAGGGCCACAAAGATGATTAAGGGACTCAAGCATCTCTCATGAGGAGAGGCTGAGAAAGCTGAGACTGCATAGCTTGSAGAAGAGAAGGCTCAGCAAGGATCTTATCAATGTGTAACAAATATCTGATGGGAAAATGTCAAGATGATGAGGTCAGACTCTTCTTAGTGGTGCCCAGTGACTGGAAAAGAGGCAATGGACACAGGATACACCTGAATATAAGAAAGAACTTCTTCACTTTAATGGTGGTTGTTAGCTGACCTAGGTAGGTCAGCCTACCCAAGTAGATAGCTGGCTTAGCTTGAGCAGAAGTGTTGGACTAGATGATCTCCAGAGGTCCCTTCCAACCTTAGGTATTCTRTGATTGAAATCTGAGCTTGTAAACAAGTCATACTTAAGATGTTGCAGATTGCCTTTCTTGTGACAGGTCAGAGAAGTGGTCTCTTGTCTGCCTACAACAGTATGAGCAAGGTGTCGCTGCTCTGCATTGTACTATGCAGTGTGCACTGTGTGCATACACTTTACATACCTTCAGTGAGTGCAGCCCACATCAATCTTTTCATCTGGCTGGTTTAGTGGCAAGCAGTGCGCTTCAAGGAACTGGGTATGTTTCCCCTTCTGGACTGGTTTCTCTTGACAGGTCTAGGGAGAAGCAGTGTGGCTAGGGGCTAGTCTGGTGTATTTAGGCACCTTTAGCATGACCTCTTTCYCAAAGCCTTTGCTATACTGCTATGATAGGATGGTGCCTAGAGCCCTCAGCTTCTCTGGTCCTGCAGGTATCATGAGGTATGGACTAGGAGACGACAATTTCCACATTAAGTCACTGCTCTCCTTAGGTGTCTGTCTTTTGACTGTAGTGACACCAGATAACACAGCTTATGTAATATCCTTTTATCCTAAATGACTAAAGTCAGGTGAGATGAATCCCCACCTCTGCCAGCTTGGTCTATGACTGATTTCAAAGGGGAGTTGTGTGTGTGTGTGCATGCATGTGCGTGTGTGTGTCCACTGTTTGCTCAGAACAATCTTTTAATGATTTCCTTGCTTCCCATGTCCATAGCTGGAAGACTGCCCTCCAGCCTGTTATGCTGGCCTATGTGGCAAAAGGAAATGGGAGGAGAGACAGCACTAACCTGACCTAAGAAGTACTTACTTAGAATTTGTGTGACATATTATCCTCTCCAACTCCCACTCAGGCCTGTAATAGCTGGAAGGGCTGGACTTCGTGCTCTGCACAGCTGCAGAATGCAAGGGTGATGTGAATTAAACCTCTGTTCTAAAGAARAGGACAACTCTCCTAAAAGCAAAAGGGCAGCCAGTATTTTCTCTAAGGTCATGGATGTTATGCAAGAACTTTGAGCAACAGTTGAGACATACTTAGCCATCAGGTCTTCTGGGAGTCAGTTGGCAGTTTTGGCTGAGTAAGGATGACATGAATTGGCACTAAAGTTATGGATCTAAACCAGAGGAAGTAATGAGTCTGTGGATGAGAGCTGACTGTAACCAAGATCTGAACTTCATGGCTGGTCCACATGAGAATAAGGGTAAAAGACACAGGGAATTCCCACAGGGAACTCATGTAGGCTGGAGCCCTGGCCCCTTGGGGAGATTTCTCATCTCCAGTGCAGACTTTACAGAGGGTGAAAAGAAACTGAACTGAGCAGAACTGAAGTTCTCAGAAGGAAGCATTCTGCATGACACCCGTTTCCTCTGGTCTCTCCCTGCCGCAGCTACAGTTTCTGCACTCTAATGCCAAAACTGTTCTTTTTTACTATTCTTGATACTAGAGCAAAACAAGAATTGTAGAGAGGGCAAGGAAAGGGACTGTCATCAGATTTGAGCTAGAAATGGTTTTCTCGCTTTGTGAGGATTTCCAAGAAAAAAACCTTTTCGTCCTCACAGAGGCCAGAAAATCAAAATCTGAAACATATTGGTGCATTGAAAATTTGGGGGTGTCTGGCGGGAAGAGGTTTGGGTCAAGAGCAGCATTTTGTTTAGATAATTTTCCAATTTTTTCAGTTATAGCCATTTTTAAAGGTTTTTCAGATATCATAATTAGCTTAAAATCAGAAATTAAAAGCTACTTGGAAAAGGAGACTCAGAAGTATCGGCRATTTGGGGGATGAGGAAACTTTAAGCTGAAAAGTTTACAGCAGCAAACTCTTTCATAGGGAGAAAAACAGTTTTAATAAAATACCATTGTGTTATGAATCACTGAAAAAAATCTTGACCCTCTCTGCCCAACAGCTGTCTCAGGAAAGTGACARTGTTCAGTGCTCTACCTCCCAGAGTTCCCCTTGAGGCAATGCAACTTGTCATGGATCTTCATTTTACTTCCTCAGTCTGTCCCAAGGACTCTTTTTTTCCCTCTCGTGGAAGGGTTCTGTGCTGTCTGATAAACACTAAGCAGAACCATATGTGGCTGGTGGCATTATGCAATAAGGGAGGATGGGTTAGTATCTGTTCTTGAGCTTGCGAAAGCTTTCCTTTTTGGCCAGATCTCAAGAGGCGGAATTGAATTACATTGCATTTCATTTCTGATTGACACTAGATGCTTAAAATTTACTGCCAATGTAGACACAGATTATTTTCTGCTGAAAGAATTCTTATATTCCCTGATATTTCAAGATCAACATGAGCCTGCCAATGCCAATTCTTGCTTTACAAGCAAGTACTAGATCCTAAGGCTGAATTTACAGTAATATTTCCTTGTAAATGTCAAATGTAATTTTCAGAGCATGCTCAGATATATCTGATACTTATCAACTCACCATTTTTGTTAGGATGCAATCAAATCAGATGCAGCTGCAATCCTCACCCATACCCTTGAAGAAGTTTATTGACAAGGTTTGGAGGCAAGCTTTGGAAATAACACACATGAAAAAGTACAAATCCTATATGAAAGTTTTATAAGCTTCATTATATAGTGCCATTTCAATTACCCTGTGGGAGATTTGGATGAACCTACAGGCAAAAGGCAGATATGGGATCAGTTGAGACTGTAGGAGCTTTTTGCTGTGCTTTGCTTCTGAATTTTGCCTTTTGGTTGGAAATAGGAACTCCCTTAGCTGAATAGACTGCAATTTGTGTTGAAAGTGAAAAACATAAGCCTCTTTTCAATTATCTTTGATTCCATTTAATTCCATTAAGTCTTGAGGCTATTCCCTGCCTTTCCTGTCACTTCCGAGAAATAAACCAGAGTTGCCTTCTGCTACTCAGAGAGGTAACTGTAATTTTATGWTAGTTGCCAAAACTCTTTGTCCACTGTTTAATTAATGCCTCTGGATGGGATCTAAAGCCCYGTCCTTTAACACAGAGACAAAGAGTCCCTCAGCGAATGACTAGTCCTGATTATATCTGAATTACATCTGACAGTAGTCGTGAATATATCTGAGAATTAGTTTGTATTTCCACATATAGTAAGTGTCACTTATTAAACAGTATCTCACATGCATGTAGGAAGTTGCAAGCAGTAAACAGATTCACCCCTCTCCCATTCTTGGAGATACAGTTATTTCTTTGGAAATTAAGGGCAGCCATGGAGGTCAGAGCAAGGCTCTGAAACTGAGAGTGTTAGCCCCTCTATTTGTATTCATATCACTTCTTCTTCTCACATTTAAAAAATATGAAAGAGTTCTAATTTAGCTAGGCTCTTTTTCTGGGCTTGTAACAATCCGAAGTATAATACAGATGAAGTAAACTGGAGCCTCATTAGAAAATGGGATATGGATTATGACATGTGCCCTATCTTCATTTACAAGAGAGCTCGGCATCTCTACAAAACGGTTACAGATGGTATCATTGCTTAGAGTAGCAAGAAGCTGGTTTCTTTCCTAGCCTTTGCTTCGAAGTACTTGACCTTTATTCTCATGTCCTCTGTCTTTTAGGAAGGGCCGTGCTAAGTCCTCATCCCTCTCCAGTTATAGGATTCATGCTTACAACTGTTCAGTCTTTAATTGTGTGAAGCTGTCCTGAGAAATACAGTTTTGGAGCTACGTTTTACTGAAAGGAACAATAAGGCTTAATATAGTGCTTGCAGTGATATGATAGAGTTAGAAGCAGATCAGAGATTAGTACATTGTTTCTGCGGTAGAGAATTTCTTGCTAGGACATTAAYAGAAAAAGCTTTACCTAATCATATTGTTTTCAGGCTTGTTTTCTTTTGCTAGAGTGATATGCGAGTCCCTGACTGTCAAAAGGGAGCAAAGTTCACCTTCCATTTCCTGCTACTGCTGAATAATGAACCTTATAAGTTCTTGAGCTTGCCCTGAAATTTTTTTCTAGTAGAGGACATGTGAATGTTCTGTTCCTTGCCGCTGTTTTCTGATTTCTAATTCTTTAGGAAACTGAAAGTTACATTTCTAAGTGTCCATGAAGCAGAGAACAAATGCTAGCTGAAGCTCACATGTAAATCCCAGGATTTCACAAGCTGTACTTTTTAAAAAATCACAAAATTTTGCAATACTCACATTCAAATTATGAGCTGGTAACCCTTTGGATCTGAAAGGATYTTTTCCAATATTGGATCCACTGAGTCTTAGCCCCAGTATTTTCCTTCCCTTCCATATGCGATCTTCTTTTTCAGGGTCTGTGTATACTATATATATTGTATATATTGTTTACTGGGAGATCTACTTTTTCAAGGCACAAACCCTTTCTCCATTCTCYCTCCCTCTTCTCTGCAGTTCTTACAAGGGGCAGGTTAGCTTTCTCTGCAGTTCTTTTCCTCCTCTTTTCACACAGATTCACAGGCCTGTTGAAAACAGTTCTTTATTCACCCCATCTGCTCTTAATCGCCTCTCTCCCGTGCTCTGTAGCTCTATCATTGTGCTTTGCACTCCCTCGTTTTTGGGACAAAGTTTTGGAGAAACCTGCACTCCACTAAAGCCATTTATCACAGGCAAAATCCTCCTCAAAGACAAACATCACCGTTCTTGCTGTACTTCTGCCTGCTATCTGCGTACCAAGACTTGCTTCAGGAAATCCCCCAAATAAATTAAGAATATTTCTTTGTATTTTTTGGAATCTCTGTCCAGCACTGCTTGTAATGCACAAGCTGTGTTTGATGCTAGTTGGGACAAGGTATCTCAGAAAATCTTATGCCTGTATCTTTGCTCCTGCAGGGTTTATCAGGCCAGATTAGAAATATCCATAAAAAGGTCCCAGCACACACACACACACAGAAAGTCTTTCTCTTTTTTAAACAGGAAACTCAGCTCAGCATGTGGTGAGTAACCAAATATCAGCAAAGACTTTTTTCTATTTTTTTTTAATTCCATTAAAAAAAAAAGAAGCTGGAGAAGAAGGAAAAGAAATCTTGTGTTAAAATAAACTCTTGGATGTAAATAGGTCAGCACAGTTGAGAAACCTGGATGTTTAAATGGAGAGATTCTGACTAGGTTTCATTAGTCACAAATTCAATCGCATACTGTAGTGAAACTACCTGGTACCTGGAAGTTTTTCTGAAGTTTGGAAAGAGTTAAAAAAAACATCTAATGCTCTGTGGTGACTGGATGCAGGCCCATGATGGAAGCAGGCACAGCTCCTTTGAAATATGTTGGAGCTGTGCAAGGGGATTGGCTTTGGCTTTGGAAATAATGCAGGTGTAGGTTAAACAAGGCCTGATTCACTGCATTTAAGGCTGTAGGGGTTTTTGTGATTGKCTAGGTGGACTCTCTATAGCACACATCTGGGATACCCTGTGATTCATCTCTGAGGTCTGCACTGTGGCAGAGTCAGAGTACATTTTCTAAAGAAGAGAGAGATATGCTATGTTGATCCAAAATTGTCAAGAAACAGAAGATCCACCAAGTCCTTTGGTTAGACTAGCCAAGGGTTAGTCACTTGGAGCTGTTTGAACATGCATCATTCTGCTCACTGCTTCTCCTGATGGCTCTCTGCCCCCTTGATGTGTGCCTGTCTCTCCTCAGCCTCACTTGCTATACTACTGCAAAGTGAATGTTACTTTTTTATCAGAGGTGATTAGAGCAAAATGAAAGCTTTGGACAGTGATGGTGCTTCCAGCTCATCCAGCCTGAGGTGATGGGAAGATGAGCCTGATACCCTACTGCCTGGGGAGGGACTGCAGAACYGGAGCATGGTTATATAATTTTCTGAAATACCCAATTTCACACTGGGAGCATTGCTCCCTTGTAGCTATCCGTGTATCACTCTTTGATATTTGAGGAAAATAGAAAGAAGCTGGTTATTAAAAAAGCCATTTATTATGCAACCTGAGAATCTGAAGATCATATTTTACTCTATCTTGGCTGAGGCATATGCCTACCATTGCTGCACAACAGAAATGAGCTGAATATAGACATCAAGATTTGGSCTACGGATCTGACCAAAGGGGCAGTATTTCCTGAATGGGGAGCAGCAGGAGCCTTGCAGCTCATACAAACTCCCTACAAGAGCTTGTGATTTTTCTGTTTGCAGAAAATTGTTAGCAGATGGGAAAATGTTGGTAGGTGTATGTAAACCCACAGGGTGCAATAGAGTGGATGAATAACATCTCTTTGTGGCACATTGAAAAGTCAAGGTGACAGCAGGCAGAGATCTTGCTTCAAATACTTTGGTCATGCTCCATTCTGCCTTTGTGCTGGACGTGGGGTGAGAATAGCCATGCCACACAAGGCTTGAAGCCTGTAGCTTGAAGCTAGCAGAGGAGAGCAATAGCAAGGACAATTAAATGTTGGTTGGTCTTCTGCTCCTCTCAGCATGAAAGAGATTTCTCCAAGTTAGTTCACACAGCTCTGATTCATAACCTTGAATGGAAGGAGGCCAAAAAGCACAGCACACTATTCCTCTGGGGGAGCTGTTCCAGCTAAATTAAAACAAAAATTACAACCCCCCTCCCCCCTAACTATTGGAGAGGTGCTGTGAAAGTTTTGTGAAAATACTGTGCCATTTTAATGCCTTTTGTGATAAAGGGTGGATCAATCACATTACCTGGGATATTAGTATGTTACTACCATATTTTAGCGAATTCTGGCATCTACTATGATCTGGGGAAACAAGCAGTTTTTGTGTCCCATGGCAAGTTTTTGTAATTTAAAAAAACACTACCCTTCAAGGAGAGTCTGGGACAAAATTACGATTTTTTTTTTAATTTGGTTTTCAGGAAAACCCTAAAACAGATCCTTTCCAGAACAGCCACTAATCTAGGAGCTTGAGATCACATCTTTTTCCAACTCAGCAGAACAGACTCTTGAACTTGAGCTTGTGGTAGCAAAATGATAGTGTGTTTGTCAAGTGCAGACTCTTTCTGTTCATGTATTATCCAGGACCAAGGCCATCATCTTGCTAGACCTGTTTACTTCTCATAATGGATTGACTAAAAACATATGCAAATTCATTTAGGTKTGAACTACCTCCTGTTTATGGCTCTGTGGGAATTTGTTGCTTATGCCTGATGAGTTGTGTGAGGTGACATGACTTTTTGATAGGGTGAAACAAAACACTGCAACTTCTGTACCTTAAGCAGAGAGAAAACACAGGACTTCCACGATAACTGTGTGAGCAGAGTTGGCCGTAATATGCTATTGTAGGAATGTTCACAAATTGCAGTTATTTGTGAAACTTTACTCATAAAATGTAGGATTTGTAAAAGTTCTTAAAAGGTCTGACTGAGCTGGAACAGGGCACACAGCTGAATTCACTTAGAAAGCCACCAATTAAATGATTGAGAGATTTTGTCTCCTGGCTCTTACATTTGCTCTAAAACAAAAGCTGTTTTTCCAGTTACAGATGGCTATCAATCCACTCCCAGTTATCAAAAATGCAGAAAATAAGAATTTTCTTCTTCTTCCAAATATCAATTTTATACAACAATTGAATTCCATTGATCTGATAGGGATTTGGGGAAAGCTTTTAATGTCTCATATGGCTTTAGGATTCAAAGAATTTCCATGTAATGAAGTATTGTCTTTTGGATTTTTCCCTTCTGCTTTATACTTAGCAGGCGGTATTATAACACTAGCAGTCTGGAGTAGTTTAAGTTTCATATTAGAACTGTAGGATCTGAAATGAAGTCCCAAAGGGGATTTTTATCCCTTTTCTTTTCAGCGTGTGTCAATGGAAACAGTCCTCTGAAGGTCAAGAACAAGTGCTGTCCCTAAATATAGAATTCCTTTGGTTATCACAAAAGCAGTGTTCGCTGCAGGAAGGGATTGGACTTCTGAGAAGGGTGTAAGTTTTGATTTCATGAAGTTTATTTAGTAGAAGGGTCATGGAGACCAGTAAGAGTCAGTGAGATATTATCGGCCCACAGCAAGGTTTTATATTCCAGGGCTCCTGGCATGTAACTTGGGTTCTTGTTTTCAGTGCTACTGATCCTCATATTATGTTAAATAAAAGGGTAGAGACAACTCTTTATAACCATGTTTTCCATTGCAAAGGTAAAGCAGATTCTGCAGTTGGATGTAAAAGGTGCAGGCATAGTTTATAAAATTCATTTGAGAAGGATCTGATGGAAAGTAAACKTATCTCAGAGCTCTCATCATTAGCATTACAGTAATGTAGCAGCACCACTTTTTACTATTAAGAACACAAAGAGTCAGTTGGCTTGATTGCATGTGGAATGGCCACCTCATAAATATCCTGTGATCCTTGTTATGAGAGATTTTTAAAGACTCTTATTGGGCACTGGTCAGTTTACTTTCTCATTTTTTAACCCCAAAGTTGCTATAATGAAAATGTTTTGGTACTTTTTTTTTTTTAAGATTTTATAAGTTTGCTCATTCAGAATTCACAGTTAATGTTATCCAAAAACAATGATGCCATCTGCAATTTTTGTTTTCCTTGTTTTTCCTACTTACCTTCTCCTTCCMCTCCTACCCTTTTCTTTTCTCTCTACCTTTTTGACTGGAAAAAATGCCAAGCCGAAAGGCAAGACATCATAGTGAGAAAGACGAGTTATAGTAGAGAAACCTGAGTCCAAGTCCCTGCTCRTCTACACACCTTCCATGAAAGCATGATCAAATGATTCTCTGGCTGAGATTTGAAGCATGAGTTTGAGCTTGTATTTGAGCCCAGACTTGCTTGGCTGATGCTCCTTCCTAGAAGGTCCCAGTGTTGGGCTGACTTAGGAACCTAAGGGATGAGTGYTGTGTGGTGGCACGTAGTGTGGTCCCAGTGCAGGCTGTGCATCAGACTTTAGCCTCAATCTCTGTGTCTGTGAACAGGGAAATAGTAGTTCCTTGCCTCAGAGCAGTATTTTGAGGAACCATTCAATAAAGACTGTGAGATACTACAGTGCCGTAGAAGGGCCATACAAGTAGCTAAGACAGCTCCCCRATGTGTAAGTGGGGAGAATGCTGTGCTAGAGATACCTAGATGTCAGTGGGGTGCTGACATGGCTCTTGTCAGTTCTCTTGGAGGTCCAGGAGGTTGCATCTACCAGATCCTCATGTTCCTTTATGAAACACAGATGCTGATGCTTAGAACATCTGTCTCCACTAGTTACTGTTACACAGGATGCCATACAGCTAGCCCTGAATATAACTATTACATTGCAGCAAGTGGATGTTGAAGTGAGGCTCTCAAGATATGTGTAGCCAGACAATAGCCAGATCATGACAAGAGGAAGTCTAGCAGCAGAGTCCCTTTTCCTCATGTGCCTGGAATGAAATGCAAAAATCTATTTGGAATTTCTTCCAGATCTAAGGCAATTTGTCAATAATTTCCTTTCGTCAGTGGGGAAAAATGTTGAGTGGAGCAGTTTGAAAATTACTGTCCTGCAACAGCTGAGCTACAAGGAGAAACCACTGTGAGGTATGGATGATGTAGTCCAGCCTCCAAACAAGGCCTATGCAGGAGGGCAGGTAGGTGGGGCTTGAAAATCCAACTCTGAGGAGTTCAGTTGGAAGCGGAGATGAAAGCTGACTGGAAATTAAATATTTTATTTAGATTTTAWCCAGCATAAAATTCCACTGGTATTAATCTTTGTTGATCTGCTTGTGGAGATGACTTCCTGGACAATGTAGGGATGAATTTGTTTTTGACTTTGTGTTGAGATGAGGCCCAGTGATGCAGCATCAGAAGAAGCCTCCTCTGGTGCTAGACACTCTGTAATGAGTAAGGGGACAAAGTTTCTAGTTTGCATTTCACTCAGGGTGCTTCCTTTTCACAATTGCTAAAATACCCCTTAAACCTTATTTTAAATGTTGAAATCAGCTTAAGAAAATTAATCCCCCCAATCTCTTTGAGATTGTCAGCCTGGTGCTCTGTGCAGTTATTCGCTTTTAAAGCCCTGAAAAATAGACTTGTAAGAGAGTTTTCAGCTGACTCTTAACTTCAAGTGTCATTGCTTTTACACTGTAATATGAATTATGTTCTGCCTTATAAACTTTTGCATTAACTAAAGACCCTACTGTGAACCAGAATTTCCAGATACATCAGCAATGAATTGTACTTGTTCTGTAAAAATCCAAGGCTTGGTGACTGCTAGGTCTCAAGAGCTGTCTTTTTTCCCCCAAAGATCATTAGGAAATATTCTCTGGAGTTGCTTTGAATCACAGATTCTTATTYTGAAGAATGTGGTTGGTGATCCAGTGCCATGTGTAAGTGCACCTTGATGAAATTCTTCATTGGAGTCAGTTTCAGCAATGGTCAATCTTTGAAGGAAACATTTTCCTTAGAGATGCCCAACAGCAGAAAAATGCCAATTGATTTTTGAAACCTTAGTCCCTACTGTAGAGAAAGGCAACAGGAGACAGAAAAGGTTTTGTTGTCTTTCCTGGTAGTTCATTTTGCAGCCAAGATCCATCTGCTTTGCAGAGAGTGAGGGACATTCAGAAAGAACATCTGTGAATATTCCAACTCATTACACTTCTAAAGCCCATGGCAAAGGCCTTGGCAAGATCTAGGGTTTGCAAACATGAGCCTTTTTTGCAAGTGTTTGGACAGATGGTTTGCTACTGTATGGAGCATCTTCAGGGAATTTACTCCTATTCTCAACGTCACAATTACTGTAGGCTCAGAACTGGCTGTCTCCTGCTGACTCTTAGAACAGTGTTTGTTTTTGCTTGATGAAATTCTGTCTTAGATTTTTTAGTTATTATGCTATATTATGTTCTGCCAGGCTTTGTAAAGAGATCAAATTGCTTTTCGTTTAGCGTTTATTTACAAAACATATGTCGACCAAATCTCGAAGTTCCTACTTGCTTATGAGGCACCCACCAAAGTCAATGGGTCTTTTGCTTGAGCAAGCGCTGAGGGAAAACCAAGTAAGAAGGGCAGATTTTTTTGGATGCAGAATAGCAGCTTGCAGCAGCAAATGTTTTATTTTCTCTATAAGAAAAAAACAGTGGCATATTGAGGTTTCCTTTGATGAGACACTTTTAAGATAAGTGTTGGCCAGCCCATGGTAGAAATGTGCACAAGAGTTGAACAAAAACTGGGATTTCGGTTTGCCAAAATGTGTATATATTTTTAAAGCTTATTTTAGTCTGAATAAAACAAACCCTCAAATTTGGAGATGCTTCCTGAGATCTGGGAATTGACAAGTTCTGTTATTTTTGCTGACAATCTAGCTGTGAAATTGGCACCAATTTCACTGAGCAGCTATGGAAATCTCTGGCCCCAGATGCATCAGGAATGCAGTTTGGCAAAAGTCTTCTTGGGCTGTTGCAACAAAGTATTGTGTATGCAGTAAATTTGTGTTTTTAAACTGAATTTTTGTAACAGAAACTTTCAGTCATCCCTAATAAACAAAATCCAAATCTTCTCATCCCAACGCTTTGCTGCGTAGATAAAAGGTGAATTTGAGCTTTGCAACTCTGGCCCTTTGTGAAGGTATTAGCAGTACACTCTCTTGAATTTCACAGTCAAACAACATTTCTGAGAGGTTTACATTTAAATAATTGCCATAGAACCATCTTTCTAAAAGCACTGCTTCTACTTTAACTTCACGCTTAGCAAACTAGATTGCACTCAAAGGATGAAACTCATGGCTGGGAAAAGGAATAGCACAGACACTATTTAGATCCTTGAAATACAAACTTAGTGGTCTTTACCCTGGACTCTAACAGAGGAAGAGTGATGTTTTCTTTCTTATCCCCAGTATTTAGTACAAACTGTAGTTACTGTTCTACTGTTGAAATTAATTAAAGCTAACAGGGCTRATTTTGATCTCACATACCATACACAAGTGCTATGGTATCAGCAGAGCCCGTGTCAGTATTGAAATCTGTGTGTTAATGGACTCAGATCTAGATGCAGAGTAAATGCACAGAGGATGTTGGGRTCTTTTTAACTAAAGTGCCAGTCAGTCTAATTGCAGCTAATTTTTGCAGTGATTTAATAATTATAGAAGGGAAGTTTATTTATTTGCAGTTTTTTAGGTTTGTCAGTTGAGCCTAGGGAAATGATCCCTGATTTCTTACAGAAAAGAAACTTGTGTGTATGTCTGTGTGTGTCCCTGACACCTTTTGAATTCGTTGGCTGACTTCCACCAGATTTGTCAGAGGAGTAAAGATATCTAAGTAAACTTCTAAAAGCAGATGGCTAGATGGATAAAAAAGAYGTTAGGAGGATCTGACAGTAGGGAAAAGATTGAAATGAGAGTGCGCATTACTAGAGATGAGAGAATCCACGTGGGGGAAAACCCTTACAGATGCCTGAGCTACAATCAAATTTTTGATAAAAAAAAAAGTCACTCATCCATGAGACACAAATCTGAAGGAAACTGATTTCATTGTTCGTGGTGCTCTTGGTTTTCCAGCATGCCTAGTTTTATGTCTATTCAAATATTTGGTTAAGATTAAGAAAACATCCTTCTCAGAAAAAAACTTAAAGCACATGGATGGTAATGTTTTCCTGAAGAGAGAGCATCTGTTGTCTGCAGACAGAAAACTGAAGCATACTCTGAATAACTGAGATGCAATAACCAGGTATCTGGATGATATTGGGAAAATATCTTCCATTCTTGGAGTCCATTACATGTTTTAAAAATGGGCTTAATGATGCTTGACTTCTTTGAAAAGTGTTTTGACTAYTGCAAAGGAATAGTCCCCAAAAGATAAGTGTAATTAAAAACTGTATACGCTTTAACATTTATTTTCTTTTTGCTGAGGCCTTAGAATGTAAGGTATTTGCATGACACTATTTTATGTGTACAGGAATGACCACTTTATTTAATGCAAAAACATGAACAATTAGAAAGAGTTTTCTGTCTGGGTTTCTGTTAGTGCTCTCCGTTGTGCTACTGTATGAACAAGAAAGTTGAAGATGCCATAAAAAGCAGAGGAAACACTTTGGTTTAGCTCTTAAGCCAGTAAAGTTTGAATATGTTGATGATGAATATGATCGTATGTTGCAGATGAATGTGGCAGTATTGTATGGTAGGTAGGAGGGTTTTTGAGCTTTACTACACTTCTGTTAACTGGATCCATATTGGTACAAGGCATGTGAGATACTTCTGTGAGATATTTAACTGTAGGGAGGCTCACTTATGTGTGACAGAGTTTTGTGCTGTGGCTAAAGCCAAACATTAAATTACTCTGAACCTAGAGATCAGTTATTAGATGGCAGAGCAGAGCTTACGGCTGAATGAACTGTGAAAGATGTACTCAGACTTTCTTCAGCTTTGTTAGAGAACTTATGATGGCTCAGGGGTAAAACTTGCAAAAGATTTCCTGGGTAGGAAACCCTACTTTAGGATGTAAAAATCATTCAAACAACATGTTCTCTAAACAAATTAATCCAATATTGACCAATTTTTTCCCAAATGCGTGTGGATGTGTTAGGGTGAGTTGAGGCCCAAGTAACTTGTGCTACCTTCCTAGGGTTATCTGATCTTGGCAGTTTTCATCGTTCCAATAAAAATTAGGTTTGTGGTGAGGGTAACAGCTGTGACTCCYGATCTTCAGTTTTGTCTAATACGAAGGAGCAGTGTGCAAACAAACTAATCATCTGACATCATAGCAGTGAGCACTGGGAAGTGAGAGTTATGTGCATCAGTAACCTGTACAAGGGAACTAATTAGGAACAGATGTTTAAACTTGCTTAGTGTTTATATGAGCAGAACAAATTGCCCACTGGCAGAAAAAGCCATCTGTAAAAATGGCCTTCCAGTCTCATAGTTTGAARTGTTTTCATTATATTTCTAATTTGCATGTACAAAATAAATKGCAACTATTTATACTCACTCAGCAATGCAGCCTGAATTATGCAAACCTTAAGGTCTGGACCATGTAACCCAGCAGTTCTGTAATACCATTACATATTCAGCTGAGGATTAGAAGTTTGTGAACCAATATTCAGAAAAAATACGTATATATTTCTTCAAAAAAATAACATTCATAGAGGATCTTACAAAATAAACATGAGTAAGAAACATTATTCTTCTCAGATTCCCTAGAATAGTAACAAGAATTTGCTGGTAAATAAATGATTCTCTCTCTTTTTTTTTCTGTTCCACTAGACGAGAGAAAATAAATGAGTCGTTAAAACATCAGTGTCATGTTAAGGAATAATGTTCTCAAGGTATGAAAACATATTCCCTCCCCCTTGTGGAATCCAACGTCTTTTAAAAATAATGAATACTAAAGCATTTAGAGATCCCTTAGTATAAATTGTGTATGTTCCACACAGTGAAAGACCTGCCCATTCCCGCAGATGTCAGCTGGGATGTAAAAGCTTGTTTTGGCTGTGCTTGCTGAGTCCTCCTGCCGTGGGCTAGAACGCTTCCCTCCACCACCTGTGTGCTGCACTGATTGATTCAAAACCACACACCCTAGACTGTAGGCTGGAGAAGTAATTACTTGTTTCTCAAAATCAGTCTACTGTAGCTTGAAACTGGCTTTGCAGAAAGCTTAGGAGAGAGGGGCATTATGGGCCCACTGGGGTGGTTATCCTTCCAGGGAATTCCCAACCCATACTTGCTGAGCACTCTGGGGTACTTGGTTGCCTACTCTTTCTTGCCAGAGAGAAAACAAAGCATTGCCCTCAGCTGACTGGTGCTACTGCAACACTGTCAAATCTACAAGAGACGGTCATTGAGTCTGATTTCTTATGCATCACAGGCTATTCATTTTGAACAATTACTCCTGGACAGAGTTCAGTAAGGTGTGTTAGAAAAAAATGTGTCTTTCAGGGTGGCCTTCAGCTGTGATCTGAGTACTTCAAGAGCTGAAGATATCCTCCAATTTTTTAGGTCATTTGCTTCAAAATCTCATGACAACCATTGGTTTAAAAAATGTTCTAACTGGAATTTGCTTGGATTTTACCTACCAGCCATTGATTTGTGTTACTGTTTTCCATACTAGATTAAAAAGATCTATTAACGACTGATGTCTTCCATTTGAAGATACTTAGACATTGAAATCAAGTCACTACTCAGTCTTCTTTTTGAGAAGCTAAGTATATGGAGTTCTCTAGATTCCTTGTCGAAGGAGAAGATTTGTAGTAGATGAAGGTCCCACTTTGTTCTTAAAAAGAGCTAAGCGACAGRCCAGTCCCAAAGGAGCTGGCAATAAGGTACACAAGGATTTGGAAAGTACACAACTACATCACCCRGATAGATCAATACCATGGTTTCCTGGGTGGACTCTGCTGTCTCTGACTGTGAGAAAACAACTTCTGCTATTTTTCTGACCGTTGACTGAAGGTGTTAAAAGAATGAGTGGTTTAGCTGAGCAGCCTGCACTGCACGGAGCATCCCCAAACAGTGCTAGGAATACTTTCAGCCTTGGGCAGGGATCACCAGCAGTCTGGGTGGTGGCAGATCTCAGGCCTGCCCTGGAGCTCTCCGATGAGGCTGTAGGCACCCCTGGGAGCACCTGTGAGGATAGGAGCTTCTGGCACTAAAGTGAGAAACTGCTCTTGTGGTGCTTTCTGGGCTGGCTCCACTGTCAAAGTAGATTAGTGGTTTTCCATAGAAGCTGAAGAACTTAGAACATAGAAGAACTATTCAATGTACACCATTCAAGTATTTAACTAGTGTCATTAGTTAACCATTTGCATGCTTTTTTTTTTCTCTTTCATTTCCAAATTAAATGTTGATGTCCTTGGGATGTGTTGGGCTTCCAGAGACATAGGTCTGGCCCTTAATTAGTTCCTTCATTCTTCACTCTCCCACAGCTCCTGAAAAATGCTGAAGTAAAAATTTCCAAAGCCTCTGGAGAGATCTGTTTGCTCATTTATCAACTAATTGAATTTTTCTTAGTCAGTTTTAACATTTTAGCCGGCAATACACTTTTTTTTTTCTCAGAAGCAAAGCAAAGAGATCCTCAGGAGATATGAGGTGGCACAGATCTATTGGGTTTTAAATCTAAGGGCCTTATCCCAAATCTGAATCTAAAGTAATCGTTCTACCATCCCATTCTTCGGTTTCCTGTTGGCCTGATTCTTTACTTTCTCATTGAGTAGGAACTTCACTGAAATTAATGGAATTGCATTGGGAAATTCAGGAACACAGTGCAGATTTTTAACAGGAAGGCTAGTAAACTGTTGGAAGAAGTTACTAAGTGATGCAGTAACTTGTAAACTCTTTGTCCTTACAAGTGTTTGAATCAAAAACAGACACCTTCTATTAGATGCAGTCTAGATCAGCCACATATTGGTGGATCTAGTGCAGAATTTTTTGRGGGAAATTCTATGGCCAGCATTGAGAAGGAGTTCAGAGTAGACTATGATAGAAGTCCCATTTGGCCTTAAAATCTCTGGATAACTGTCACTAGCATGAACAGAATGAGACACAAGCAGAATTTTGAATGAAAGACAGCTAGTACAGGACATGTTCTACTGCATTAATACAAACCCTAAAAAAGTGCCAGTTGTATACCAACACTTCAAAACAGGTTCCATTAACTGTTGYGTAATGCCGTATGCTAGGCAGTCTTACTATTGTCTCTGCTTTGCAGGCATTAACTTGGATTCTCTGAACTGTCTAGTCTCATTTTCTGCAATTCTTTTTCCATTTCAGTACATATTGGTTCAGTTTTGTCATATGTTCCTGTTATTATTTTGGGCAAAGAAGGAAAGAGATGGCTGTCTAAGGGTGTTTTGACCTCTGTCAGTGGAGACATGGCTGAAGAGTGCTAGCTACTGAAAAGGCCAGGAGGAAAAAGGCAAGTCAGGGTTAAGTTCATAAGCTGGTCGAGTTTAAAGATCCCATATGTGAGGTTTATGGAGCCATGTTTTTCAGTTTTAAAAGATTTTTATTAAGTTTTCACAAAATACAAATGAAAAGTCATAAACAAAAACCAGGATCCTGCTCAGAGTTACCCTGAAATAAATCTGGAGTAACTGCTTCAGATTCAGGCAGTGACTCCAATTTTATGTTGCTGGGGCTAAAAGGAGAGCCTGACCCCATGAGTATATTCAAATATGCAGTTATGAAGTATGCAGTGTTCTTTTAATAATTTAGGTTAAGAAATTTACAGGCTGCCATTCACAAAGGGCTGAGTTTAACCAGTGATGTTTTGATTTAAATGCTCTTTTGCATTCACATGTCATAAGAATGGAATGTGTCTGGTGACCCACACAGGCTTTGCTGTGTCTATTATCACTGTTAAAATTGGTGGCCCCCAGGCACCGTGAATTTATCCTCATGACACCTCTGTTAAATAGGAAAGCATTGTATTCTCTAGAGAAACTGAGGCACTCAGTGATGAGATGACTTCCTCCAGGTCACAAGGGGAAGCTTGTTCTAGGGCCAGAGTAAAACTCTTACTGACTTAATCCAGGTGACCAAGATTTCACCTGGATTTCCCCAAGTCCCATGGGGGACTCAGTTAAGTTCTCAGCTGGAGAAGAGTTGTAAAGGCAGCTATATTCGAAATGGCATGTTGGGGTTTTTCAGATGGTTAAATAAAAGAAAGACTGAAAAATCTGTGTCCCTCCTCTGCTGCTGTGCCTGTTCCATTTAAGTGGCTCTCTCATCAGGCTTGGCATAAAAGGGCGTTGGTTACCTTGGCTGTAAACATCTCCAGTGGCATTCAGATGATTTTGCTGACCATTAAAACCTGGGACTGACCCTTTCTGCCCTTGCTGATCTGGATTTGTTTAGCACTGTTAGGTCTTGCTTCCGTTATTTGAAAATTGTGTGAGGACCATCTTCTCTTGAATTCTTGCAGTCCTTTTCTTGACCCCAGGGGGACCTGCAATATGTTCCAGAGGGTGAATCTCCTCACGGAGTTAAATTACACACAGAAACTGAACTCCTGGCCCTGCTGCAATGAAGGGGAGACTTGGCAGCCAAGCAGGGATTTCACCCAGACACCAGCCCTTTCTTCTGAGCACTCAGCTCTGCAGGATGTGCTCTTTCCATTAGATTCTCACTCCAGGACTCCACAAGGACACTGTGAGAAAACCACTGTTGTCTCTTATATCAGATTTAGGGTCTGCAGTGCTCAAGTCATGAAAGCTCCATGGAGGCTGGGCCGTCAAATCCAAGGAAATCAAATGAGAATTTGAGTAAAGCCCTTGGTTAATAAGTCATTCCCAAGTCCAATAAACATAACTGGAAATAAATTGCATCCATACATTTCACAGTTTGATTTACATTAAAATGAAAACATGAGAAAGACCTGCCATTGACAAGTTCAGACAATGYAAAATTCTGCACAGTTTGTGTTTATTCAACTGTAATTTATAGCTCCAATATTCCATTGAGATATAAATAAATCAATAGTAGTACACTACTTGTGATTTATCTTGGAGGCTTTTTAAAAAAACAGACTATTGTTTTCCTATGCTGGTAGTGTGGGTCTATCGTAAAAACCATCACACTTATAACATTTTACTATTGGAGGCTGAAGCAAAATGCCTTCTGACAAATGGTCTCTCTTCAGAGCTCAGACAACTTCGCTTCTGTTCAAACCTCAGTGTAGCCAAGTTTTTCATGTGTGTGGTATCTGAAATGAAACTGTCACTCCCCTCTAGATTTAGTCTTTGGATAAATATTTGACAAACAGGGTTCAGCCCTTGAGCCTTTTAGTACCAGCATCATGCTAAGGAAATCAGTTTGAAACCAGTGGAGGAGCTTGTTCATGTACCACCTGACCGTTGACAGGAGCAGTGATTCAGAGTTAGTAGCACAGTTATTCAATAAATATTATTGGACACAGAAGAGAAAGGATTTCTCGTGCAGTCTCTGTGGCCCCTATTGTTCTTGGCAATGTTTCTGAGGTGAGTGAGTCATTAGCAGCTGCTCAGCAGGGAAGAGAAGGCAGTGCAGCAGAGTGTCACAGCTCCTAGTGGGCTCCTCCAGGCTTCCAGGAGTTCAGATCTTTTTCCTAAGTATCTGAGGTTGGAGAAGAAACTTTGATAGTCCATATTCTGTGCTGGCATTGGGCTTGGTTTAGGTGAGGAGATATTCATTTGATATTTACCAGAAATAGTGATTCTTACAGTCATAGAAGGATAGAGATCGAAAGGGACCTCTAGAGATCATTTAGCCCAACCCCCTGCTAAAGCAGGGCTAGCTTCAAAGTCAGATCAGGGTGCCCAGGGCCCTGTCCAGCTGAGTCCTGAAGATCTCCAAGGATGGACATTCCAAGACTTCTCTGGGTCCCCTTTCTGTTACTTGTCCTCTGATTTGTTCCTACAGTAGTGACCAGTCAGAGACCAACTTACACACCTATCTAGAGCAGGAAAACTCCTGTGACAGCAAAGAAACAGTGAAAGCAAGGTCTGTCCATCCTGGTGTGGTAGCCTACTTCCTTCCAGGAGATGGTTCCTGCCTTCTGCCCCTCAGGTTGAGGTAGTTCCATTCTGGGGAGAGAAGGCAAAAATTCACTGGGAAATCACTTCAGATCCCCTGTCAGTAGCAAGAGCCAGCTTTATGACTCCAGACTGACTTGGAGCCAAGAGCTCCCCTAAGCCCATCCTTCCAGCAAAGGCCGTATCTTTGCCACACTTAGCGCTTGCACCAGAATCAAGATACTGGCCCTGATATCCGTGCTGTGTTTCCCCTGACCGTTGGCTCTCAGCCATCCCACCTCAGGCACCTTGACAGCAGGTTCTAGTTGCCGGGGTACCACCAAGGATTCTGTGAACACATTATGTCACTTAATTTTGTGCATCGGAATACTGCTTGCTATTTAGATGGTTTAGCACAAAAAAAGCAGTGCAAATCTTTTGTTCATCTGGGGTCTCCACSTCTTTGGGCTCTGCACAGGTCTCACAGATGCCCAGGCAGCATTTTCCAAGGGTGTCCTCAGAGCCTGTCCTCAGTAGTCCTCTGCTTGCTGTGTGGCCAGTGCCTCAGCCATCGTTTCTCCCTCCCAGGAGAGCCTGCCAGCATAGGAAGCAGGCAGGATTTCCTGCTGTCTTTCAAGCCATCCAGAGCCCTGAGGGTGTGAGGGAGCCAGTTTCTTCTATTTGCTTGTCTCCATGCCAGTCAAAGCCCTGGGGACAGAGCTGGCTTTCTGCATGCCTCTGGAGTTTGCACTTCTACACTGGGCCTGCACACCACCGCAGCTTTAGAAAACTGAGTTACAGAACCAGTCACTTAAAAGAGACTCTGGGGCTGGGGGAAGATTGGGTTTGACTAGAGCAGACCTCTGAATTATTGGCTTAGAAGGGACACTTCTTGATTTACAAGAGCCTGGATACAGGTGTRGAGAAGCCTGCAGCAAGGAAACTGAGGCAAAAAATGAAGCCTAAGCCTGGATCAGGAAGATCCTATACAGAAAGCAACTTGTTAAACTGTAGAACTGGGAGCAGGACACATTTCGTATAGGACTTTGCTTTGTGGGAGAATCTGTGTGTGAAAACAAAGTGACCTTGTGTCCTGGACACGTGACCTGCTCACAGATCCRGGCATTGCTTTATATTCTCACACTCCCAGAAAACTTGTCTACTGCTTTTCTCTCTCTACAGGGTTTTATGCCCCTGACAGGGTCATCAATAGAACTTGTACCTGGATCTTGGCATTAAAAACCTGTTTCTCTAAAGCACTAGAAGTRCAGTCCTCTGTCTCTGTCTGACATCTAGTGTGGGCACTTAACCTTTTAAATTGGTCTGCCACTGAACTGGAGAGGATTCAGAAAGTCCATTAAGGTTTGTCCCCAGCCCTAGCAGCTCAGCCTGAGCTACCATCAGCTATCATCCCTTGATGATATCACCCCACAGGTGTTGACCTGAAGTTGACTTCAGGTCACTCATTGCATTCCCTTGAAATAAAGACTGAGTGTCTTCCAGCACAGAAAACCAGCTTAAAAGGGATAAAATAGGCACAGAATTGGTCACACTAACAATCTACCCTTCTTTTTCTGCCCCTTTCCCCTGAAAGCAATCCCTCCAGATCATCATTCTCATTTTTCTTTGCCTGATTTCCTCAGATTTGTTGACATATTTTAGATTTCCCTTCACAGTGGGAAAAAGTGAACTTAGGCTCTTGCTCAAGCCATCTTAATCCAGGCCCTGCAGGCAAGGAAGGAGCCTCCAGCTGAGGTCACTGGATGGACTCATTAACTAAAAACTTTCCTTTTTCCTTCTCTGCCCCAAACTATCACAYAATTACCTATGCTGCAGTGGCATTCTGAGAGTTTTAATTAAACAGTATTTTGTAAAGTCTTTGAAAGTTACAAAGTTCAATAAAAATTATGAACTTGGCATCATTTCATCAGAACTTATTGCAAAGTTGAAGTGAGTTTAGTATTGAACGTTTGCTTTTTCTTGGGTTATTTGCCTGATACCAGATTCATGAAAGACAGCAAAAGTTTGGCATTGACAAGGACTGTGCACTGTGCCTTTGAACCCTTCCCTCAGCAGAGTACTTACTTAAATCTAAGTATAAGCATAGTCCTAGTGATGTTAGTGGGACTTAAGGGCATATGCTTTGTACTTCTAGCAAATCTATAAATTCCTTGATGAAATATAATTCAGAACAATCCTATCAAGTGAATGAACTGACTCGTTTCACAGATCTGATTTGTCTTTTGTGTCTACGTCTCAGTTTCCTTTAAAGRATCCTGTTATGTATTTAATCTTGCTCCTTTTTCTATGCAGTATCCATTGATTTCCCGCATTGCCTCATTGTATAATTTTATCTTCCTCCTCTCTATTTCATTTCTCTTCTTCTAAGCCTCTGTGATTCCAGTGCTGCTCCCTGTACTACATCATACGTTCAAGAATCAGCAGCGTCTACATTTTGTGCCATTAARTGCAGTCAGCTCAGACTTGCTTGGGAGCTGGAAATTTTTGATGAAATGCTGTTSTTCAAACAAAATGTTTATGATTCCTTTTTGGAGTTTCCCTTCATCTGGAGTCTGTCCAACTGCTTAAGTCCAGCTGTGGCTAAATATTTAGTGCTATAATTAACTCTAACCATTGTAGATWATTCCTGCTCTGTCAAATTGCGTCTATCTTATAGAGTTTTATCTACTTAAGCAGCACCTCTGAGATGGATAATAGATTACTTTCCGTGGTGYAGGAATACAGCCACTTCTGGTGAGTAACACAGCAGCTGCGTAAAGTTACTTGGCACTCAGTCTTTGGAAATAAAGGATACRGATCTAACCAACCATGATAGAGAATTTAGGGAGGCAGAGTACAAACATTTAACATCTTGGGTTACAATTTGGGTAGAACCTCATGGTCCTCCAGTACTCTTCAGATAATGCTGTGAGCTCCCCACTGAGAATAAGACATCTGTTTTGTACTTCAGTCAGGCAGGTGACTCTTCTGTAATATAGCACCCTAATGAAATATGGTGGAGCTTATGATCAGTGCTAAGGAAAAAGAGCTCTTGTTTTGTGGCTATATTTACTTTATCCATCMATTAAAAACACAGATCCAGCTCTGCTAATGGAATCTGATGTGATCGCAGCCGAAAGTAATATGCCTGCAAGCAGGCCAAAAAATATTTATAGCCCATCATTAAAATGATTTGGGAAACTAATATGTGTTCTGTGTATACATATTGTACCTAATTTTTCTTCACAACAGATGCTTATCATGGATTTTCTGTGTGTCTGTGGCAAAGGAAAAAAGAGGCAAGGAAAAAAATCCCRAACTGACATTATTTATTATATTGCCATTGAAAAAAGATCATGAAAGTAAGTTGTAAAAACGATTGGGCAACATTAAACTTGTGCTGCTGAGTTCACAGGCTATCTCAGGGGACGCCGTGAACTCCTGCAAGCTCTGTGTGCTGGAATCTCATGCATGGTTCTTGGGCACTGTCTTTGTTTTTRCAGTTTACAAATTAGTGGGCTTGAGGGTAAGATAAATTATGAATGGGGGGAGATTGCAGACTAGCAAAGAATGTGGGTCTTTGTGGTGAACTTCGGTACCATTGTTTCTTCTGTCATGGCTAAGAACTTTTGAATAACAGATCCCAAGATGGGGAGCAGAGGGTAAAATTGCCGCCAGAGTGGATGTAAATAGAACTATGTGAACCTTTCAAACAGTTGGGGGTTTTTTCCACTGACAACTGTAGGTTTGGAGTGACTGAAATGTATAAATTGGTGTCAGATTTACAAAATTGTTTTGCAAAAATCCCTCCCTTCAGGAAAAAATGAAAACATCTCCTTTTGGCATTTCCTCAACAAAACATTTTAATTCTTTCATTATACRTGTTTTGTAAAAATGTTTAATTGAGTTTAGTTTAACCCAAATCCCTTAAAAATATATCGAGAATGAAAGAAAGGATTTTTTGGGGTCAATCCCAGTATATTTATTTTTTTCTTTTCAGTTCATCAGAAAAATAAATAAATTGAAAATACTTTCATATCAGGTGGAGCCACATCATATGAGAAAAATATACTTAATTATCTACTGGAACTGCAAGTGAAGTAAAAATCTGTTATTCACTGACTTTGTTTGCAAGTTGTGGTCATAGAGTTAGTTCAAATGACACAATAAAGTGGTRTGAGTCCAACTGTACATTGTGTCTTTTTTATTTTACAGAATAGAACAACTCTGTCCTGGAGGCATGAGGCAGAGGGGAATTTGGGGCTAGTTTTCAAACACTTAGCATTGAGAGTTACACTGGGAGAGCTAAATGGGAGCTGAAAATCAGGCCAACAGAGTCATACAGCAGGAAAAATGTTTATTGCATTAAAAAAGGTATAAATCAGAGTGGACCAAAGCATGTGAAATCACTGAATCCTCAGGAGGTTATAGCTTTTTATTTTATTTCCAGAAAGGGAACAGAAGCAAAGAAAGAAGACGACTTTTCCAAGGGTACAACCTCCAATATTGCTTGATAGTGCAGGAGAAATGGTCCCAYGCTTTTCCCCAGGGCTGCAGCTCTGCAGCTGCCTCTAAGGGCTTTTTGGTGTCCCAGAGGTCACCCTGGAGGGAATGAGGAGGCCCTGAAGGAACACTCACAGAATTTCATTTTTTAAAACCTTACAAAATCAAATTTACAGTAAGAAGCAATGGAGGGAGCAGAACTACCCATTGAAGTGCTCTGAGGAGGAATGCAGTGAGCAGAGAACATCTCTTGTGGAATTAACCCCCCCCTTCCTGTCTGGTTTGTTTGCACTGAACCCATCAGCTGTAATGTCTCAGCACGAGCGACCACCAGTGCCAGGTGCTCTCAGTGGTGAATAACTGGGTTCTCGTGTCACCATCCTATGAGAGTGCTGGGAAACTGAGGCAGCTGTGCCAGAAGAGCTGTGACACTAGTCTGTATGAACAGAACTTTTTCTCCCTTCCTCCATCATCTCCATCATCCCCCCTTGCACTTGTCTTACTACCATAGCCATCTGAAGCAGGAATACAACTCTGTCATGGGCTAGCATTTGCTGGGCTGAGTTTCAGGTTAATATATGAAATTTTTAAAAGACAAGAAGCCAGAGTAGCATCTCTTGGAATTGGGAGAAAAGAAAAGGAGGATACAGAATACAATAGAAATCTCAAGAGAAACAGATCAGCTGAAAAAGTGGCAGGGAGGAAAAGGGATGTTGTGGATGCTGTTRCCTTAGCTCCTGCTGGACAACAGCAAGCTTTAGGATGCTGCAGTTTGTCCTTCACSTAGGTGATGGCTAGATGTATAATTGCTGGAGTACTCCCAGCTGCAGCGTAACCAGGTACCTGCATCCTGTAATCTACAAAGTTGTAGAAATCCCTGAGGCACACAAAATTTACAGGGTCTGGTCTGCATTTTTTTTTCCCCCCAGAGTTCTTCTCAGTAGAGTTAAAATAYGGACATGTGCCCATACCCCACTTTCACAGTTTATTGGTACAAAAATAGAAGGACATTTTTTTCTTCCTATTGCCCCCCCCCCAAGACTGCTCTTCCTATCTCAACAAGGGCACTACTTCTCCACACTTGTGCAGTGTGCAGCTTGAATGTGGAGTCAGAAAAGGAAAAGCAGCCCCTCAGGCCCAAACACTTTTCCTGAACCACTGCAGCACCTTCCAGGAGAGGTTTTTCACCTGTGTTTTTTTTCACCTGAAGTTTCCATTGCCCAGGCTGCAGCCCTTCAAGCGTAGTGTTTCGTGGTGCAGTGGATTTGGCTAATGAAAGTGTTTGCTAGCTGGAACTTTAATGATCAGTGTAACGATTTGCCACACAGTCTCAGCAGGCTTACCTTGGGTTTTTGTGTGCAGCAACACTATCACTGTAATCTGGCTATGGAGGTGTGTTCAGCACCAAATAAATTCTCACTTGCTGACTTTTTACCTCCTCTGCAAAAGCCTGTGGTTCACTGGAAGTATCCCAGAAAACATCTCTCTAGGCCCTCACAAAGGCTGGGTGTTGTAATGCAATGTATGGCACTGAATTTCAGGATAGCGTTAGGAAACTAGGAAGTATCCAAAAGATTTCTTAGGCCAGTGTGGTCCAGTAAAAGACCCTATTTGTACTTTTACCGGGATTAGAACCATGGTCAACAGTGCTGAAAGTATGAGACAGTTTTGTTTGAGAAGAAAGATGAAATTTAATGCTTAGAAACTTTATCAGCTTCTTCCATATTTAACCACTAGAGGGAAAGATGACAAAGTTTACATGTTTAGTCGAAAGTCAGACTGTCCATTTTCTGTATCARGCATGACTCCACGCTTCCAGTCCTCCATTGCCATGAAGCGCCCTGTCCACAGGAGCAGTAATCCTCGGTCCACTCTAGACTGAACTCACCCAGGCATACAGTGAGCTTGCTGGAGCACTTATTCCTCACAGTACACTCAGCTTATCATGTTTCCTTTGCATGTGAGATGTTCACAAATAAAATCTTACCGCCAGTGCTGGGTAGTTTTGTTAGTGAAAGGCCAGGAATAAGTGTGGATGTGTACTGGAAGGGAGATTTGTTCCCAGAAAATTTTCCGTCTTTACTGTCTCTTATCTTGCTGGATTTCTCACTCAATGTTTAGGAAAGTCTCAGTCGTCCAGTCAGAGGAGCAAAACACTGCCATGGTGCAGAATACCACATCTKTAATTGTCTATGAGTATACCCAATTTCACATATTAACTATTCTTTGGAGTTTGAGCTCCCATTATATGTTGGAAGTCCTTCTGTTCCCTCTGTGGTATCCCTGTGTGTGTTTCACTGCTGTCAAAATCCCAGTCCTCATCCTCCGTGTGCTTTTCCATCTGAATCTGATACAGCTAAAAGACTGACTGAAGCTCTGCGCAAAACTGGCAGCCCCATGTCTGCTGCTCCAGCATGGTATGTAACATGTTTCATAAGGACAAAGCTTCCTTGTTCGGGGATGGAGATTTTGGAGGTGGGAAAGGACATCAAAAAGCTGCTGACCCCTGCCCTGGATCTTGGAGCACATCAGACCTCACTGTTCTCCACTGCAATAGCAAGTTCTACCTTTTTGACTCACTTTCGCTGGTGAGAAGTCTCATAAGAGCACACATGGAGAACGTCAACAGGTGACTTTTTGACAGGGAAAAAGGTGCCTGTCAGAAGTGCCAACCTACCCTTTACATACTCTTATGAGATGATCCGACCTCACTTGGAGGCAAAAATTTGAACAACATTACAGAGAAGAGATTTAAAGCATGGAGATAAGGGGAGATGGTGGGAGACCAGCTGTTTGGAAGCATTTCTGTTAAGAAACCTCTTAAAATTTCCATGGACACCAGTAACGAGAACTGATTTCATTTACCCTGGGAATCACAGTGTTTATATGAAGGAATATTCAGCAGAGAGATGTGTTGTATTTCCAGCAGAGTAAATGTACATCCACAGTAACAGAAAGCAGCCCTAAATGTCGTAAACATACGAATAACCAAGTTTCAAGACTGAGTGCATATATATAGCTATGGTAATGGAGTAATGAAAGCCAGCTTTTTACTGTATRCTTTCTATATATGATAAGGTGATCCATATGTTTTTGTGTCCCATAATTCCTTCCAAAGCAAACATCTTAAACGTTGTAATATAGGTGCTATTTGAAATTCAAACTAGACTATTACGACAATTACAAGAATGCACAAACCACATGCTAGGAAATAACAATATTGTAGCGACATAAAACATGTGCAAATATATAATTATTTATGTTACTCAAACATGCAGCCACAAATGGCTTTTCAATTTCCTGGGTCACAAAAGAAGCATTTTCCACATAATACTGTGACCAAAGATACTGATAAACATAAAAATTAATTGCCCACCCCACTTCCAACCTAAATCATTAGCCATAATTATGTTATCTTTTCTGCTTTTTTCCATTGACTTTATAAGTCACAGACCTCTTGGAAAACATTCAAAAATTGGTTGTCTCTTTGGCAAAAATATAATTAATTTTTGATATTATAAAACATAGTATTTCACTAGTGTTCTGGTATTTTGACAGGTAATGTCTCCAGAATGACATCTGCAGTGAAGAAAAAAAAAAAGGTTTTTAAGCTTCTGTTGAAAAGCACTGCCTGACATGATGGGGAAATGAGGACATCTAGAAGTTTGAAATGAGCATGTGACCATTTCCAGGAGCAATAGAGTAAAGATGGCACTGGGACTACAAGCATCTTCTCATGAAAGCCAACCTGGAGATGCATTTGTCCCTGCTAACCCTTCATAGTGAAATGCAAGTGGAAAACAGCAGAAAGAAAGAATAGTGTTTGCCCTCTGGACATCCACAGCACTGAAGCAAAAACATGAAACAAAGGAGTTTTGCCTGAGATGCGGTGAGTTTGACATTTTATTWGTTACTTGTATACTTTATGATTCTTACGTTTCCTCAAACGAATGCCATGTTTCGTCACTCCATGACAGCAGTTTTGTACATCCAACCTGTGAAAGGAAAGTGCTGCCTTGGAAGGACGTAAAGGAATACGTAACTTTTCCAGGATTTGTTGTATGCATTCAAGCTTGTGTGGCTGATATTTTTAAAAGGAACATTTAATAATTGAGGCCAACTCCTGCAGCCAACACCACCTTGCAGAGTGATTGTGCATGTGTTATTAGGGAGTGTGCTTACCAGAGAGTAGCTGCAGACACCTGTGAGGTTGAGTCCCCTTGTTAGGGGCTACATGAGACTGAGGACCTCTGTCCCATGGGTTGGAAACCTGAGAAGCAGGACCAAAGAGTATGACAAACAGGCATGGTAGGGAGACAAGGTAATTGAACTAGAAAGTTTTAATACTAGGGAAATAAATTCACYGAGAACCGGTTTCAGAGGAGTTGGACTGATTTCTAGAATCATGTTGAATTTTACAGGTTGTTTGGAGGAAAGACAACAAAATGGGATTTTGAAATATCAGAGCCTTTCCCCTGGATAGCTGCAAATGGAAGGTTTTTGACTTTTCATTTTAAGAGAGCATCTAARTGACTGAAGATGATTTTGCTAATAGAGTCTTGAGGCTTAGGAAGACAGTTCAGATTGGTGAGCCTAGGGCTAAACTGGTGAAATGCTGAGAGGATAGGTGAAGCCAACAGCAAGGGTCTCCGAGGCTGAAAGGCTGAGAAAGGAATRTTAAGTATGAAGTACTGGATGTTTTACTTTTACTATTCATTTTTCAATTTTCAATCCTTGCTCAGGGAAGAAGCAGCTGTGTGATTCAACTTAGTAAGACTCATTGGGAAAATTGTAGTAATAGTTAAAGCTTTTTCACCAGGCAGACTGCAGTGGGCMGATAAGGGACCGGCTCAGAAGGTGACAGTGCCCTCTTCCTAAAGACTGTTTACAGCCAGGAAAAGGCCAGAGCATTGCAGATCTTTGAGCACTTTGTTCCCACTGCAGGCACGTTGTCCCATCACTCGCAGTCTAACAACAGCCATTGGTCTTCTGATTTCTACACTGACCGTGGCAAAGGAACTATGCTAAGGAGCAGGCTGAGGTGTAAAAACTTAATAGCTTCTCCCAGACTCATGGCTGAATAATTMAGATAATTTAGTTTAATTGTGTGATTCCAAAACTAGGAAAGCCTATAGCCCAGCCATTCCCCTTCTTTAGCCTGGGAGTCCTGTTCCTCATTTTGTAGGAGTTGAGGGGAAAAGTTCACCTGACTGCCTGTCCYCTGCCTTACTGATATTCCTTTCCTTCGTTTGTGGATGATACAGAAGTGGAGATTTACTTTACTTCCAGTGCAAGAGGAAATCAATATAGAGACACATGAGCTCTGTAGCCTTGTAATAATAATAAACTAATAACCCCCCTCCTCCTAAGCCTGCCATTCCATGTAGTCATGACCAAGTGGTGCCTTGCGCAGGAAGCTGAGCAACACACAGTCTCCAGAAGTATTTCCATGAAGATTTTAATCTGCGTAATCTAAGGAGCTTTCTTACAATAAACCATTGAAATCAGCTCATCTGGTCCCATTCTTGTGTTTAGAATGACTCTTCCTTCACATGTGCCTGGAATGTTACCCGGGGCCTCGCCAGACGCCCTGTTTGTTGTTTCGTGTCACAAGTCCGTTCTCAGCAGGATTGGCGCTCCCAGGCCTTTCCGCCTGGGGCTTCCGCCTACGCCAGGGAACACTCTTGTTTTTGCATGCTGCCGTGATACATCTTTCAGCTAAAATCCAAGCTGGCCAGCCAAGATTCCTGTTTGGACTGGATGCCTGATAGATGGACTTCACATAACCAGGCAGGGTGGGATTTCACTGCCCCATATCAGACAGAATTAAGGACATACACCTTTTTGCACTTTGCCCTTCTGGTATGGAAATGGAGGTAGTGCTTTTGCTGAAGTCAGGCAGGCCACAGTAAAAGACCAAGTATTAAAGCATTAAATGCACTTAACAAGTATCGTAGCATGGTCGGTTAGGAAGGGTGGTCAAGAAACCCTTTAGCTTTATCTCCGTGAGGATGGCTCCTAATTTGGATCAGACAAATGAGTGTCTGCTCTGGGCATTTTAGAGTACAGTGGTTTTAGATAAAACTCTACAAATGTTTATCTAGAAACATAATTTGCCATCTCTCTCATTCAGCAGTTGGCAGAGGTTCCCTGCTGATGTGAAGAGAGATTGTGCAACTCCAGTGAGGTCTCTGTCTCAGCCTCATGGTCATCAGTGACCAGAAACTCTCGCCCTGGAGAGATCTTAGATAGCTATGTTGGAGGCACGAAGCAGAGGGCAGAAATCTGCTAATGGGCAGTGTAGGTTCAAAGGATGCTCTCCCCTGCCCTTTCCCCAAACAAGCCCCTAACAGCAAGTTAGGCTGAAAACAGACTGTGGGCCTGCAGCATTTTAACATATAAAGCAAATAGCATAATTTTGACATAATTGTATATTCTCAGTGTGGTCAAAGTGAAATAAAGCTGGGACCAGGCTGAGGAGGTGTGCAGCTTTTACATATGTAAAGAAAACTAGAGATTCACCTAGCTTGTCCCCTTCAGCACGGAGAAGTAGGTGGTAGGCTTTGCTGTGAATTAGCATCAAGATTTACACAGGGCAGATCTCTGCCAGCGCAGAATCACAGAAAATCGTAGACTTCTTTGCTGCTACAACTCTGAGGTAGATGTCCTCACTTCCAAAATTGCAAGTCAGAAAGTAAAGAAGAAAAATGAAAGTTTTGAATGAAATAAAGCATTCCATTCAGACTTGGTCAGTTTTGAAGAATTTTTAAGATAAAACAAATAGTAAAAGACTTTTATAACAATCATTTCTCATTCAAAAAACAAAGTGTTTGATTTTTGCATTTCCCTTGACAGCAGTAGCTTGGCACACCAAAGACAAGTTGTGAAATATATTGGTGTTGCTTAATATTCTTT
>NW_028187122.1:2220860-2390807 GCF_003343005.1 Rhea americana
TTTTTTTTGCTTTAAAGGCCAGGGGAAAAAAGTGAAAAAGTCACTCTCTTTCTGTTCCTGTCAAACACAAGGATGGTGTTTGCAGACTGCGTGCCAGATCAGACCCTTGACAATGTGTCACTACCTTGGTCAAGTGTGAAGCTCTAACTGTGAGAGCATAAATTTACAAATCAAAACTGCCCGTCCCGAGACTGAAATAACTTTGTTTCTGGACAACACAATCGTGCACTAGTTTTCTTTCATACTTCAGTGATAAAAGTCCTTAAGACAAAGAGGTATTTATTCCAAGTTTCCTTGGTTTAAGAAAACTTACAATGCATAGACCTCATACAGAGTGAAACACTGTTCATAGTAAGCTGAGGCAATGTTGGACTTAGGTATGGTATTTTCCTCAAATAGGAATGATCTCTAATACTAGAGTCACCAGGTGTGGAAAAAGCTTGAATCATTGCACCCTGATATTAAAAGACATCRTAGCTTGTCTATAGAAATATCAGACCAGTTACAAAGTGGCATATTGGAGGCTTGAGGTAATGCTCTCCCCATTGTCGCAGTGTGCTGGTGTGGCACCTCGCTTGCTCAGAGCTTTTGTTTGCACAGGAAGATGACTGCATGGCTGTCCTTGCTCCGCGGCTCCTGGAGTTTAAAAAAAGGCTTCCCTTCGTGAATCACAATATGCACTCACCAGCCAATTATATTTGGCTTCCAAACTGTTTACTCCGAAGCTGATATATTCTTCCACCTCTGTTCTACCTCCACCCTCCTTTTTGTTCTTTTTAAGAAATAGCCAGGGGAAATCAGGACAGAGTTTCTAAAACTTGGTTGTATAATATAAACAGAAATTTTCCATCGGGTCTTGTTTTGTGCTGGGCTGCATGTTAGCACCAAACTCTAACTCTGCTTAGGCTTGACTGCGTTCCCCAAAGGCGACTTCTTAGATGCACAGTCCTCGGGTGGGTTTCCCAGAGGTTGGTTCTGGCTGGGGCCCAAGGGTTACCCCAACATGCTCCCTGTGTAGCTGAGACTACTATAGATCAGGGCAGATCACCAACTATAATGCTAGTAGAGTTTTGAAAAGATGGTGCAGGACAAAATGAGACAGCAGTGAGCTTTAGTAGTTAAACAGTTTGGAGCTGCACAGATCAATCTGTGAAAAAGTTGGAAAGTAGAAAAGTAAAAGAGAACACATCTGAGCACGAAACAACATTTCTGCTGTGGCTTTATGCAATGTATCATACTTTTTCTATTATAAAACACAGTGACATGAAATTCCTAAAGGGATTTCAAAAACAAAAAGCCGCTTTGAACCTGGAGTCCCAAATGGTTTGTTTAGAAAGGACTTAATTGGAGTGTTTCTTTTTTTCTAAATGTGTTTWGTAGTGCTGTTTCTCTCCTAAAAATGACTGTGGCAACAAAATCGATATGAATTTGCAAAGCAGTTTGTGGCCTCCAAATTTTCATTTTTCTCTAAAAAAGACTTAAATCTATTTTACAGAATTCTGCATACAAACTCTGCCTCATGCGAAGAAGGGCCAAAATTTGAGCATGGCCTGCTCTTGAAATGGTTCCAGACTGACAATCTTGCACAGCCAGCTCAAGTCACATTCTTTACCCAAATCTTTGTCCTTTCTCTGCAATATGTTGCTAATTCTTCCTGGCGGTAGGGAGAGGCCTTATCGCTCCTCAGGAAGAAGAGGCTGGAGGCTTAGGGCCCCATTGTCCCTGGTTCTCTCAACATCCCCCCCACTCCTGCACTCCTCCAGGCTGAGCATCTCAGGGACCTGTATGGTGGGGCACTCAGGCATGCAGTGAGATCTCCAAAGGCTATTTTCAGGCTACCTGCAGTAATTGCACTCAGGTGGCCCTGCCAGGGTCACGGACCCTGCGGTTCCCATGTCTCTGGCTCTAGGACAGATCTGCCAGGGGTATTTTCTCATAACTGAGGCAAATCTACCAGATGGATGATGGTGGCTTCAGGGACTTGAGCGCTGATGTGAAGGCCTCTGACCAGAGGTCTACAGGACATCCCCTGGGGCCAGGCACCTGGTGGGCCTATCAGCACCTGGGGACTGGAGATTCAGTCTGCATAGCCCCATCATGATGGCTTCCAGTCCTGAACCATCCCAAAGAGATCCAGGGCTCTCCCCTGGAGCAGAATGTTTCTGTGCTGAGTAGATTTCTTTCTCAGAGACCAGTTCAGAAGCAGTTGTCTGGCCTGATCCTGCCAGCCTTTCCCAAAAGGGCACTGCTCTGAGTGGGACCTTTGCATGAGGGAGAGCGGGCTGCAGGGCCAGGCTAGCCTCACTGCATACCTGACGTGCACCGCAACGCCTTGTTATGCAGGCGTCACTCTCCATGCTGCAATACAATTGGGATGTTTGCAGAGCCCCATAATTGTACTTTTCACACAGCTCGGATTTTATAGCCCTTCCCTTCGTGGGACCCTACCAGATGTCACTAGCCTTAGCAAGTAATAATAGGAGGATTGATTTTTCTACTACGCTCCCCCGAATGAGAGTTAAAAGTCAGGACTAGTCAGATTTGGTCTGTGAGTCCTTGCAGATTCTACAGAATAGAAGAGTTCAGGCTGAGCTCATTCTGTGCTGAATATTAGCCTTGCTGAAATCAGGGCAAAGTCTCTTGTCGTTTAATGGGGCCCAGGTCTCATCTTCCTGTGGTGTTTGGAACACGTCTCTTTCCAGGCTGGCTTATTCTTTTTTGCAAGCTAAGATATCAACTGATCACCAGTTAAATGTGCCTAGAGGAACAGAAGTGTTGGAAGACCCAGTTTCTGGGTGGTAATGTCCTTACTTGGCTCTGGCCCTACAGGTTCTCTGGTCTAATGTGTGGTCTGGACAAAGCTGGAAAAAGAGGTGTCATTCCACTTGCAGTATTTTTTTCCTAGTTATAGAAATCTTTGGTTGTACTTAAAGTCAACTGAAAGAAAACCAGAGAGAGGAGAGATTGGTTAGCATTTTTCATAGATATGTTGGGCATTTTCCCCTCCTCTCCACACATAATTTTGAATTGTCAGGCCGTGCCCCAGCAGATTCCTTTCTCTGAAATTGTGAATAGTCAGATTAGTGCCTCTGAGACCTTACTGTTAGCTTTCTYTGCTGTGACCTCCCACCAGGGCAGCGTGCTGCCTCCCTGGTGGAACATCGCAAAGATGTTCTGCTCCAACTCCCAGAAGGCACTGCAGCATCAGTCCACATGGAAATGATCTTTTTGGCTGGAAACCCCCACCACACTTTCCTTTCCAATAACCAATGTCTGTCCGATAGAAAGCCAAACTTTTCTAAAGAAAGTAAACAGTTTTCATGAAAACTCTTTATTAATTGCAAACCAGGTTTTCTGAAAAAATCCAGTATCAACAATATTCTGTCTATTCTGCTTAGAGTCTTTCAAAGGAGAAGAATTTTAAAGCTATTTTAAAGCCCGTGTACTGTTTGCTGGTGCGAATTTTATCCATGCAAGTCAAATCTGGATAAATGGAATAACTGTCAAGTTTCTGTAATTATCTGCACTTCCCACTACTCTGTGGCAGAACACTAGACCCGAAGCAAATCCAACATGAGTGTGCTTTTGGACAAACACAGTATGCTTTTGGACCAGGCAGAATAATTGTCTGCCTAAAAAGACTCTTTCAGCCTCCCAGTAATCTGTTAATTAGCCATTGATAAATAGCGGGCTTAATCCTGGGTTAGGGGAATGGTGGACTCTAATCCTGCAGCAGTCTGGGCGCAGACCTTATAGGGCTGGGGACATGCTGAACAGCTGTACAGCTGCTCTCACACCATGTGTGGTGGGCCTTGCATGGCCATGGGTGTTGCCGTTTATGGGGAGCAGGGAGGACAAAGCTGTACTGTAAATCCAACCCTTATTGCTATAAAAGCTTTCTGTTTTTAACAGTGAGCTAGTAGATGAGAGGCATATTTGCCCAATTCAGGGAAAGTCTATTTTTGCCTGACCATCCGGTGACAAGCATCTAAATCACTCTGGGACGTGCCAGACATCCCGGTGTCCACGTCATCAGTTCCCAAAGTTTGACTCAAGTCGGCTGCCAAAAGCTTGGGACTTAGGAGCTCCCTCTGCATATTTGGACAATGTTCAGCTTTGATGGCCTTTGTGGTCCCGACCTGGAGACTGTGCTTATTTCCCAATGGGAGCTCTCCCAAAAAAACCCTTACTCACTCAGGAGTTTCAAGGCGCTGGTCAGATTACCTTTGTCTGGAATTGAAACAGGGGTTCCTGCGTTTGTGCTAACCCTGTTCCTGTCTCCTGCCTGTCCCCCCAGCTGCCTGTCTCTCCTGGTTTCCTCTTCCTGTCTATGGGCCCCACACAGGGCTCGCCATGGCTGGCTGTCCCCTGTGCCATCCCAGGCCGGAGACACACTGAGGGACAGCCCATGCGACAACGCTGCTCTGGTCCTGCCGGGGCTGTGGCAGCAGCAGCCAGAGTGCCTGCTGCTTTGTGCACRCGGAACAAAAGAATAGATGTTGCAGGTCCAACATACACTAAACAATAGTCTTTGTTCTGCTTGAGTTTACCCTGGTGTATTCGCATTGACCTCAGTGGAGCAAGACCAGCCCTGTCCAACTTCAGTTTAGGAGGTGACAGACTTGGGTCCTCTCCAGGTATGAAGTGACACACTGGTTGCCAATTTTTCTTCTCCTTGCTTGGAGAGGTTTTGAGGAATGATGGTTTCCCTCCCCTTGTTGGCAGCACCATCCTCATAGGCACGATAAAAGCTGCTGTGGATGAAAGCTGGCAGCTCTGGGGATTTGTATGTGGAGGAGCTGCACATGCATCTCAGTGAGTGTTTTTTCTGTTGCACATGCTGGCCTTGAAACRTTGGCGGTGCCTGTTGTTGACTTCAGACTAGTTACTTTTCAAYGGTGTCCATAGCTGCTGAAGATCAYGTTTCTGTCTGAGCTTGTTCCCCTCTCTTGCCRCCTTTCTCCTTTCCYCCCTCCAAATCATTCAAAATCAGTGGAGAATCTCAAAATCTCTGAAAATTATGTCATCAAAGCTTCACCCTTTTGGGGGGAGGGGTCCGTGCTCTCTAATGAAGTCTCGTTTTCAGAACTGCCTGCTTGGTGGATGYTGCTATAGAGCTTTTGCCGTGATGTAGGGACCTGCCAGCCAGGGGACCTGGGGTCACTGGCACAGCACACATCCAGCGAGCATGCAGAGGACACACAGCCAGCAGTTTTCTTCCACACCATCTGTGCCACGCCAGGCTACAATAGGGTCATGTTTTTAGCGTAGCATACAACTGAGATCCTGCAATAGATGTTAAAGGCACCATTTCAGTCTTGGCTCTGGTATTTGGGACAAGTTTCAGCCTAAACTACTGGCAATATTCTAGTTCAGAAAATATTCATGTTGTTTGACTGGAAACTTTTCATGGCAGCTTGGTATTAAACATATTCCACTTCAGTGGTGGCTTTGCCTCTTCAGTGAGTGAATTGATTTCACTGTAGTCTTTACCACATAGTGAATTTTGTTCTGCTTTTTTCTTCCTGTGACTATTGTAGTACATACAAAATGTGTATATGTATGAACGGGTATGTACTGGATGTAGCTGGGGARAAGGAGAATTTTACAGACAGGAGAGTTGACCAAACCACAAATATTACTTGAAAATTGCATATTAATTTCAGAAAGYCAAATTTAAACTAAAAATTAACTTTTTTAAAGAAAAAAATGGACATAAGAGATACAAATCAGTGATTTATTTGTCCAATCAAAACTGCTTTGATTTTGGAAAGCAAATGCAGAATACACAGTGATATTCACAACAGTCACACAATTACCAGCCATCCACAGGCTGAAGTATGCTTATGTGAAGCATTCATTAAGTTTACTGTAATCATGATCTGATTGGAAGCAGGTCGGGCAAACAAAAAGGGCTAATTATGGGTAAAGAAATTATTTTCTGTGAGTCATTAGGATATGTATTCATGAGTAAAGCGTTTCACGAATGTTAACTGCTACATAAACATATTCGCAATTGTTATTAATGGAATGAGGAAATATATTGACAGACAGCAGTCAAGATGAAGTTTTCCAAGCTATGGTGATTTCTAAGAAGGAATTTACATATGTAGGGAATATCTACATCTACATACATGAAAGACAGATGGTGTTTTATCCAGCTGAAATGGTATCAATAAGGCTGCCACTTTCGTCTTTTTCCCACACACGTTTGTGATCCCAGTGGAGCCACAACGTTTGAAGGCTTGCTCCCTAGTTTCCGCTGCACAGCTTTTGGCCTTTGCTGTAACGAGGAACAAGGCAAAGACTATTTAAATTTTCACAAAAAAATATTCTAGTTAGAAAGTGTCGCTGACACAGTTCAGCAGCTTTCTTGCCCTTGCAGGAACCAGGCGGTTGGTCCTTGAAGCTTTCTCAGCTCTGCTCAGCCACCCTTTTTGCAACATGAGCCTGAAGGCTGAGTGCAGAGCTGGTAAAGAGGGATGAGATCAGGGCACCAGCCCATCATAGGGCAAGGGGGTGCTTCGCTAGGATGGTAGAAGCATTTCTATGGAAAAGAACGCTGGGGTTTTTCTTTTTGACAGCATTGCTGTTTTGCAGAAAGTATATGCTTTCTTAGAAAGTGTACTATTTTTTGTCAGAAAATTGAAAGCCCTCAAAACATCTGCTCCCATTTTCTTTCAATTTGAGTCCAATAGGACTTCCTTTTTTCTTTCTTTTTAGTTTTTCTGTCTTCCACAAATTCCTGTGTTACATATATATTTTTAGTGAAAAATCAATTTTTTCTCTACAAGCAGAAAATTTCGTCTGAACACCCTGAATTTAGCTCTTGAGCACAGAATGCCTGACACTTGGAAGACATACTGATAAAAAAAGATAAGGGAGGAGGGAAACCACAAAGATTTGTTTCAGAATGAATCAGCACCGCAGAACTGTGTCTTACTAAAACTAAAGCACTCACGTGCAGATCTCCAGCTAGCAAGGGTATGTGACTTGTAATTCTCATTTTACCATGGTGGGCCCATCATTGCCTTCTTGGGATGATTTCCCTCTGCTGGCAGCATGGACGAAAGCGGTTCAGGGCTTCACATGTGCAGCATCACACTGGTACCACAGCAGTGGGTCCAGAGTGCACAGGCCCGGGAGTCCAACTGGTACCCATAGGTGCATTTTTGAAAGCTGATGCATAAATTTGAAGCACTGGCTTTCTTAGGTGCAACTCTGCATAAAAGGTGTTTTCAAATGAAAATGGAATTTCTTCACAGTTTGATTTGAAAGATATTTTAAATCTTGCAGGGGAATTTCCCGCTTTCTCCCCCCCCTCCTTTTTTTTTTTTTTTTTTTTTTTTTTTTTTTGATAGGAACAATTTACTGAAGTCACTGAGGATTCCTAAAATGTTTCTGTGGCCTAAAATTTCAGCTGGCAGGGGAGACATGTAGGGAACTACARCTGAAAAACTTTACCCAGTGGAGCCTGCGTGCTGAGGATGGCCTTGTCCCAGCTGCCTCTGCTGGAACAAGGAGCCCATTGCAGGAGATGCACTGCATACAGCGTGAGAAGGGCAGGCACAGGAGTAAGTGTCTGCAAATTTATGAGGTCCTACCCTATAAATTTATGAGAAAGGCAATAAAAGAGGTTTTTAAGGTGTATCTATGTCTGTACTTCAGTATGTGGTAGAGCCACAAAAGCCCCATTTCCTCTGTTAGCACAAGAGCCCTCTGAACCACAGAGCTGATGGAGCTGTCACAAGGAAAGACACTGGGGTCAAAACCACTTTAGAGGGGTTTTTAATTGCCATATAAGCCAAGCTGGGGCTGTGAAACTCCTACTAGGGCGCCTAGAAAAGGAGCCTTCTTATCTCCCTACTGTGGTGACCTGCTGATAAAGTCCAGCTGCCTTGAATAAGAAGCCACAGGAGTCTGGCTTAGATGGCTCATTCTTCATCCTTCTACTGCAGATGATGAAAAAGTATCTTTTAAAATAACAAGAACAATACTTTTATGGTTGGACAGAGCTCACACAGATATGACCATGTAGAAGTTGGACACCTACTTTATTTTCAGACACCTTGGTGCTCTTAATAGCCAGGTGTGATAATGTGCCTCGCATCTCACTGTCGATGGGGTGAAAAGCCCATGGATGTACCTCTCTATCTGCTTTGATTTTAAACAGCCAAGACCCTGTGCTCAACTTTCATCAGAGTGAAAGTAGCTTGCTTGGGGTTACTCAGCTACCTGAATGGCGTTGGTCAGATCRAATCACCAGGTGCAGCCCTGACTGCATTCAAGAGATCCAAGGATAAATGTTTGTTTAAAAACAAACTTAAAATGTAGTTGGACCTAGTGGCTGGATTACTTGGTTGACCTTGGAAAATCTGCCTTTTTAGCAATCCATAGGCCACTGAGTGACTTAATCCAAGTCTCTTAGGCTGTGATGCCTCCTTGCTCTCCATAAAGTGAGAAAAATGCTATTGACCCACAAACTGACAACAGCTTGCGTTTGATGGATGAGAAGTGCCACCTAATATTGATCACATAGAACATATCTACCTTTAAATAGGCTTTCTGAACCCATGCATCAGCTCTTCCACTTACTTGCAGAAAGTGAGCAAAAGCTGTAGCTCAGACGGATATTAAATACCAGGTTCCTATTAAGATCAGCTCCATTTTTCCTTCTGGATTTCACTTTTTGGCCAGGCCAGGATCTATGGCATTTACCCAAACCTTGCTCTGCACAGGTGATGATCCATCGGTGCAGCCCTCACACATGCCTGTGMGCCCTGACTGTGCTGCAGGCTGGCAGTGTCCAGGGAAACCCTGAGCTGAAGCAGCTGCATGCTTCCTGGGATTGATCCTGCAAAGTGCAGCTCAGAGCCTTGGCTTCAAGCTTGCTCACATCCTGCTGGGCAGGATTCACTTTGCAGACCACCTGATTTTTAATATTGGCCTGGGGATTTAATTCAAGTCAGAACAAGTATGTGCCTGAAATCATAGTGGGGCCAGCCCTCTCATAAATCCTCTAAGATCTAGTGCTGTGCTAACTTCACCGAGGGTGTTGGTGCAGGGCTGCCTTGTCTGACAGAGGGAAAACTGAGGCACCTCATGGTGCAAGCCTCTTCCTCATATGAGACCAATGCAAAATTTTTCTGGACTGTTCACCCAGCTCGCTCATCTTGGTGCAAAAATGCCATGAGAGCACAGAGGGCTGTGTGGGAGGGTGGCTTTTATTCACCAGCTTTTATAGTTACTGCTCTAACTGCAGGCTGACAGCTGCTGGAGAAACCACTTCTTCTGTCCCCCCCTTCCCTCCTCTCTGCCAAGGATTAGCTGTTTGCTGTGAGGAGCCAGATTTGTTCTATTAAAAGTGTTTTCCTGGGACAGAGGGAAGTTCTCATGCACTCTGCCCCRGCCGCCCCTGACCCACACTGGCTCCGATGTGAGTAGCCTTTCATTGAGCGCAGCCGGGTGATTGGAAGCAGACCTGTGCGGGAAGCCGCCGGCGCTCCCCACGCCGTGAACAAGCGTGCTGAACACGTTTGGAACAGGCAGAGGGGACCTAGTCCTGGGGCCAAGAGGGGAGACCTGCTGTCCCAGCTCTTTAGAGTGCCCTGGCCTGGCTTAGCAACACRCCTGGCACAGCATCTCCCCTGGGCCCAGAGGGCACCTTGCAGTGAGCACCTCTGGGCTAAGGTGCAGGCTGCAGCTGAAGAAAACCTGGCTGCCTGCCTGCTAGGGAGCTAACTGGGAACTCTTTAAAAGAGGTGACCTGAGGATGGGCTTTTACAAGGTTTTAGCCAGAAATTTAAAGGATTTGTAAAAGGGCTGGATTTAGTTCTGAGATGTGTGTGGGTTTCACAGCTGCTCTCGTACCACCTGGGTGAGCTGTGAGCTCTTCTGTCCCCCTCCTTTCAGCCCCTCAATAAACCTGTCCCTTTCTAGGGGTGCAGACGAAAGCACAGAGACATTCCAAAGCACCTGGAGACCTAGCTCCTGAGCTGCATCCCCAGTCAGGTAAGGTGGCCTGGAGATGAGTGTCAGACTGGAGAGCTCCCCACTTCCGCAGAGCTCATGCTTACAAGGTGCTTGCTGGAAATATTTTTGTCATGAAAACCCACAGGGATTTTTTGAATCAAGACTTCAGAAAAAAACATATGGCTGTGCTATTTTAAACAGAAAGATTTGGGAGTAACTGTAGCTCTAAACATTAGTTGAAGAAGAAAAACTGTCAAATTCCAGATCCCTCTCTAACAAGAAATTAGGAAGCCCTCTTAAAATAACAAAATARTACACCAAAGTGTCAAAATGAATCCAAAATGTGTAAATTGTATATGAGGCAATGCTGGGCAGGCTACATTGCAGGCAAGCCCAACAAAGTACGAGATAACACTATCCCAGCATGGAAAATAGAGCTGCTGGGATTCACATCACCGGTTCTGAGTTCCCATGTGCCTGTTTGGATCTGCAGAGATGCAGAGATGCCACTGTTTTCAGTGCACATCCTCCAGAGTCCCATCACCACAACTAAATTCAGGTGGTGACTTTCAAGCATACAAGTTATATCCCCAATAACACTTTTTTATGGAGCCAGTGGTACATAATTTTAGCAAAAGAAATATGAACATAAAAGGGGAATGCCCCAGTGGGCCAGATAAACACTCACGCTTCTAGCGGGGAAGCATGATACAGCGGTCTGAGGACAGGGCTAGGTGCCAGGAGCTTGTGAGGTCCCGACACAGGCAAATGARGTGATTTTCCCAGTGCCACGGACTTGTGGCAGTGAGCAATCACCTCATTTGCCTGTGTCTTTTCACAACGAGGCAGGAAGATCTCATTTCTAAAGCTAAAATATTTTGATAGTAAAATGTCTAGAGTTCTCACATAATTTTGACAGGATCTGGTTTCTGGAAGTTATTTTTCAGGGAGCGTTACAAAAGGCAGACTCAGTTTCTTCCCAGGGAATATTTCTATCAGGGAAACGCCCCTCCGATGAATTTCCTGTACAGGCACGCATCCTGGGAAGTAGATTTAATGTTCCCGTTGTTTGTTACAACCATTTTAGAACGAGAAGGAGAATTTTCCATCTGCGGGCATGTGAGTGCTCCTTCACCTGAACCAACCCCAGCGGCACAGTTTCCAGACTGCCCTCTAATTCAAACATCTAGTGAGCACGGCTCTCCCACGTAAAAGGTGTTTATCTGAACCCTTCGCAAGCTCTCCTGCAGTGATCCTTCCTGCGCTCTCAGGAGGGAAGCCAGGCAGTGCTATTAGACCCAGTTTACGTTTGGGTAATTGATGCACACAGGCATGGGCAAGGTYGTATGGTGAGTCTGGCAGAGCAGAGGTTGGCATTCAAGGCTCACATTACTATCCCAGTCCCTAGATTGCATTTTCTTCTCCCTACCCTCAGTCACTGCTGCCTTTTCCTCTCACATGAGTATGACTGGATTAACTCGTCAGATAAATGCCCATTAATGTATCTGAGTTAAGTTTGAGTGGGAGGTCCAGGATGTGACACTTGTGCTGTATAGAGATTTTAGGCAAAATTCCAGGGAATTTCTGTGATCCCTTCATTCCTACCAGAGCACTTGAAAACTGCACAGCAACATCTACCTCCGTGTGAGATGAAACCACGCGCTCAGGTCACTGAGGAAACGGAGCTATTTGTGGCAGCTGCAGCGGGGTTGCTCTCGCAGCCCGGGCTTGGGGCTATAACAAACCAGGCGTTGGTGGCCTCGTAAGAGGGGAGTGCTTTACGGTGTCGTTTGCCAGACATCACTCCTAGCAGTCCACATGTTGCCCGTAATAATTGCACCTCGCACGCCGTTACAGATTACAAATCTTTGTCTGAGGTTAAAAGCATGAATCCCAGGGCATTTATTCTATAAAGGACTTTTATGCAGCCCTTGAATGAGAAATGGTGCACCCCATGGCTATTGGTTTTGTTTGTCATATCGAGTGAACATTTGACAGCCCAAGCAAATTCCTGCCCATTAGCTGAGGAACGTGGTTACTCCTGCCACGTTTTATAAACTTCTTTTGGCAGCAGTACAAAATGCGGAGGAGAAGTTATCGGGGCACATTCCCTGCAGCTGTTGTAATCTTTCCAAACCGATTTCTTATTTCACTGAGGGAATAAAAATAATGATATTCACAATAGTAACAATGATGATGACAATGACATAGTTATTGCATTTTCATCAGACAGTCTCTAAGCACTTTTTAAGTTATAGGTGAGCTTCAAAGTAAATAATCCTGCAGGACRTAAAAGTATTATACTGTATTTTGCATGGTCCCATTAGACTACAGAAAAAATAGAGCAAACCCTTAACTTACAAACTACCTTACCTTTAAACTTTCTTTTAATCATATTATTAAAAATAAAATCTAAGATTGCTATAAACAAGAGTAGAGCTTTTAGAAGTATTCCTCCCCATGACATTTTTCACAATTATAATTTCCATCTTGAAATGTTTTGAAAACTGCAGATGAGTCAGAAAGCAAGATAATATGTGGGAAACCCCCTCAATCCTTTTTACATTGTTTACAGCAAATCTACTTYGAAGTGTGAAAAACTAAGTATTTCTTCTTTCTGAAATACTGCTACTGTCTTAAATAAACCTAGCAAAATGCTTGAACCCGGTGGTAGGCAACTGTTTTTTTCTGGAAATCATTTAATTTAGAAGAAAACTATCGGAAAATACGTATTTTTACAAAAATATGTAGATGAGTCCTGCTTTTACCCTTCACTTTGGACAAAACCCTTTCCTAATTAAAGATTAAAAAAAAAGCTTTGCAATTAATTCCCCCCRCCAAAGCCCCATATTTTACACCATCTGTATTGAAATTACTAGACCAGGCAATATTTCTCATGTTGTCATATATTTGTGCAGTTTGTTCTTCCCTTGCTAGTCATTTAAGCTCTGAATGTACAATGATGYATGCATGCAATTAACTTTACTAACCTAGGACAGCAATTTAAATTGACTAATTATGAACATAGCTTTAAGTATATGTGACAGTACTTACAGAATCTAGTTTATTAGTTTTCCCTGTTGGATTGTTTGGGTATTCTATGAATTATGAGAGTAAAAAAACAAACAACCCTTCAACCCTTTTAAAACAAGAAAATGTGTTTACAAAAAAGAGACCTCCACCCTCCAAAAAAAAAATGCCCTCCTTATAAAAAGTAGCAAGTGTTACAAAGCCACAGACAGTAAGTGACTGTAGCCCATTGAAGCTAATTGTTACATATTTCCCTTTAAATGACTTGCCTACAGTCACACTGCAAATCAGTGGCAGATTCGATAATTTAATCGAAGAGTCCTGAAACCTATTATCCTACTCTCACCACTAGAAAACCACTATGCRACTGGCTTCCAATCTGGGAATGATGCATTATGTAAGGAGAAAAACTGTAGATGTTTCTTTTTTTCCCCCCTCTGATTTATATAGAATTTCTGTTTTCCTTGGTCTGATATGGCAAATACTTGGACATATTTTCTTTAAAACTGTTGTTAGAGGCTGCTGGGCATGTTGGCTGAAAATGATATCTTGGGCTGCTGTGAGAATTACTAATGTTGTGTGGGCTTCCTGATAAATATCCAAGTGGTAAAATCAACAGGAAAATTACTTTTTTTTTTCACTCAGGGTATTTCTCAAATATTTTTTTCCAACCTGCTAGCAATATCTTGACATTTGACTGGATTTTTTTTTTCAAGACTCAAATATTTTTATTTTTCAAAATTTATTCTTTTTAGTCTGTTCTCAACAATAATTGCAATAGAATGAATAAGACTAAGAGGCTTTAATTTCACTTTTCCTTTATTTCTCCACTCTATCTTTCAAACTAGAAATTAGTCCACTGCCAAAATGGTAAAAACAAGAAAAATCTAAAATTGTATCTCTTTCTAATAATTCAAAAAAAAACCAACTTAAATCTTTGAATGTAAAAAGGTAGTGCTAACCTCTGGATTTCCCGTTAGAATTTTAAAGGAAAAAAAAAAAAAAAAAGATTCCCAAGTGAAAATTTACTAAGTACATAGAACAGGAAAAAGCCGCCTGTGTCCCCGTGGGACCGCAGCCATGCCACGATGGGGAGAGGGAGCTGCAGAGCCGGTGGGTATGGTCAGGACCTGGCCCTTGGTGGTTCCGGTTGTTCTGATCCATAGCGAGGTGCATCCTGCCGAACCACGGGGCCTGAGGTCTCATTCCTCCCCCTGAACCATGGGGTCTGTGGCCTCCTCCCAGGCTACCGGGGCTGGTCAGAGACACGGCCCCAAGTCTGCTGGATGCTTGTGAGCCCCAATTCCAGAGCGTGGGCTTATTCACACCTCCCTCCTCCAGGTCTGTGCTGCAAGGTCGTCATCAATTTTCCTGCCACCTCTGCTCCTGAAAAAAATCTCCTACAGCAGGTGTTCCTCRAATCCAGCCGATCAGAGACAATCGGCTAATTTTTCAGTTGTGACCTCGAGCAGTGAAAGCTCTGCCCTGCCCTTCGGGGAGTGCGTGTACGGGAGTTATAATTAGAATAGATTTTATTGTCAGGCAAGAAAGCACCTCATGTAGTTCTTCTAACACAGGGTCCCTACAGCCCTGGCCAGGAGCAAGGTTATGAAGACACTTCGAAGAGACCAGTTGCAGATCAGTAGCTTGGTACCACGTGTGAGGGGTGCATGTCTGTGGGGCCACTCCTCACCCACGTGGTCACAGCTGGCCAGGCCTGAGAGCAGCTCAGGCCRTGGACAGGAGCTGTGTGTGAGGAACAGCTGCCAGATGTATTAGAGGACTGTGAAACAATGCATGGTTACATGGCTGTAACATTAATCATTATTTGCTCCATTTGTGCCTTTCCACTGGCCTTTCCAGTGCATCATATGCTATTTTTCATAGAGTATAAAAAGTTTGTATTTGTGCCATCTGAGACTTCCAAACAGTAGCAAGTAGTGTAGTCTTGGGGCACACATCTCTGCCAATACATGTATTTTGTTGGTTTTCAGAATACCAAGGGAGTCTAGGAAGCACAGCAGAGTTTTGGTTGCTCATTTGGGACTTGTGTGTATGCAGGTTTGCTGTCGTAAGTAGCATGATAAGGACTGTTCTTTCTCAGTCTGCTTTKGGGACTCAAAATAGATGCATATTGTTATCCTAGTCCCATAAAATTCAAAGGTCAAATCTTGCCYTTGGAAATACGGGTAAATTGTGAGRAAAAGGTTTGGAATAAAGAAGTACCCAAATCACAGCAGTCTGAGCTAGGGTCTTGCTTCCTTTTTAATCTGCTCTTCTGTGAAAAAGGARCTCCATCCAAGTCAATGAAGTTACACCAGTATGAAAATCCTGACTAGGAGTGGAAGATCAGATTGTGGGTTTGAACATCACAGTGTCAGAGTTGGGGGGTATTTTGACCTGCAATGTCAGAAGAGCCCAATCTAGAGGTGCTGTGATGTAGTGTTTAATCTTTGCCCCAAGGGCATTTGGAGCTGAAGTTTTCTTTGAGCTCATTCYTTGTTTGAAATAAATTCAGATATGTTTATTCCATAAAGTACAATGGGAAATTCTGAAACATAAACAGACCTATGGCCCCTGTGTGTGCTCTCTAACATGCTATGTGTTAAGGGAAGAAACACCATGGGCAGCTCTCCCCCATCATAACGTGTTTAACTTGTGTCAGGCRTGCAGGACACCTCACATAAGGAATGCACTATTTAAACTTTACCAGATAAAGAACACCTAGGACAAATTAACTGTAGTTTCATGAACTGGAGCCTTCTGTGATATCATTAGGACACATCATCTGATAACAGGCCGCTTTGCAATCTGATCCTGTGTKGCTTTTATCATGTGCCTAGGCAATGCTTGGAGAACATGAATCTGTTAGCAGGCAATTTACTTGTGCCTTGCCAGGTCCATCTGCAGGCTTCTCTCACTGTGAATTACTGTAACTTCAAAAGTGCCACCTGCTCCTCCCTGGGAAAAAGCCAGTGTAGAGTAAGCAGCCAGAAAACCTATCTGTGATCCATCGATCTTCCATGTAGCAATGATGTCCTAAGAGATGTGAAAATTGGGAGATGAATGCCTAAAAGTGGGATGTGAGCCCCTTAGTCTCACTTAGGGAATATCTGTCCTTAATCTCTTACARTTACACCTCATTTTCCATCACAAGAGATGAAAAGCCTCTCCAYGCCCCTGACATACTTCACTACAGTAATGAACTTGGAAAATAGCAGCCAGCCAGTGAGCAGAGCCTGGAATATGACTCCAGAGGGAAGCAGAAAATTTAATCAATGATCCTGAGGATACACGCAGACTGTTAATAACACAAAATGTTTAATGCCTGTTCTTCACATCTTCTCATCTCACTGCAATATCATCAGTTGGCTGGCTCTTTTGCAAAACAGCAGAAAAAACAAATAAATGTTACCTCAAGTCACACTGTTTCTCAGAGCCAGAAGGAGGCATACACAGCTTATGTAACCAAGTAGTAATTTTACTAAAAAAGCTTCTGATGAAAACACTGACAGCAGGAATGGGATAGAAGTTTTGAAATTAGTACATTTGAAATGAAATGTTTCGTGTTGACATTTTAATAAACTTATTTAACTTCCATTTCCAGCAACATTTTTTTCCAATTAAAAGCTATTCTTTTTTCCAATTAAAAGCTATTCTAAAAGGAAAAAAGGAAACAATAGTTTGAAATGAGCTAAATTTAAAGAGGTCCATTTGGAGCTAAACAAAAGGTGTCATGTTGGAGCAAAATGACATATTTTGGGGGAGAAGAKCATTTTTGATGAAAAATGTTAGAGAGCTTTTGTGATTTAATCTGAAACTATTTTTCAGCTTGATCACTAAACTGAAAAAACACTTTCTCCATTTAACAGCCATCTTGGCTTCTGTTCTGATCCCAGAAGGCATACCCACACCTTACTCTTCTTGGTTTCAAGTTCCTTATATCAGAGGATCTGACCATTTGGTCTTACTTGCCTCACTCAGAAACCATCTCTCTCTCCCTGCCAGGAATGAATCTAGTCCATGAGATAACGTAGCTATTAATAAAAGCTGAAAGCTACAACATTTGATAAATCCTGCTGAACGTGAAGAGATGAAACAAAGATCATATCGTATCTGTCCAGTTTTCTAAAGAAAACGGGAATCCAAGTGGTAAAGAAATGAAACATTTCCTAAAAGCTCTGGCTCAATGCTTGCAGCATGGTGTGGCATTAGCTTCTCTCACACATTTTCTTCTCCTGTTTCACTTTGATGCAAAAGCATGTTTATAAAAGAAATAGGCAAAAGGCTCCTCTGGTCAGACTTTGTATTTCAGTGGGGTGGTGTGTTGGAAACAAAAGAAAGGTGGTTGCTGCCATTTCCATAATAAAGAGAATACCAATTCCAACTATGGAYTTAGATAGATTACAGTTTGGGGGTTTAAGATTTATTGTTTTGGGGGAGAAAAGCAGARTTTTTTCCAGGCTTATTTTTTATACTGTCACTGCATTCTTTGTTCTGTCTTTGGACTGAACATTTTTCTCTAAAATGAGTGCCATGTCTCCAGATGAGCTTGAGCTTGGTTATGACTGGGTCCTGGATCTTTTCTGGAGAGAAGGCAGCCCTCCTGCCACTCCAGACCTGAGGAATTTGAGGTCTAAGTCAGTTCACCAGGGCCTGGACAGTTCTCTATTCACCTGGCTCTAACAAACACTTTTCCTGTGCACTGAGAAAATGCAGCTCTCCTATAGAAATGGACTAGCAGAGATGTCAATGAAACATAGCCTAATCTGCTTAGCTGGTGTAGACATCTAACACTGTGTGGCAGATGGGCTCATCTTTCTACCCTAAGCTTCTTGCTTTGCTGCAGCCAGGATTTTAAAAATCCATCCACTGAGCAGTACACCTGGAAGCTAGTCCCCTCTCCACCATGGAAGAAGAAGCCAGGCTGCTCTTTCCTTGTACACTGGTGCACAAACACCAGGCCATCTACAGCTAACTATGCAGATGGGGTCTGTTGTTAGATCCCAAGGGCTGGGAGACAGGAGGCTCCATGCTGAGGACAGGGTAGAGAGACAGTTTCTAAGCTGAGGAGCTCTTGGCAGAGACCACCCTGTTCAATTCTCTCATTTCAGTCTTGAATACTTTTGCTGTTGAAAAATGCTGATGGWCTCCACTGATAGAGCAATGCAGCCTGGCTAGAGGAGAGACACTCCTTCAGAACAGCAGTGTTTACCTCCAAGAAATCTCCAGAACTCTCTCCCTGTCCCATTTGCATCATTCCCATTCCACTCTCCTGTTAAAAAGTCCTTAGATATGTCCTCTCTTTTATAAAAGAAYGCAATTGGGTCTCTAAATCGCTGGCACAGATCAGCACTGCTGTAGTAGGGAGCTGCTSATTTACCCCAGCTGAAGAGCTGACTCTGAGAGTTACCACCCCAGGGACTGGTCAAACTATATTTCTTTTTGATTATGTTCATTTTAATAGAGTAGGGAGGTTAATTTTTAGAATGAACCAATCCTTCTACTTTAATTGAAAGTCTTGGGTGCTGCAGAAATCCTTATCGCTTTTTAGACTCCTGCTAKGTGGAGAGCAGAAGGGTCTCTTATTATCCCTTACAAATGACTTTTGCTTTGTCCCAAAGAGTTATCTTCTATAACAAAAGCAATTAYAGGAACATTCATTTCTTTACATTTTAGCATGAACTGGCATCTCAATCCATACTGATTATTTTCATTTTGCCAATATTTTTGTTGTTCTGAAACCAATATATCGGGGTTTTTCTTGGAGGGGTAAGAATTTGTGTAAGAAAAGTCTGCACGAACTGAACGTTGTAAAACAGAGAAGATGTCTTTTTTGCCTGGATCCTRCTTTTTCTGTGCTAATTGGTACAGGATGGAAATGAATGTTGATATTAAAATACAAGTGAAATAGCTTAGTGACCTAAAATCCAGACAATATCGTGCTAATTATTTCATATAAATCAGAATGGAAGAAACTTTGGCACGCTCTGTTCAGTCAATAGGAGTAATTTGTCACAATATTGTAAAGAAAACATTGGCAACATTGGAGTCTTGGTTCACATAGAAGTGAATTCATTGATTAAGTGCAATTGTGTCTGTTTTTGTTTGAATTGAATTGCAACTATTGTTCATAACTCTGTGGTCATTGTTAAAAAGAAAAGCATCCTTCAACATGCAAACAGTGGGATCCTTCATGAAGCTGTTACGTCTCTGGTGCAAAATCAAAACCTTCTCTGAAGGCTGGACACTTTATGACAGCAGGATCTCCTCAGAGGTGTCCATCTGATCATAAGAGGGTTCCTGGGCAAACGTTCTCCTAGGGCTCTTGGAGTCTTCTGTACTCAAACATCCACAAACTACTCAATAAAAAAACTTAAGTCACATTTTCTCGTGAAAATGGCCACTCAAAAAGTAGGACCTCACTGGATGTTACAAGTAGAGAGGAAAATGGCACTAGATGCAGGCACCTTTCTCCCAGTTCTGCTCATCTACRAGGCCATACAAATCCTGCTGTCCTGGGTGCAGGAGGAATCAGACAGCTGGAAACGACGTCTCTGTGTGAAGCCTCCTAGCCCCTGATGAGATCCTGATCCAAGAGTCCATCTCTCAGCTTGAGATACTATCTGGGCACAGTTTGAGTTAAAAGAGGCTTTTCTGTCAGCCTATCTTGTTTCTTGTTTCTTGTTCATCCAGACCTTCTTTCCAGGAAAAAAAGAAAGAAAAAAAAAGAAAAAAGCACAGAAAACATTCATAGTTTTCTTATTTAGAGCAACTGAGGAGGTATGTATGTTCTACTCTTTTAGGCAGACCTTCCAATTTCCCTRTCCTTTACCTAAATAAGGAGAAGCATATAAATCGAGTTTGATCAACATACAGCAATAATGTTACTTCCTCTTTCCTCTGTTCCCTGCACGCAACATAGTACTTTTACAGAATGGGGGGAAACAGAGGCATGAAACCACGGCAGTGTTTCACTGTCAAAATCTGATATTTACTTCTTCTTGTGAAAGGAGCGAATATTTGCACCCATCAGCATTTTAACGTCAAATTATTTCAGTTTGGAATCCAAAATTGTGGAGGGAAGCATTTCACTCTGGCTTTGCTGATGTAGTCCAGTTTGTATAACTCTTCCCCCAGCTGCAGACTGTTATGTTGGTAGCTTTCATCTTCACCAGCTGATCTTTTTCCCAGTGTCACATTGATTTATTTGTCTTCACTGGGATTTTGATAATATTTCAGTAATAAATTAGTTTTAAATTAAATCTTCTGTTGTGTCTTTTATGTTGGGCCTAAAGCACGTCCTAGAAAGGAARTTTCATTTCAGAGGTACTTTCTCCTTTTTATCAACCTCATCAGCTACAGACACGCCAGCTGTTACATTTATTTTACTTCGGGTGAGAGTTGTAAAAGCACTATCTAAATTATGAATAAAAATTACCACTAGTGAAGATGAGCAATTTTGAAAAATATTTTAAAGAGCCACAAACTAGGACCTATAGTACATAAAATTGAGGGTGCAAAAATAGGAGTGTTTGCCTAGTTTATAAATCGTCTAATAACGGAGCAAAAGCCTCACTGTGCCTGTCACACCAAGTCTTCCTACTTTCTTGCTGTTAGATCAGTACAGATACTAGAAAGCAGCACTGAAAGTCTGCCTCAGATCCTGAACCCAGGCTCCATTTGTCTTCATCCACTTCCCTGCCTTATTTCAGTAAAATTGAGGGCCGGGAGGGACTGTGAGCCAGGGCTGCCCGTGAGCCCCCGCTCAGGCAGGGCGCCGGCCCTCTGGGGCCGAGGACATTTCCCATTTCAGGAGGGGAGCGACAGGTCGAGGTCCTGGCAGGGCTCTTCTCTGCTCGCGCCCATCCTGCAGCTCAGCGTCTGCTTCTCCTCTGCTTACATCGCTGAACAGTTTTTAGTGGTGAAGCCGAGAGTGGTTTTTCACCTGCTGAGGGGGTCCTGTGGGAAGCAGGCGACAGGTGAGGCAGGCACACACCAATCCAAAGGGAAAAAAAAGTGTTTTTCTTTACATAAATCTAACAAATGCTGGAGCTGTGCAAAGCTCTGCGGTGGCTGTTACTCCCGGATCTCAGCTGCAGCAAGTCCAGCTACCAACATGGCACGCTTGCTGAGAGGGGAAGAAAAGAGACGTGACACCAAATTTTGTTTGGACTGTGCCAGCAGAGACCGTACTTTACTTTTCCRTAGCACCGCGCTGGCCACCTCCGTGCTTTTAAACGAGACTGGAAATCACTTCTCTCCGCAGCACTCACATGGGGCRGCAGGATCATCACTGCTGCAAGAGGCTCTCAGGCACCTTGCGGGCGGCAGCYGCCGTCGTGGTGCCGCTCCCGAGGGCTCCCCGCGCCGGCAGCCCTCGGCCTCGCGCCCCAGCCCTCCGGCCTGGGCGGGTTCCTGCCCTGCACCGAACCCGACCGACAGTTTGCAGTGAAGGCTTTTGATTTTTGCAGCACTCTGAGGTGGTGAGAGTAGGGGGAAAACACATATTTGCTTAACTGAATTTTGAAATGGAGGGCTCCATGTCTAAAAGTGKCAAGAAAAGCTTTTCTTGTAGGTTATTTTTGCAGCACACGCCACTCGTTCTCCTCCCTCTGCACCTTTTCAGTGGAAGGCAGTAGTGATGTGTAGTCTCCTTGATGAAGCACTTATCTCRGGCCTATTACTGTAACCACCATACTCTTTTAAAGGTTTTATCAGAACCACTGCTTTACTGCAAGCCATTTGGATTTTAATAAATCACTATTTTCAAATAAGCTCAGAGGAAAGAAAAGGTCCTTGGAAAGCCCTGTGACCTACTTTATATGTGGAACCTCAYCACTGGCCTAGCTGCCAGATCCAAAGGCAGAGCCACATCAGCTCATGGTTTGTTYCCAGCTTGATTTATTTATTTTATAATCTCCTAGGTCTGGGAGGATGAGCCCAGGTCTTGGGCTGAAAGCTGAAAGCTGTTGATACTGTACTTAGTGAGGGTTTTTATGTAATGTTGGCATACAAACAGGGATGGAAATCTAATAAACCAGAAATCGTGAGGTTCTGAGCTGAGGCTGAAGTCTAAGGCTTTATGGTGCTACCTTTGAGTGAGGTCTTGCTTGCTAATGTTGAAATTCCTTGCCCCGTARTATAACTTGAATTTGGTCTAATAAACCTTCCTCGCCCTGAACCCCAGGATGACCATTTCCAGTACCAAAGGACAACAAGGGTYGCTGAGGGTCCTGTGCCGGTGCCCTGGTACTCACATGCAGGACACCTCATCCCAGCTCTGCCAGTTGTGGCGTTCCCATAGCTCTTGCCCTGTTGGCCCCTTGCCAGGCTGCCCACACAAGCAGCCTCTCTGCCCATGAGGACCTCTTGAGGCCACTTGTTAACTCACCGCAGCCATCACCTTGAAGGGCCTCTTCCCACCCAGGACACCAGCCTAGTGTCACCTCAGCTGCCAGCCCACTGTCACAGCACACCCCCAAGCCCACACTGCAGCTCCCACCTCTCTCCCTCCTGCTGCAGGGCTGCGGCTTCCTCCACGCTTTTCGCTGCAGGGTATTTTCCTCACAGATAGTGCAAAGTCAGTTTGCACCCTGCTGGCTTCGGCAGGCCAGCGGGAACGGCTCTGGGATGTCACTGTCTCTGTCATGCAGTTGTGCAGCTGCATTTCCCTTGTGTTTTGTCTTCTGTTTCRCTCTCCTAACTGGCGATCACAGCAAAGACTTCATGTCATGCACGCTGCTTYGCTCTTCTGCTTTTACCATCTCCTGGGGCTCATAACCGGGGCAGTCCTGCTAAAGGATCTGCAGGGATCCTCTGCATTTTGATGTTAGCTCTCTTTTGCAGGCATTAGGTCATTCTTGTATTAGATCTCTATTAAATCTTTTGAATGTAGCTCACAATGTTTGGTCTGATACTTCTGGATGTTAGTTATTTTAAGATTTGGGGAGACCTTTCTTTGCAAATAAAATCTTCCAACTGTACAACTGTGGAGGAATCAGAGCTATTTATGAGTTTGGAATAAACACAAAAAACTGTTCGCCTGAAAGGAAAAAAACGAGGCTGTTTAAATGTTTAACTGTGTTTRTTTTCAACTTTTTCTAAACAGAAACATTCTTTTGCTTCTGAATTGCATTTTCATTTGTAAGTTGACATCAGTTATAAAGAACTATTTTAAAGGCTTGCATAAAACTCTAACCAAATAAGTCATTTTTGGCTTCAGTCAGTGTCTCTGCAAATTTTTTCCTCACCTCTCTACCAGAACCCAAGCAATCCCTTTTGTCCCCACCATGGGTCAGGAGTTGTTCCACCTCTCAGCCACAGCAGCTTTCTTGCTGTTGGCATCCATTTCACCAACCCTTCCTTGGCATGAAGCAGAGAAACAAGCCTTCACAGCTGCAGGCATCCAGAAGATCCTTCCAAGGACACYTCTGTCCTTTGCCGAGTCTACTGGAACTCATTAAATTTCTTCTCCCAGACAAAACCTTTTCTTCTTTTTTCTTTTTGTCTGACACAACTCTTGAGTCTCCTTCTATTTTTTAAGTCTGTTTTTTCACTCTTGCCGTTTTTGTCTGGCTCTGTGCCAGGATTTCACAACCAACATGTACCGCCAGAGCTACACAGATAAAGAACATTACTGAATCATACCTGCTCTTGGTTAATTTAATTTTCCTTCTCAGTTTGTGGATGAGAACAAAATTTCTAATGGAAGTATATATGCCTGCATAGTAGATCTGAGCCTCCTGCAATAGCCTACTTACTATTAATCACCTTTTGTGGGCCCCTTTGAAATAGTATTTTTTAAACTTCCTAGGACTTCTTGGCCATAGATTGAAACCAATGGTTTAGTGACGTAAATTAATCCTGAAGTGAAGGATGATATTTGACTGAAGGGGGCACACGGAAGGAAAAGGAGAGGAGGAAGAAGGAGCTGTCGCAATACYCCAGTATTTTTAAGACCTCTGTTGTCTCAGTTTCTTTTACAATGTCACCTGAATATACGTTGAGTCAGTAGTGCTAAGCAGAAACTTTCATGCACAAAATCAAAATGCAAGCCTTTAAAGTAATGTCTTCTTGACACAATCAGTGCTCTTCTAGTCAATGGGATTAATGAATCTAATGTAAATCCTTACAACCAATAAAATTATCATGTGTAAATTTACTGAAGAGGAAAGTTGATGATTGGTTTAGTTTACTTTGATGTCACAATATTGTCTGTCTGCAATTAGATGTAATAATTGTTAATTGCAAACTAATTTATTCAGCTAGAGGCTGTGTGCAAAGTTTCAATGAATTTTGGAACTACATGGAACATTTTAGTGGTCTGAATTATTTCATTGTTGAAATGTTTCGAACAAAGAAAAGACTAGAACAGATTTCTCAAAGGACATAGTTTCTAATTAATTGCAAATCACAAGCTAACAAATTACTAGACCATTCATCTTGTACCCAGAGGGATAAATGCTGCCAATTTGAGGAGGAGACTGTATTTTTCAAACATAACAAAGAGACTGAATTCCTGTTTTCAGTGCAAAACGGAACTCAGCTTTAACTGTGAAATCCAGATCAGTGCCTCTGTTAGAACAGTTCTAATTTAACTATAAAATTAAATTATCCACTGATGACACTGCCCCATCTGATTCCTTTGCAGAGATTTCCATCATTTCCCYAGTACTATCTTTGGTCATCACCTGGCTGCACATGTTCTAATGATTGCTGCCTCTTCTCCTGTTCAGTAGTTTCCTGACGCCCATAGTTTTTGGCACTGATTTACATCATTCAAGACAGGAAAGCAGTCTGAGTACCTTAACTCAGTGTCACTTGGAGACCAGTGAAGTGATAGGACAAAACACATCATAGCCTCACAGGAAATAGCTGGGCCCCCTCAAAACTTTGTTTGTTCACCAGATGTGCTAGACCCGAGCAGTTAAGAAAACAGAAACTGGCACTGAAATAGATTAGCAGCAAAAATTCAGCTCTGAAATTTCAAAAGAAAAAAAAATGTTAGGTTATAAATTTCAAAGAGATATGTAGAAGCATACTAAAAAAAGATGAGACAGACAGTTGAATTCATTCATTTAATATACTCTGTGTTTTTTGAACGTTCTTCTTGGGACATGTGGAATAACAAGCACTGAGGATAAATTATGTCTGGCTGTGGATATGAATTAGGGATTCTCAAAGGTGGATAACTCTGGCAGGGGGGTTGTTATCTTCCTGTCTTTTTACCATGCCTGGAAGATGGTATGCATTTCTAGACACTTTTGTGTGCAATTAGGAGTGAGTGGTGACATCTGGTAAAGTTCAGAGGACTGCTGGGAAATGCTGAGCCCTTTCTAAGTGGTGGCAGCTGAGTAACTTGGCTGCCGGTAGGATTAGGACCTTGGAAGGTGTCAGCCCCTCTTGGAGGATCAAAGGAGTGATGGCAATGTGAGAGGCTGCATGAGGGTGAGGATCTACGCTGGACCCATGTGTGCCTATGGCCACCTTGTTCCCTTCCTCAGGGATTTTGTCTGCTTTCCTATGCTCTTTCCCAGACAAGCCCTGCAAGATAAGGCATACTTGGCTGCCTACACCTGCACTAATCTGCTGGTGCTTCATACGTGCTCCTCTGTGGATCTAGCTGGRCAGACTGGTGGCCTGGTGAAAGAGGATGTGAATACCATCTGGACTGCAGCCTCATCCTTCTCTTTGCATTTGGGAAAAATGGAGGCTGAAATGCCCCCGGGCCCTTAGCCTGTGAATTCAGATGTACACCCAGTGCCTATACAGCAATTAACTTGGTGATTTTGTTGTGTCCAAAACCTCTTTGTGCAAAGGTAAGAAAATCAGCAGGTATTCATTTCTCATATTATATCTGTCTTGCCTGCCCAGCAACAGAACAAATCTGATAGCCAGGAATATTTGGCAAGGGAGAAAAGGGCTGATAATAATTATGTATAAAATCATTGCTGTTAAAACATTAACAGAGTTGTTGCACTATAGGGTCACAGATTCTACACCAGCACCCTCAGGAACCAAGTCTCAAACCTGTAAGAACTTTAGGCAGGAAAGGTTCTCTAGAGAGAGAGGCCTCTTGGGGCCCAAACTGGTATATTTAATTCCTTCCTAGAGGGTGTTTGACTACTTTTTCTTAAAACTCTCCAGTTTTAAAAACACTCGCCAGTGAAGGCAATTTTACAGTCTTCTGTTCCACTGTACTGGCTGATGGAAAGCTTTTCTCTTCTCCAGCCTAAACATACCTTTTTTGGCAAGTTAAGCTCATCTCTTCTTGTCCTTACATCCATCCAGAACAATTGCTCACTGTCCTCTTTACTAGTGTTTTGTATGCATTTAGGAACAGTGTCTTTTCTCACCCTCATTGTCTCTGGAATATACAAATGCAATTTCTTTCTACCTCACTGGCCATATTTTCCACATCTCTGATCACTTTAGCTCATCTCTTCTGAGTTGTCTCCAGTTTATCTGTATCTTTGTTAAAGTATGATGCCCAAAACTTGATTAGAATCTTCCAGCTAAGACCTCTACACCAAAGCGCAGAGTGGAATAATTACAGGTTTTTTTGTCTTACATGTGATGCTTCCATAAACATAACACACAGATTTATATTTTCTGCCAGGGCACTTGCAGAAACATGCTATCTGTACTGTCAACACACATTGTCTAGACCGTTATTTTCTACAGCCCTCAGACCTATTTCTTCAAACCCACTGCCTGCACAATTCTTCCAGCTTTGTAGTTGGGAATTTGATTTCTCATTTCTGAAAGTAGTGCTTTGTCCTAGTGGTCACTTACTTAATCAGACTGGCTTTGGACAACCTTTCCAGTTTGCACTGATCACTTCTGCACTTTGATCCTTGGACTGTGATTCTCTTGTAACCTCTCCAAGATTTCACATTATTAGTGAAAAGAATGGAACGAGGCCCAGAAAGGTCCTTGTGGAATCCCACTTGAACAATTTCCCATTTGATAGGAACAATTGATAACTATGTTTTTGGAGTGAAGTCCACCCAGCTGTGCATCCATTCTGTTGTGATTACACTGTAGTTCATTTTTCCCTAGCTTGCTGTTGACCATGCTGGACCATGTCAGGAGGCTAAGGTAAATCGAATCCACTTGTTCCTCTTTATCCACTTATCCAGTTGCTCTATTAAAAAGGAAAATTAGATTGGTTTGACATGATCTGTTCTTGACAAACTCAAGTGGACTGCTTTTTATCACCATACTGTCTTCTAGGTATTTACAGACTGATTGTCTAATAACTTGTTCCAGATTCTTTGCAAATCAGGGTGAGTGTTTTATAGCTTCCTGGGGTCCCATTATTCCTTTTTTAAAGATCAGCACTATATTCACTCTTCTGCTGTGCTCTACAGCTAGTCCTGTTCTATGTGATTTCTCTACAGTAATTGCTTCACAATAGTTGTTAGTGATTCACAGATTATTTCATCTTATTCCTTGAATAAATTCAGGTGAATTTTATGAGGCCCTGATGACTTGTATGCAGTTGGCTCATCCAAGTGTTCTTTAACTTAGTCTTTTCCTGTTTCATTTCATTTTAAAAATAATTTATTTGATTAGCTGGTCACAAATAGCTTTTTTTTTTTTTTTTTTTTGGGGGGGGTGGGGTAGGATCAAGGCTTCTCTGCATCATTTGTTATTTGCTCTCTTTTCCTGTTTAGTAATGGAGCAAGACTTTCCTTTTTCTTCCTCTAATTAAAAAGTATTTATAGAACTCTTCCTTGTTCCCTTTTATGTCTTTTGCTAGTTGAAAATCCTGTTGTGCTGTAGCTGCTCTGATTCTATCCCACATTTGTTTTATTCCCTTATACTCATCCTTAGCGATTGTTTGTGTACTTCTACACTATCCACTTTATTTCTTATGTCTTCAGAGAGCTACTGATGCAGCTGTAATCATATCTCTAACTGCTTGGTGTTCTTCCCTGTAGGGGTAGCTTGCCATTATGTATTCAACAAAGCCAGCTTTGGGGATCTGCCTAGTTTTCTCCTCTTGCTAATAGCCTTGATTATATACTTCAGCGAGCCTAATTAGCAGGTCCTTGAGAAACAGAGATTCAATGCTTATCTTTATCTGCAGCCTTTTACTTTCTTTTTCTGGAATAGTGGTAAGCTTTGGCCACATGCCTCCAAATTTCCATGCCAGTAGAATCTCATTTAATTCTGCTGTATTTTTCAAACCAAACCACAAATAGTCCGCCTTYTATCTTCTTCCACTTTTCCAAACAGAAAGTTGTGCCAATACACTTCAGAAACTGTCTAGATGGTGTTCTTTACTATTGCTTTTCCTACCCAAATTTGGGTAATTAAAATCTCCTATTACTACCTTATCTTACTCTTTGGATACCTTTTACAAATGTTTGTAAAAAGCTTCCTCTACTTCCTATCACTGATTTAATAGTCCATATTAGATCTCTGTCCTAAGCTTCCCAGAAGTCAATTATGTCACAGCATATGAGCAGAGATTTCTAATTCTTTCTGTTCTTCTGGCTCCCTGGGTTTGTGTATGATCATCATGAGTCATCAACATATTGATCCTGTATTTACATTTTTATCTAACTTATAACTGGTGTTTGGGCTACAGATGGGATGACATATTTTTCACTTAGCTGAAGGCTTTTGTAATGATTCCTCTGAGTCTGCTTAAAAGACCATTTCCAGATTATTAAATAGATTGAGATAACTTTACCCCAAGTCAGTATACTATCACCCCATGAGTATTTCTACAGAGCTCCGTGGGACTGTTTTGGATCAACATGTAGTTCAGCTTGAATAAATTGATCACAGCTCAGCCTAATGTTTTCTTCAAACTCCATAACAAGATGCACAGAGCCCCAAAGCTGGGTGTAACATGGTTGTTGGTAAAAGGTAAGAGTAAACTACATTAATGTGTAGCAGTCTCACCTTAAAGAAAAATGCACTGGGACATGATAGGTGAAGATTTCATACCTGTCGTTGTATGCTCTGCTGGGACATTAGGTGCCTTTGAGGTCAGAGAGAAATCACCACTGACTCACCTYCACTGCAGCCCTCTCAGTTTTTATGAAAGATCATCCTCCAAGTCCTCACCATGCTCCTTTTGCTCACCCAGTGAGAGGAAATGAAATTCTCCCCTGGCAGGACTTCAGCTGTATGTTGATGCTCTTCAGGTTCCAGTCATGCCTGTGCAAAATGGTTTCACTGTGGCTGTTCTGGAGGCTTGACCTTGCTCTTACAGAACTTGGGGCCCTAGTGATATAATCGGTGCAGGACCAGGCCAAAGCGAAACAGAGTTAGAGTAAAGCCCTTGAAGGACTGGAGCCAAGACTGCAACACTCCTTTGGCCTGGCGCGTCGCTTGAAACCCATCCCATTGTTCTGAGCATAGTGCTTAATCATTTCCTTTTTGCTTGTGTTTTCATATATTATTATTTTTAATTGTACTTTTTTATTTTAAAGAAACAATACAAATAAATTCCCTTGGGCCAAAGAACGTGGATCAACAAAATCAGGTCACTGCACCACTTTTAGTCTCAGCACTGACTGTAATAAAGGTGATAGCTTTGGGCTTGGTGTGAGTTCTGGGACTGCAAATACTGCTAGCAGAAATTTAGCAAGGTCATTATTTTAGAAGTAAGGAGGATAGTTTTGAGAGGACAGCTAAGGTATTCCAGGGTGTCTTCCTCATTTGGCAAATAAATTCCTACATTCTAAAAAACAGGCAAACATTTAATTTTACTTTACATCGTGGAACTACACTGAACAACTCCTACTGGCAAGTTAAGCTGACGTGCAAACTGTGGCTCGTCTGTCCTGCACTATGTCATGTCTCTGTAGTAGAAAGAAGATTTTATGCTGGGAATGGAAGGGGTGAGAGGAAGAAGAAAAGACTCTTGCTTTTATAATGGAGAGAGAAGCACAACAATCTAAAGAGACAATTTCCTCAAATTCCTATCTCCCTCTGAAAAGAGAGAACATAGGAAATGTTYCAGTGGAACAGAAGAGGGGGCTTCGTAAGCTGAAACTGTGGTTCAGGCATGTATCTTTCTCCCTTAGGAGGGCTGAAATACAGTTTCTTTGTATAGCAGCTGCAGTTACTTAACAGTCAGGCTGAAAATTAGCAGAATTAATAGCTRTTTAAACAACACCAGGGCATTCTGGTTAAGCATTTAAGACTGAAAGGGAACTGCAGGCCATGCAAATTATACTTTAGTCATTGCAATTCCTCTGAGAGTGTAAAACAACATGATGTGATCTCCCTTGGGTAGAGGCAAAACACATTCAAAAGCTGCTGTTTTGAATTATGATGGCACGTTTATGGAAAACAGACAATGCTGATACCACAAAAATGTGATGGKTACTATTATCAGTGAGTATCACACAGCAGACTGTAAACCTGAGTGCCGTCAAAATGAAAAAAAAATCACATCAGTGGATTTGTTTATGGAGGAGATTAAAGGCATGTAAAAAGAAATAATTGTGTTCTTTTACCCCTTATACAGTTTGCCAGGAGTTCTTCAAATAGAAGCTAAAAAAGCTATTTATGCTTTGACAATGAATAAAACATAATGCCCTTTTGTACAGAACATAATGATAGTAAAATTAAGATACAAACAGAATCAGGAGATGCTATCATAAGGTTTTCCTTGAAGATATTTCCATAGCTATATTAAATGAAGTGGTGCTTATTCTAATTTTTGAATAATGGGTTACAGAGCCATCTTGATCACTTGACTGCTGGTCCCAATTCAATGCAGGTAAGTAGTGATTGACGCCACTACAGATGTGGACAAGCAAAACTTCCATGCGCAGAGACTGAAAAAGCTGGAACACTTTAAAGAGGCAGTTAATAAGAGAAGACATGATAAATGTATGAAGAGAGTGGGTGGGATAGATTAGAGAGAGAGGAATTAATAATCGCACTGTCTCCGAAAACAAGAGAGTGGAGAAATTCAGTGAAACTCAGAGGCAACAAATGTAATAGTGATAAGGAGAAGCACTTTTTCACACAATATGGCAACTAGACAAGGGAGCCTCTAGTTACAGGATGTTATTGAGGTTAGAAGTTTATCAGGATTTATGTAGAAAGCATGAGCATGCCAAGTCATCACTGTGAATGCTGAAGAAAGCCAGGAACCAGACTAGCTTCCAGCATTGGTGGATGAACATCACTCCTCTCCCAGAGGGGGTCCATCTCCTACCATACACTACAGGACCCCTGCCCAGAGGACACCACAGTGGGCTGGGGCTTGACAGCTTCTCTCTTCTGCTTGACTGAGTTGGGTAGGGTGAGCCTGGGTCTCGCTGAGTTCTCACTGCAAAGATGCTAGTGTTGGAGCAAGCCCCTGAGAGGCACTGGAGATCACATGTGGGCTGTAGGGAGCACACTTACTTCAGCCCACAAGATACTGTCCTTCCCAAAGCAGGAAAAGAACCAGTCTTCATAGCTCATCTCTGCACAGACAGAAGACACTAAACACTAGTCATTTTGCTAGGAAACTATTTCTCTARCAGAAGAAACAAACCTGGGCTCCCCTTCTTTCCTAAAGGCCACCAGTGCAGGTATTCATGCAGATGCCTCCATGCTGCAGCCTTGATTTTCAGTGCTGACTGCACTATCTGATAGTTACCTTGGACTGGTGTGGGGTGCAGGAGAGACTCCTTGCTCTAGGGAAGACCCATGATGGCTTTTGCATTCTGAGAATTCAAGTGACCCATTTCCATGACATTGCCCTGAAATTTGCTGTTGGGAAGCAATTCTTCATTCTGAAATTCCTTATCTTGAGGGAGAATTCAATATTTATGAGTTTTTCCGTGTTTACTGCAGATGCTGATAAGCAGCCCTGGGACCAAGAAGCTGCCAGAGTTTTCCTCCTTTTCTTCGTAGGGGCTGACTAGGAGTTGAACTCCCAGTAACTGTTTTAAAAAAATCATGCAGTGCTGGAAAGATSAATGTCCAAAGTAGTTTGGGATTCAGTTCCCAGCAGGTCTGATGACTGCTCAGTTTCTCCACAGAATGCTAAGTGGGACACCTGAGGGGAGGAGGTTCTGGTCATTAATCCAGGAGACAGCAGCTGGCCAAGTCCAGTTATCTTCTTTGGTAGGAATAAAACATAAGGCGTAGTGTGTGGTTTCTTAAAGGCGAGGTTTGCTCTCTGGCCTGCCGTTCCGAAGAATAGCTTGCTTTTTGGTGGGGGGAGGTTCAATAATAAAATGGATGCTAAGGTCAAGGAATAGAGGCTTTAGCCATCCAGCTGGGACAGCTAAGGATACTGCACAGGAATAAGCCAGATGGGGAGATTTTGATGGATTTTATATGGAATTGATGAAAAAGAATTGCTTTTGGGTAAAGGTCACATGCAAAGCCAATGAAGACAGTCATCTTCATTACTGATGTATCTTTTCCAAGTAGAAATACAGGTGGGGAAGGAAAGAACTCTTATTTTGACTAATGAACAGTCAGGACTCTGCAATGGGGCAACATGTGTTGCATGAACCTAGCACGTGGTTGCTTTAGAACATTTTCATTTGGTGAAATCAATATTGTTGTGGTATAAATCAGCAGCTTCATTCTTGTCTCCTCGTTATCCACTAATTTCATTGGAATTGCTACTGATTTGTAAGAAGAAAAGTAGGCTATGCCCATTAGAAGGAGAAAAATGAATCCTTTCTGAAGTAAGACTAGCATATACAAAAAAAAGATGAGTGGAAAATATACTGTGATTAATAGTCCAGCAGGTGTGTTACTGCTAAATTATCATCCTGATTAAACCTATCAGTATTTTCCAGCATCACAGTGAAGTCAGATTAACTCATTGACTACAAYTGGACAAAACTTTGGCAACAGCCTGTGGACACATTCTCTGCATGCTGTGCATGGAAGGTGATTTGAATGAATTTAGCTTTCTTTATCTGGAGCTAAGCTGATTTCAGTTGCCTTGTACTTGCTGTAGGACAGATGTCCACAACAATGCTGGGCAGGGCAACCCATCTGTACAGAAGACAAACCATTCCCTGGTGCCCAGGGAATATCCTACAGTTCAGCATTTCCTGTTTCCTCATGGCAGGCATTCAGCACCAATCAACCTTCTCCACAGTGAAGTATGAGCAAGCAAACATTAAAACAAGGCATTTTCTGAGCTTGTGAGCTGMTGTGGCCTGGTTTTCTTTGGGGCTTCTGTATTTCATCTGCAGAATCACAACCAACACAGTCATTTCCCATGATCTCATGTTTCCATGTGCTGCCTGAAATGGCTCCCRGAGCCCTCATCTCTTCTCCGGTAGTCCAGTAGCCACTGGAGAGCYAAAAGCAGCATGTGCCATGGCCCGTTTTGAGCTGTGTGGTGCTGATTGGCTCTCTCGGATACGTTTGCTGCTTGGCCAGCTGGCAGATCAAACAGGACAGATAATTGCTGCTCTCACTATGCAGCTTTTTCCTCAGTCAGGATGTTAATTGGGGTCTCCTTGCTCTACCCAGACCCTAATTTTCACTATTTTATAGGAATTTCCTATCTTTCAGATCTCCCTCATTTTGTTAAATATGCCTGAAATTGGTCAGTGGATTTAGAAGTTATAGAGGAGGAGAAAATTGGAGAGGAAACTAATTGACAGAGAACATGGCTGCATAAACACATCTTCAGCAAACTACTACCCAATAGGATCAGCCTTGCACATACAGTTTTCTCCAGGGAGAGGATATGAGGGAATAAACTTTGCATGGGGTAGATAAGCCATGCAGATTTGAGGGCTACTGGAAGATGTTCAGGTTCTCTCGTGATGAGGACACTAAGAATGTGTGTTGAATTCTGGGTGTGTCAGTATGATACTTGTTATCAGCCTTAGATTAATTTGATGTAAGCAGGTGTATTCAAGAAATAAACAAGATATAATAGTTGCATGTGGTATTTAAGTGAAACATTTCATTTTCTTTCAGAGCTGTTAACTGGCAGATCCACACCGCAGACACTGGTAAATAACTTCTTCGGAGTTTTGGAATTGCTTAGACCTAAAATACTTTTAATTAGAGACTGATGAACACAAAAGGGTAAATCAATGCCATTATCACCTCTAAGATGATAATGTCTTCATGTCTGTATATAATGCACCTCACTAACCGGAGCTTGTTTCAGAAACTGTACAAGCAAGGAAAAAGGCTTATACCCAGGATGTTGAGGGAGAAGCATATGTTGTTTCTGCCTGGAAGAACCTGCCATATTTAAACCATGTGCTGACAAGCATGATATAAATTCCTGGAGAAYTTGATGTTGCCCCTATTCTGCTGGTAAAAGAACTATTTTCTCCTTAAGCGCTTCAGGTCAGCACATCCCTTTAAGAATAGGTTTACATGTCTGAGTCTTGAAATAATTAGAGTTAACAAATGATAGCATTGCTATTTTTACTGTCGTAATTTCTAGGAGTCAGGTTCATACAAAAGCCCGTTGTGACTATCTCTTTTCATTATAGTCAGGCAAGATACGGCCAAGTTCTGCTTTCAGTTACAGCCATATAAATCTAAAGTACCTATTCTTTGCCAGTAGTACTTGAAGTATATGCTGGAGTAAGTCTTCTATAGTGCTATTTTCCCAGAAAAAGCAAAGTAATAATTCATCTAGTGACTTAGGAAGGAAGGTTCCAAATAACTTTCAAGCACAGCTAAAAAAGGAACATGGAATGAGTAGGAAAAATGTAGGGAAATAAGAAAATAATTTTAAGATTCCCAGTCTTGAACATAGTATGTGTTGAAAAAAATCTGTTTGTAATCAACTACTCTGTCACTTACTGCTTCAGTGGAGGACCCAGAGAGCCTGCTGCTACAAGATGATATGTGAGGAGCAATGGAGAATGCAGAAGCTGATCTGAACGTGCCCAAGACCCAGTAGCCCCAGGAGTGGGGTTGCTAGACAGCTGCTTGATTTGGGAGGTGCTCAGCACTGCAGTAGGGAGAGTCAGGGTAGAAGTGAGAAAGAGGGTGGGAGAGACAGCAAGAGATAAGGCTGATTCTGATCTATTTTAGGTGTTCAGGCAGCACCACAGCACAGGCAGAGCTATTCTGGTCTTGGCAGTGAGAACATCTCATTTTTCTAARTGGGACATGATGGAGGCTTGGATGCCAGAGTGTTGTGGATTGAGACCTGTTATCCTGGAGTATTTTGCTGTTTGGCTTCACAACAGGTTCTGTGCTAGCTGTGTGCACAGCACTGACATATTTGTGGAGCAGGTGGAAGAAAGCCAGCTCTAGCTCTCAATTATGTAGCCACTGTGTGTGCCTGCATGTATTCCTGAAGACTCCTTTTTTGACAGAGCACAGGTGCCACAGAGGGTTGAAAGGAAAGGTTATTTTAATCCTTTCAGCTTAGGGAGACTCGCATAAGGCAGTGTCCAGGACCTGGCTGAGCCAAGCAAACACTTGTCATTTTTCATTTAACACACATAAATATATATGCCACCTCTATTTATAATAATTACAAATATTAGGCAATTGAAAATATGTGGCTTTATATCACAAYGCAAGGTAGCTAAAGCAACAGCATTGGAGCTGTCTACACACAACATACAAACCAGCTAGCAAGAAAAAACAAAACAAACTGAAGCCACCAGAGAGGAAAAGTTTCCTATGGATTTGCAAGAGTTACAGATGGAAAAGACATCCCTCTCTTTGCCATTGCTTAACAGTTCTGCAGGGGGGTAGATGGAAGTGACAGCACAGGGTTCAAGACTTGGCATCTATTGCAAATGTGGTCATTTCTTTGCTGCCCCTCTGCTTGACATTTCCTTGTGAGCTGCTCCTGCTCTCCGCTGACCTGCAGAGTGATCTTCATGGAGCTTAGCTGCTCTTCCTCATGAAGTCTTCCTTGACTATTCAGGACAGTGGTGTCTGAGTCACATACTGTTGTTTCTGCCTTGATTGGAGGGCTGAAATGYTTACAGCTGAAGTATACCGGCCCTCCAGAGGACTTTAAATGTCTAATCATGCCTCTTCCCACTTCTTCCCCCTATTACATACAGTCAACATGTTTGAGAAGGCTGCCTGCCTTTTCTCTCTCCAGCAATATCTAAAAGAAAGCAACGGTGAAATAAAGCGGGCGCTTTGAGTTGTATTCTAATGCTCTCACTCCCCTGACTCAGGTCAGGAATGCATGGGAGCAGGCTAAAGTGATATGTATTTGCCTCTTTTTTCCCATGGTATTCTCCAAGAGTTTTTTTTTTTTCCTGGCCTACTGCTGAAAAGAATACTCCAAGGAGGCTCCTGCTCATGTTATCTCCTGTGGACTGAGTGGTACTGACTCTGCTATACAGACTCATCCCAGAGGATCCTGATGGAGGGAGGCAAGCTTGCAAAGGTGAAGCCAGCACAAACCTTTGGGCCTCTAAAGTGGACCCTTATGTAAGAGGGTAGATAAGATGACAGTCCCTTCTGGAAATGTGATTTTAAGGAAGCTAGATGGGGCAGGAAAATATAGYAGTGTGGCTTAGTGATTAGTCCTTGCATTGTCTTAGTGCCTGRGGCTGCTAAACAGCTGTATAAGCACAGAACAAAAGGGGGATTCCTGCTGCACAGAAGCTGGCATCAAACCAGACAAGGCTGTGTATAAGGCCAGAGGATGAGGAAGGCAGTGTATTTCCTTGGTGCAAAGGTCACTGGGAGATACTTTTCCACAGTTTCTGTGTTTGCACTAGAGATCCTGGACTCTGACAGGAGCAACAGAAATGGCATATCAGAACAAATGAGCAATGTCTGGAAGGGGTATCTCTCTGGATGCACCAATGGGCTAATCTGCCAGTCATGTGGTGCGGAGTTAAAGAAGCTGCAAACACATCACAAAACTGTTGCTGATGATCTCGCCTTGCAGGAAGGCAGCCAAGTCCCTCCTTCAGTGGCACTTGCTGTGTGGTGCAGATACCCACAAGCAGTCCACACAGTACGAACCACTGCCCCAGACTGCCACTGCGTTCTCGGCTTTCCTGAGTCACTGCTTTTCTGGCTCTCTAGAGACACTGGTGATTCTTGGCACATGAATTGTGAGTATTTGAAAAGTGAACATGAATTCCTCCTGTTTTGTTTCGAGTGCTCCAGTGGTGCTTGATTACAGAGACCTCCCAAAAAGAAACAGCTCAGTCCAATCTATTAGAGAGAGACCCTCGTGGGAAAGGGGCCAGAAAGCCTGTGTGCTTGCCCAGTCTAGCCTGGTTGCAAGACTGTGGTGGAGAAGCCAGGGAGCAATTATGAGGAAAGTCTGGCTCCCCTCCTTGAGCCCCAGGATGACATACACAGCAGCCAGGCACCCAGTGCAGCAAAGTCTCTGGGACATGAGTATGTCTATGTCAGGCAAGTCTCTGCTCAGTATGACAGAACTGAAGAGTTTCAATCATTTGTAGCTTGCTAATTTTAGGCAAAAATTTCCTGAGAACAACGAAAGGTCCTTCCCTGCTTGTGTGGTGAGCAGACAGCCCAGTTTCAAGACCATTTTTCCAACCAGAGAGATGCTAGATGACAAAGTAGGCTTCTCATAACAATCTCTAAAAGAGCCATTTCTTTCCCTTTCCAAACACTGTGAGAAATGGCTGAATAATTTCAAATGAAAGTCGCCCCTCTCAAAATAAAAACATAGCCTTGAGCCAAAATTTATCTTCCCAGGATGGAAAATACCAACAGAGCTGGTTCAAGCACAGAAAAATCATATCAGTCACAACAAGGTTCATATCAAAGAATACATCAGGCACTTCTGACTATATATAGTTTTCCTTGCCTCTATGTATAGTTGATTGCACAGTGCATACTATGGAGACTCTCAGACTTACGGTGATGAAGGCTCAGTACAGGATAAACCACTAGCATCTGTGGGGTGGAGGGCTGTGATTTGTACATGAAACCTGTAAGACAAAGCTGAGATGTTGGGAAACATATTCTTGGAAACGTATTTTGAAGACTCCCTTGACTATAGCAAAAGCAACAGTAGCGAAAATTATATTTTGGTTCATTTTATTCCAAAGTTTGTAATTTTCACAGCTTGACTGGGGATACCTAGTTCCTCATACAATCATAACACTCATTTATCATTCATGTTTATAGCTAGTGACACAGCAAGGCTGGAGACAAAAGCAGCTTTCTGATGACTAGAGCGTTGCAGTCCCATGTGGAGGGAACCTGGGGAAATTCCACAATAGGCATATGTGAGCAGGGACCAGAAACTGCACTCCTTCCCCTGCCCTCGTTGAAACGATGAGGCCTCAGCACCTTGCAGGATTAGACTGATACATATTTCTAGCTGTCGTCTGTTTTATGGGAAATGTCACATATCCCAGAAACCAGATCTGAAAGAACTTGTTTCTGTATTTTGGCTTTTCTGTTTATTCTTTTTTTTTTTTTTTATCAGTTAAATTTTCCCACCAAAGGAATATCCAGTTTATTTTGAAAGTACCTTTTTTGTAAGTGTTCCATGCCAATAAACATTTTCAGTAAATGAAAATGCAGCGAATAACCATTTTAATTCAATGTTGCCTCACAATTCTTGGACTGGATTTGGCTTTTCATTATTTTAGTTTGTGAGTTCTTAGTATCACTTTATCCATCTCTTTATCTTCTTGTGAAAAAAGTGGGGAAAAAAATCAAAGGGAGATAAAAGGGAGAAACCTTGGTCCCTCTTTATTTTCCACATTCGCTCCTCTTTTTTCCTTCTAATTTAATTCCAGCTCAAGAAATGGGGAGAAATAAAATAGCTGAGAGAGTATGGAGGGAGAGTTCAAAACTCGCTTTTCTCTCTCTCTTTCTCTGCTCTCCATTTCCTTCATCTGAGGGAAAAAGGAGAGAAATGTGAGCCTTCCTCCCATGCATTATCCCTTCAGAAAGATCAGAAAAGTTTAAAAACAAAGTGAAAATCAAAACCTAGGATTGAAAATCAACAGAATTACTTGGATTATTTTGTTTCAAATATTTTTGGCAGAAAAATGTATTATTTGGCAGGAATCTGTTTCATATTTTGGCCAGATCTATTTGTTAGCAGTGCTCTAGGAGTCAGATAGTTCTTTGTATAGATCAGAATATGTCCATGCTAGCTCAGTAGTCCCTTCCCACTGAATCTGTTGTGATTTTTTTGTTTTTAACTTAAAATACTAGGATTTTCTATTAAAAGGAAGGAGAAGGAGGGAATGAAGCACCTGGCAGGACTGAAGCGCATGGATAAGCTGGAGCCATTACTCAAGCCAGACGAGTGTTTGCAGTCTGTGAAATCCCTCCATTCGCCGTAATGACTTGACTTTTCTTCCCCAAAAGAGTTCTGCCAGCAGAAGTTTAGAAAATCCCTCTATTCTGGGAGTGACGTGGATGTATGAATGTATTCATGTATTTCTGTATTCAGAAACTTGCCTTGCAGAGAGGTGCGCTCAGCCAATTTATTTCCTCTAGTGTCTAAAGGCATCCTTGCTGCCCCTGCCCCCGGCATGGTTCAGGGGGCTCAGTGCAGCTCACCGCAGCCCAGAACATCTCTCCCCTCTCTATTTCATTCTCCTACCACACCAAGGACAACTCCTGGCCCCTCGTGTGCAGCAGGGCTGTTCAACACTGTTCAAGTTTGCAGCGTGTATTTGCTGGCGTGCTGGCAGGATCCCGCTCACACTAGGGGAGGGTGTTTGTTCAGCAAGAGAAAGGGAAGCGCCTGCCTTCGCTGCCCAGCATTTCAGCCTGCCCCTGGCTGCCGTGCCCACCCCATCGAAGCGCTGGGGCTGCTTGGACCCCAGCCCGGCCCACGGCCAGGGACAGGTTTGCTTTGAGCTCTGATAGTGCGGAGAAACAGAAGTTGGAGAGGTGGGTGGAGAAGAAACATTAAATAACTATCAGGATTTTTTTCCTGTCACAAAACTGTTCACTTTATCATTCTGCATCCTCTGAAACCCTTTGGACCCGCAGGCTGTGGCCTTTTCCCTTTCTGTAAGGACTCTTGTTTTCCTGGGAGCCTTGTTCCTCTGCTGACCCTGCTGTTCAGTTTTGTGTGTTTTCTCAGTGAACCTTGTTTTATTCCAGTCCCAGAACAGAGGCAGAGACAAGGAAAATTTGGGAAAACCCCTCTTTGGGAATCTCGGCCCCCAGCTAGAGCCCCCTGACTGGGTCAGCTTCATGAGTGCTGACAGCAAATGCTCTTGTATTATCCCCAATTTCACATAACAGCATCTCACAGCAACACAACATTTTTCCTGCATGCTGCTCACACAGCAAGCAAGAGCATTTATGAAGCTCTGAGTGACTACTCAAACTGGCTGTTCTTCACTGCAACCGGACACACATCTATAACACAGAGGTACCCTGGGGCACTCAGAGCAAAGTGCCCTTGTGCTCCGTCTTTTTCTTTTGACGCCTCCTGTCCACAGAGCTGCTAGCTAAAGTAGATGAGACAGTTATCAATGTGAAAGGAAAGTGATGTTCAGAGAAGAGGGGGGGGGATTATATTAAGTGCCATTACCTCTCCGCTGCAGTGAGCACTGAGCACAGATTTCCTGGCTCCCAGTAACATGTCCTACCCATGGGACCACGTCACCTTCAGCTCCCAACTTTCATTATAACATCACATCTCTTTATGCCCCTGGACAATTAATTTAATCTCCCTTTCCCAATTCCTTCTGGTGTAAAAGGGTGACAAAGAGAATTGCCAGCCTCATGACTGGCAAAAGATTAAATGTGTGCAAAGCTTGATGAAAAGACAAGGTGTGACTGCTGACAGCTGTCAGCAAAGGAAATGGGGGAGGTTAGCAGGCTCGGATACTACCTAGAACTTCTGTATTTACTGCAGCATGGGGTAGGGAGCAGGGCTGTCAGTTCTAGGGTTATATTCTGCTCACTAGAGTGCAATAAAATACTAGAGTATTTCTGAAATATATCATGGATATGATGTTGGTAGAGATGGACGCAACAAATATCAAAGACAATAACTTACTGTTGAGCTAGTCATGTCAAATTCCATCCTGGTTCAGCTAGCTTTCCAGGAAAATAGATTTCTGGTTTTAAATATGAGGATTAGCAGCAGCAGATTTAGGGCTTAAAATAAAGTATGTATTTCAGATTTATTTAAGGGCCTTTGACTCCCAAACACTTTGCTTTAATATATCGCTTTCTAGGCTGACATGGCTTTCATTTTTCATCACTACTTTACATTCCAGTGCTTGAATGGTTTACGCAGGGGAAACCTGAGTTTTTCAAAAGCTGAAATTCTTCTGCTGCTATTTCAAGTGATGCTTTCTTTTCTTCCCTATCTGCAGCAGGTTCTTAACAGAGAATTGTAATTCAGAACAATTCTATTTTCCATAATTTAAGAAGTAAGATGTAGTAATGACTTATTCCTGATTATATGCAGCCATTTGTGAGGACTGACTTCCAGATGTTCATGGTTTTACTTTTTCCTTTTAAAATGTGAATGCTATTTAAATGCTATTTATTTCTTTGGACTTAGTGCTAGCAAAGAAACCATTGAAATTCCCAGGAGAGGAGCACTGATCAAACTTTAGTCCAACTCAAGTCACAAAGCCACCCTGAAGTTCTAAATATCTGCTGGACAGGTCCATTTCAGGCAGCAGCAATGGAAATTTCTCTGTCCTAAATCCTGCCCTGGAGAGAATTTCTATTTGGAGAAGAATATATTCTGTCTTCACTTCTCTTCAGACTTTCTTTAGAGATTGCTAAGTATGGCAGGATCAGAGCTCCAGGATCTAGTTTGGATCCAAGCACCTTTGACCTTCTGAAGGCATTGCCTGTATTGCTAGCCAAGACTTCATGGCTAAAGGTCAATTAAAACTCTCCTTCATTTCCAAAGAATTTGAAGGCAAAAAATGGGGGAGAAGACAATGATAGTGTTTGAAAGACAAAGATGAATTGGGTAGTGAGTATTTGGTGTGTATCAGCTCGGATTATAGTCCTTATATCTTCCACAGTCTACTGTCCAAGTCACGCAATTCCCCAGACAGGCCTTTCCTGTAAAACTCAGTGCTTTCTGATCCAGTGATGCAATCTGGCTTTTGAGATGTGAGCTGCTCCCCCTGTCTGTTTCCAACAAAAGCACTATTTTTAATTGAATTTTGGTACAATCTTTGCACATGTTATTCGAATCATCCTGCCAGGAGGGTTCTGTATGTAGAGCAACCAGAAGCCTAAATCAAGGCTCTGCTGTGCAGATCCAAGGCATAACTTGGAGTTCATGCAGCTGACTTGCAAGCAACCTCACTAATAAAATTTAACTCTTAAAGATGATAGCTTGGTCCTGACAGCTCTGATTACCTTGGCACAATGCTGTGGAAATACAATTGCAAGATTGGACTGATCTCAATTTGTTCCAGATAAAGAGAGAGAGAGAAAAAGTGTTTTTCTAATTAAAAGTAAATAAGTAAGTCCAATTTTGAGAGCATCTTGCCAGATTAATGTTTAGCTCAACATTATTTTCATCTGCATCATGTTGATCCCAGATGCATAAATCAACAGACCATCTCCACCTCATAAAGTAAAGATGGCTTTTTGGCCACATTCAGGAACTGGTCAGAGAGACTCCAGTGAGCGCTGGCCGATGATGCTGTCACACGAGCTGTGGAAGCTTTCTGAGTGCTATGCAGTGGCGCTTGCAGTCATAGTTTTCAGCACAGTAGCTCAGAAGAACATTACAAAAGCTCCCTGATGATTACAAAGTAGTTATATAGTGAAAAATATGGGGCTTTCAACTGCACTGTACATGAAAGCCTCCACCTGCCAATTTTCACCTGCTTGGAAGACCTGAGCTGCCTGGTCAGCAGAAAGGGCTGATGTGCTTTTGTTACACCAAGAGGCAGCATGAGGCAGCGCTAACTGTGAAGTCGTATCTGAATCCCAGCTCCACCTCCAAAGGGCTGAGTAGTAACTACACCTTTTCTCAGTTTCCTGCCAGCACAGCTCTCCCTCCCGGAATACATTGAGTATTAATTACTGCTCATATGCTGCCTGCAAAGACCACTTACTGCACTGTAAAAAAAAACGCCAAATATTATTACAGTCTCAGTATGGGCTGTCTGGGCTGAGTTTCCCAACAAAGCAGTGATTCCAAGCATAGGTTGTGACTGGGGGGAACAAAACAAAACAAAACTAGAGGTGCTTTGAAGCAGCTGAATAAAGACACATAGAAAACCCACATGACAAAAGTGCTATTGAATTAATGCAACTTGAGCCCTGAGCTAGCTACAGCAATGCATCATATTCATCACCCAAGAGAGAGGGGCCAGCAGGGAGCCTGAGGGGACGACATGGGCAGTGTGGATAATCGTGGAGGCCTGCTGGTAGATGGAAAACATCTGGTTTGTGTTTAAGTTAAGAAGGGATATTTAACTCTATTACCCAGATTTGTATCTGTCCATTACTTATTCAGATTTATTAGCATAGGCTTGCGACACCAAGGTTATGCAAGGCTGAGACATCTTTGTGTGTTGGGGGCAATGGGAAGTTGCTAGTAAAGGCACTAAAATTCCAACCAGCACCTGCGAGTCTCAGTGGTGTGAGCAATGGGACATGTTTGTTAGCAAGTCTCAGTGCTTGTGCACGTTGGTGCCTGCTGATGTAAATGTGGGTGATCAGTCTGAATGGAGAGGTGTGTATGCATGTCCCAGACGGACACGGGCAAGGTGGCATGCAGGCATGGCTTGTGTGCCTCCCTGTGAATGTGTGCTTCTGAGTGCACACGCTTGTGTGTGTGTGTGTGTACGATTCCCTCACAGCTCAGTTTCAGATCTAAATSCCTGCATCAACTAACTACCTATTTCCCCAGGGGCTGACTGCACAGCCTTGATTTGATGCAAAGTTGAGCAGTGATGAGCTAGCTCAGGGAGCTTGGTGCACAAGGCACCTCCAAAGCACAGCTCTGGCCTGCTGAGAAGTGGAACAAGCAGGAGCAGTGTCTCTGGGCTGCCAGCCTGGCATAGACCCTCTCCTGCCTGCAGCGCACTTCCCGGATGTCCTGAATGCCATCCAACAGGCTGCAATTACTCTGCATGTGCCTGTGCAATCMTGTGAAAAACTTCACAGCAGGCAAAGTAGCTTAGAGAGACCAACACTCTCCAGCCCTAATACAAGCCTGACAGCTCACAAGTCCAGCAAGCGGGGGTGCTGTTARCAACTTTCTTCAACACTGAGCTGCCTCTTGCTCTGTTATTGCGATGCTTTATCCCCTCAGACCCCTACTTACAGCACTAGCTTACCTCAACATCACTATGTCCTCTGCCTCTCCAGCCTGACAGCCCAGCTGTGTTCAACCTTCCTCTTGCAGTGCTTCCCTTTCCCAGTCTCACGTCCCCCTCCTGTCCTAATGCAATGCCCTTACCTCCAGATACCCAGCCTCTCCACTTGCCCTTCTCTCTGTGAAAGACCTGAGGGGTGTGTGGGGACTTACAAGTCCTCAGTTCCCTTGAAGAACAGACCTGAAGCATCTCAAACCAGGTGTCCAGACCCAGGGGGATCTTCAGAAAAGGRGTTGAAGGTGACTTGCTTAAAGTAAGTCATAGGAACCTGGAGGTGTTCGGACCTGTATTCATTAATTCAGGGCACTAAACTGCACCACACTGAGCCTGACTGTTACCATTGGCCTGTTTTCCCGCACCTCCCTCTAGTCTCTTGTTTTAAAGTATTTACTCTGGGAGCAGGGACACTGCCAGGTTTCTTAGATGATCATCTACATTGTATGAATAGCAAACAGGGAAAGCAAATAGTTCACAAACCACCTCTAGGCTGAAATTATTACCTGCCACTGTCCTATGAATCCTCAGGAGGGCTGAACACACAAAACTTAAGGGATGCTGATTTGTGAGATGGTCCCCACTCTGGTTAATCTGCGACAGTTTCAAAGATTGCTAGTCAGCCAGCTGCTAGCAGGTGGAAGCCTGTATTTAACATTTCTGACCCCCAATTGTTATTTAAATGAAAATAGGGACCTTTTCTTCTTTCAATTCCATTTAATTCCTCCAAAATATTAGCTATAATTCATCACATTTATAACTTCTGAAATTAACTTCCCTCCCATAGAGTTCAATAAATAACACTTTTCCTGAATAGCCCATTCACAGTGTAAAAACACCTTCTTTCTTGTATTTTTCACTCCATAGAACAAAACCATATGAGGTGGTCAAGATTTACATGGGCAACTCTGTCAGCCTTTCTAAATTTATTTGGGTTGAAAGATGTAAATCAGTGGTAGGCCTTTCTCCAAGAACAAGTTATTTGTTATCTCATTACGTGCATCTTGCTGGGTCAAAATTTGATAAGGTGTTTTTAGTATTATTGAATGAAGTAGGTAGGATTTATGTCGTTATATGCCAGCTTCCATGTTTGGACTGTAGCAGATTACATTTTACTGCATTTTGTTACAACTGATTGTTGCAACTTTGAAAATTTTCTCAACTCAAAAAATTTATGTGCAATTGTGAATCACATAACTTTCTTCGGAGACAGTCCCATTTTAACTGCATATCCCATAAACTTATGTGTGATCAGGATTAGAACTCTTTAATAATTTAGAGCCGTGACTTCAAGTCATATGCATACAGCTTCCTTAGAAGAAATGATGCTCTTGAAGTCTGCAGGGAATTTGATTGCTTACAGATGTAGTCTTTGGCAGGCCAGATTTTAACTTCCTGCAAGTATTTCAGGTATGTAGGGGCATCTTTAGAAATTTACATAATAGAGCCTTCTAGTTTAATATCTGGTCTCTGATAATGGACCCCAAAAAGTAGAAAATCCACAATGGATGCATTATGTTATCTCTGAATTTGTCAAGAATTTGCTTTATCCACTTCAAGAATCACACCTGGGCATCCGTTGTGCTTTGCTATRAGCGAGAGCTACAGGCAATGTATTAGACATAGTCCAGGAACAGGATATTGGTGGCTTTGCAAGTTGAAGCTGGAAGAAAAATATGTGACTGTGGGATTTAGGAACCTGACACTTCATTCAGTAGCTGGGCAATGAAATTGGACTGTGGCACAGATATATTTTCCAGTAACTGTAAGGGTCTAAGCAAGAGTACTCAAAGTCTAAGCCCTGATCTTATTTACATATGTGCAAATACAGAAGAATTCCGTGGATTTTAATGATGTGACCCTTGAATCACCRTTGCATGATGACTAGTAGATTTTGTCCCCAGAGTTTATTAGTTATTTGAARTGTGAAAAAACAAAGCATTTTAGGATTAATCTACACATGACATCAGCACTCAGAGATGAGCACCTCAAGACAGACTGGGCCTTCTCAGGAATGGCACGGCATGTGAGCATAAAGCCCTGTTCAGAGGATGCATCGTTGTTTCTAAGAAAGGCTTAAGAGCCAATGAGGTTTCTAAGTTCAAGCAAGCAGCAGGTCAGTTCTTATTATTTGAGGCTTTTGTATCCTGACTCCTTATACCACCCACAAAGGAAAACATGGTCTCCACTCATGGATCCAGGGTGCCTGAACGAGGCCCCTGTCTCTATGCTTTGAAAACGTAAGGAGAGAGTCTAACGTGCAGCAGGTCAGACAGGTGGCTGGATTTTGGAAGACCTCTCCTCTCTGGCCTAATATACTTACACAATTACTTTATTTTGTAAGAAAGATTCCAATTCTCTTTTAAAAAAAATGGCCTGGACAACTCTTCTCATCATTCACTAGCACACTGAGCTAGAGCTGAAATTTAGGTTTTCTTTAGCTTCACATTTATGCATTGGGTGATATGGAATTCTTTGATCTCTCTTTTCCATCACACCTGCTCTCCCATGAGATCTAGTGAAAGCAGACTAATCGAAACCTGGAAGGTCATAAAGAAAAGAAAGGGCCTGTAACAAAACCCAGTATCTGCATTCACAGACATCTAAGCTTGCTCCTTTGCTTTCTATCTAAAAGGACCTCCTCAGCCATGGCTTGTTCTCTATATCTATCTCTCTTCTGTAGAAATGTCATGGAAAATATTATATAATCCACAATTTTGGCTCACTACATGGAGAACTCTTCAAAATTTTCATTGTAACAAATCCTCTAATATAAACAAGTGCTCATTCTGTTTTTTTCCAGGGGGAATTTATAGCAAAATATGTATTTTTTTATGTTAGTCTAATATATGTTGACACAGTAAAAGAAAAATGAGCTATATTTTGTTCAAAATCTGAAATTTATAATCCTCCTTTCTCAAAAGTTTGCATTGCAAATTCAATGTTTCCACWTTTCACACTATCTTCAGCATATCAGCTTGTTTTGTGGAACACGACTTCCTCACCACATGAAAGTCCAGAACGTTTTCTTTTCAGAATTTTGCTCAAGATCTGGTCTGATCTCAAAGGCCTGCTTTTAAAAATGAATTGAAGCAAAACTCCAGTATTATTCGGCTTTGGTCTGTGAAAGAGGTTTGTTATTTGATCCTATTTTCACGTGACAAATCTTTTTCCTTCTCTACCAGAAATACTCTCAGATATCTTTCTGACTTTCTTTCTTCACCTTCAGTGTCGCTTTGTTTGTTCATTATTTCTGGAAGAGAACTCCTGAAGTTCACCCTGTGCTTGAATGTCTTTGATATCCTGAAGTTTCCTTTTTTGCCCCATATTTCTGCTTCTGCTCCGAGTAGCTTAGGATATTGACTCCTTGACAGCAACCATCACTGTATATGTCAACTGACCAAAAGTGGAGAGGGGAAGAATGCAAAAAAAGACAGGGAAATACCTAGAGGAAGTTAGGTTTGGCAAACTGTTCAAAGCCTCGTATCTGATCAATCATAACCTCCCCTCTGTCACCAACATGTTTCACTACAATTTACATTCAAATGGTATTAAATGAAGACTTTTATCTTGGTTGTCCCCCCCCCCCATTGCCCAAGAATGTCCTACCCTGCCACTTTCACCTCATGCTACTCGTACAGAAAGACAAGGAAAGATCAAACCTCCACGCTTGATGGCTCTATTTTAACTTGATGTATAAAGACTCTTCTTTGCAGGCACCATTGTTAATTGATGGGCTGTGCAGGCAAAGCCATGACAGGCACAATAAGAGGAGAAATATCACACTATAAGGAAAATACATGTCACTCAAAGGATTATGCTTTATGGCCAAGAGGCTGAAACCTTTGGTATACTTTATGGAGAAGAGGCTGAAGTTGAGAGATATTTATTAAGATGGAATTACAAAAAAAGCAACCCTAACAGTAATTCAGCTATTGCACTACTGATTTGGTGAGGAAAGGGATTCTTAGGGCTCCATCTTACTGCATGCTCATCTTCCTGCTGTGAATTATCCATTCCCATGGTAACTCCTATGTAAGCTGACAGATCCCCACGTGATCTGGATCAGGTCCTTTAGCTATTCAAAAGCTCCCTATTTGATACAGCACCAGAAATCAATCAGCATGTGGTAATTAATGCTGTGTACTAATGATGTGTACAAACCAGAGAAAGTGAGTCTCTCTGGGGCAGAAGGAGGTGTTAATGTGAAAATTAAGCCTTAAATATTTAAATGGTTTCTTCTTGCCTTCACAGGCCTCTGRATTTATGAAGAACGGAGCTCCTATRTCTGTTTAAGCTAGATGGCTCCCCAGGAAACTGAAGATACGAAATTCAATGAAGTCATTGTTCTCTGATTGAGATTTTCCTCCCTCCTGCACTGCTTAGCGGTTTCCCAGGTCTTGGGAAACATGACACTTATGTGCAACAGTCAGAAGCATCTAGTTATCAGGCTTCTATGGTATTTAACAACTCTGCATTTTACACGTTACCATTACCAGGTATTTCATTGAAATGGACCCACAGATTCTCTGGGTCTGTAGCCCTCTTGTCCAGCGCTATCCCTGGACCAGCCCTGGACCAGCAAAGATTTAGCCGACCACACTCCTTGGAGGTAGGGGGAAACATTATCCACCCTGCACAGATGGGGAATTGAAGCACRCGCCAGATTAAGTGATTTAGCCAAAGGAAGGAAGTCTGTGACTGCTCAGCAAGGAATTGAATGCAGGTTTTCCTAGTCCCAGTGCAACGCCTTCTGCGCGGACGGTCCTTCTGATGCCAAGTGCTCCGGTACAAGCTCTGTCATTAGACAGCTAATCCCTGTGTGCTAATGTCTTCTTACTAACCCTGGTGTGAAGTTTGCACAGTGCTATGCTTCTGAATAAAAGCCTGATCTGCAAAACCTGCAGCACAGGAGCAGCACAAGAGAAAAATCTGGCATGGGACTAAGTGCATTTTGAAGTAAGTATAAATCAGGCCAGGATCCAGCTGTATAAAACATCATACAATATTGTTTTGAGCAAAAGTTGTTAATGAGACCATATGTAAATCAGAGAGGACAGAGTGGGTGCACAAGAAGGCAGAGTTATGGTAGAGGATTAACATGCATTTTAGATTATTATCTATTAGCCAGGGAAATACTATTCTCACTGCTCAAATGATTCATTGAAACACAGAATGAAAGACATTATTTGTCCAATCAGCGCCTGGGTCACAGGAATGTTTTGTTGTGGGTGGGTAGCTGTGAAATATTTCTAGATATTATTGCCAAAAGAAGTTTGAAAGCTCTCTGGAAACAGAAAATCACATAAAGAACAAAAAAAAAAAAAAAAAGAGAGAGAGAGAGAGAGAGAGATTCAAAAGACCTCCAACTAAAAACTCTTAACAGTAGAACATTGATAAATTAAATGAGAGGGGAGGCAAGACTTTTCAATCCAGGAACATTTTAAAGAATCTCAGCGCTTGTGAACAGGCTGCACAGATCAGCTGGTTTGTGGCATTAAAATTGTAATGAGACTAGACATGTAGGAGGTGGAGATATATGTGTATATCAAGTAGGAGTGCTGAAACAATGATAAAAATTGTAAAAGCCAGGTGCAGGGATCAGCATGCTGCTTTCTGAGGACACAGAGAACATAAGACRATTTGACAAGTTTCTCTGACTTTTCTCCTCTACATCTATTGCAGCAGCCCAGCAGGGGAGCTACACTGTAAAAGCAGTGTTAAATGAGATATAAATATTAAGCAATAAATCAAAATACTTTGTCTTGAGGGCAACAAATGCTGTACTGGCTAGAAAAAGTATAAGCAGCATATAGGTAATGAACACAATTATTTTCTTATACTCTTGTGGTACAGTGAGGTGCAGTTATTCTACTAGACTGTAGTGCTTGGTCTAAGATGAGAAGTGTCAGCTTTGAAATATCTTATTTCTTTTGCACTATCAATTTAAGTATTAGTAGAGCCTTAAAAATAATTTTATAATTTCATTACAAAAATATATGATTTGTCAATATTCAAAGAAATTTTCCRTTTTTTTTTATTTTGTCAAAAAATTTGACATCATTTCATTAAAGATCAGACCAAWCCTGATTTTGCAGTATCAACAGGAAATCTAAACCATACAAACCTCCAAAACCCGACCCGCAAGGCCCTCTCACATCTCCGTTGCTCCTGCAACTACTGAAAAGCAGTTTTACCCTGCAACACGGTGAATCATCTCCCGTCTATAGGAAAAATTTCTTCCCGCCTCCTTACTTTTAAYCCAGAACTGGCTGCATTTCTGATGCTGAATTTTATACAAGCTGTGGGAGGCAAGGCAGTAAGTACCATTGCAGGGTCTGAAGGCATGCTGGATATATGAGAAAACCATCTTTCCAGCTTTCCTTTCATCAAACAAGAGAGAGCTTTCTTTGGTGTTTCTTAGGAGAAAAGATCTATGACTTAAATGGTCACACGGAGCCTGCAAAAGCAGCTGCTCGCTGCAGTCCTGAGGGACGCAGGAGTTGTCTTTCAGACCTTATATGTTCTTGCTGAGGGTTTTACACCTGTGTATTAGACAACCAACTTAGACATTGCCATTCAAGAAAGCCCCTACTTGAAACAAAAGTTTCAAGGCCCCCAGAAGGATTGTCAGGCAGCTCAGTGCACCCGTATATCCCCTGGCTTTCTTTCTCCTTTCCTGTTCTTTGTGTGTTTATCTGCCTTTCTCCGGCACCCACGTGGCTGTGCAGTAATGCACATCTCTGCAGGCGAAATGAAAGCRTCAGGCAGTACAGTGGGAGGAACCAGACCTGGAGGTGACCCTCGAGAATACTGACAGCCTTACTGCGGCTGCAGGAGAGCCACGTGGAATGATCTCATACACCTTCGACATGTGCAATACGCATTGTGTGTATTTTTAAGTGTGCTTTATTTAGGTCCAGGCAGCCAGAGAAGGGAAATGAGTTTTGACAAACAATAGGAAAACACAGATATCTGAAAACAGATTATTTCCCACTCCTGGGTTGCTCTGTGCCAGCCCATGTTCCAGAAAGAAGAGAGGATTTTCATGTGAAGGCAAACTGATGGATGTAACATTGCCATTTCTTGTGACTCCCTTGCCTTTCCTTTGACACCACTGTATTTTGAAAAACTTTGACTTCTTCAGATGCAAAGTCAGAAATGAACTTCAGCTTTTTCTCTCATACAAGTCTTACTTTTGTGGTGTATTCTSCATTCAGATTGAATTCCCCAGTGTTTCTCAGCACAACCACAGAACATTTTCACTCCCTACCTAAAGAAAAATAACRAGGTGTGGGCAGAATTCAAGTGGGGAGAGGAAAGGAGGAAAACAAGGTAAGGGACACATTATCAGATGGGATGAGCAGAAGACTGACATTCAATGAGTGGGATAGAAAGGATTTTGTGACAGAGCACTGGAACAGGTTGCCCAGAGAGGTTACGGAGTCTCGTTCTCTGGAGATATACAAGACCCGCCTGGATGCAACCCTGTCTATCGTGCTCTAGGTGCCCCTGCTTGAGCAGGGGGGGTGGACTAGATGATCTCCAGAGGTCCCTTCCAACCTTACCARTTCTATGGTTCTATGATGGCTGCTTGGGAGAGAGAGAAATGTAARTAAGATACGTTGTTGACTACAACTTTCCTGAATACGCCCAGGGAGAAGAGACCAGGAGAAGGTATACGGAGTAAAGAAGTACTAGAGAAAAAGGTCAGCATAGAGCCAGGAGACACAGCCTATGTTAGACTGGTGAATCTCACCAGGGGAGGGTTACAGATAAAAAGTGTTTCCAAGTTTGTCTGAAATAATCTTTTTTTCCATCAGTCAAATGATCAGCTCCTATTCTCACATATTCCCCTTTAGAGAAATATAGTATTGTCCCCTCCAACCGCAGCTGACTCTGCAGTGGATATTTAATCAAGAAAGATCAGTGAAGCAGCTGAATTCACACACCCACACTGCAAACACAGAACAGCCTTCCCCCCCACAGCCAGTGACACCAATTTGACACCAGGCAGGACACTTGGAAAAGATACAATGCATTTGGGGAGATCAAGGACATTGCTCAGGGAACTCAACCAAAATGAGAAAGCTTTATGTTTTTGTAGTCTTTCTTTTTACTTTTGCCTTTAAATTTTATTCTGAAAAAAACTTCCATAAACCTAAACAACCAAGAGCAAAAAGTAGTTTTGCTGTCAGACCATTGATAACTCTCTATTTTGACTGATATCTGTAGCATTTGTTCTCACGCTGATTTTGTTCTTGCTGCACACTGACAACTATCAAAGTTGACCGTTCACAATATCGAGAGGCCTCTCTGAGTATCAGTTACTGGATAAATCGCTAGGGAATGACATCTACACATATCCAGGCATCAATACCTCTCSATCTCCACAGGCACCTCCACTTTCAGTCTCGGACCAAGTTTGCTCTTGGTAGACATCAACCACTACTGMCATTGATCCCTCTTGATATCAGTCCCTCTTGATTCCTATCAAATTCCATACCTATCAATACTGATTGATATTGATCAATATTTGTCCCTATTGATAGGGACCTCTTGATCTCCTCAGGCAGCTATAGCATTTCCTCTTGGACCACCAATATTTCTTGATCTCATATAGCATCTATAGCATTTGTTATCTYACTGATATTGCTCTTACTATGCACCAGTGACTATCAAAGCTGACTGCTGACAATATCGAGAGGCCTCGCTGAGTATCAATTACCAGACATATCATTAGGGAATGACATCTACAGATACCCAGCCTCACTGATAAGCATCAATACCTCTCGATCACCAAGGACCTCCTCTTTCCCTCTCAGACCGAGTTTGCTCTCAGTAGGCACTGACCACTATCAACATTGGTTCCTCTCAATATTGACCTCTATCAAAGCTTATAAAATTCCATACCTACTGATAGGGATCAATATCGATCAGTATCAATAATTATCAATATTGATTGATATCGAACCCTATTGATGGGCATGGATACCTCTTGTTCCCCACAAACTTCTATAGCTTTTTTGCTAGGAACAGGTTTGCCCTTGGTAGGCATCATTCACTACTGACATATGTCCCTCTCAAAATCGATCCCTATTGATGCCAATAGATTTTCATACCTATGAATAGGGCCCATGAGGCTTCATGGCAGCRTGTCAGATCTCAGCTGGTCTTATATTTGACTAAATAATTCATCCTTTTATCACTTCTACAAAAATTCTTGTGATATTTCTTTTGTTGAGTTTTTTTTAATTTGAATTTTTCTATGAAAAGAAACAGAACTAGTGCTCTGATCAGTGCTTCTACCATAGCTCAGCTTCAGCCCTTCCTTAACTCCAAATCTCAATGCAAGTTGAACTACTGAGTTGCTCACATGACTTCAACACTTTTTTTTTTTTTTTTTTTTTTTTAGCATTTAGAGCAAGGAAGATCCTCTGCTGAGAAACTAGCTAGCTCCCAGCAAAGCTAGGCTTGGCAGAGGGATGATAGGGTGTGGGGAAGGATGTTGTAGGTGCTTGGCCATATAACTCTCTATCTGCCTGACTCAATTGGTTTAAGCCAGACCTTTAACCTGAGTTTCTAACTCTTTCTCTGTGTGAACAGGGAGCTGGGCCTGGAATGCTGCACTTGGCTGGCTTTTCCTATCTTCTCTCGTTGGGCCCCTTGAGAACTTTTATTAAAGAGATTTAGGAAACTTGAGGTTTTATAACAAAATAACAAAAGAGAAGGAGCACATTTCTAGACTACAAGTCATTTTGGATAAGTCAGTCCATGACTTTCTGCTACAAAAAAACATGAAAGGCCTCTGAGAACTGTGTCTTGGTATAATAAAACTTTCTTTAGGAAAYGTTTTGGCACAGGATTTATCTTTTTGCTGCACTACACCATTTGATCTGAAAGAAGTCCAGTAATTGCCCTAAGTCTGCTTTTCTCTGTGGGTAATGAAGCCTCCTGCATATTTCCATGCTTGAAAGCAGCCAAATGAATACGCGAACATTTGTGTTACAAAACAGCTCCGTGCTGTTCCTAATCCCACCAAGAAGGCACGGGGAGATTTACAGAGAAATGTTTCTTGGCTAGTGTAGGCCTGCTTGTGCCTGCTTCTCATTTCTGAGTAAGTCAAAAGAGTGATCACTTGCCTTTCASTCATGCCAGAGTCTACTAAAATCCAACAATGCTCTGTCCCAGAGAGAGCTAGGGGCCCAGTTTTCAGACTTAGGTGGTTGATGGAGGAAAATCTKCACAGAACACCCTGCTGCTGAACCAGAGAGAGAGGCTACTGTGAAAAGAGATTTCAGGGCCAGCCTTGGGGTTGGTTTATTGTTACCTTGCTATTTGCCAGCAAGACAAGTGGATCTGCCAGGTTTTGCTCAGTAGCTCTGACACTAGTTTTCTATATATTCACTAGGGCTGATACTAGAACCATCATATATGCTTGACAGATCTGTATATGAGCATTAAAAGTTTCTGGAGTAGACTCAGTATTTTTAATCCAAGAATATGGCAAATTTAGAACATCCATATCTTGAGCCTGTATCTGGACATCAGAATAGCTCCCTATCCTCTGCAAAGGATGATTGAGACATGTGGTTTTATACTTCCTCTAGACACAGGTAACACTCCTTCAAGTATGTGGTCCATGAACTTCTTGTTCCTCTGGACTGGGCTAGGCCTGCCAAGTGCATGGGCTGTGGCACTATCTAAGCATGTCCACAAGTGTTGGCATATTTCATTATTTGTTGTTATTGTTTGTCAGGCTTCATGTCTAAAATATGAGTTCTGCAGCTTGAAACTCTATAGGTGAAAAACTTGTCTGTTCTCATACACTGGGTTAAGTGGGGGGACACAACTGCTACAAGAAGAATTTCACCTCTAGGACACTTGGGCAGTCTTCATAACTCTACATGCACTCTGAGGAAGTAGTACTGAAGGACAAGAAATGCTGCTTTATGATTTTGCAGTAAGGAATATTTCCATCGCCACAAAGACTTTACTTGCTGGATTTGTATTACTATATCTCAGTAGGCTGTTGGGAAGATTCCACAGTGCTGAGAGTTGCACAGACAGCTCTTCTTCAGTGTACAGTGCAGAAAGGGCTCTTTGGAGCAGCTGCAGAGTAAATTCTTGAACATCCACTAAATACCTCCAAAAATAAAGCAAAGCGAGGAAAGTGATCTGGGAGTAGGCACTCTTTGCACAAGGCTGAGACAAGCCTTCTTGGAGCAAAAGGGCTAAAGGACTGCTGTCTGCAAAGATAAAGGATGGATCATGGTAAAGAGCAGTTGCCACTTGGACTTTTGTATCAAGAGCTGAGTAGATGGACTCATGTCAGTGCTACTACAGGGAATGAGAGTCTTCTTTTTCCTATGCTTCCAACTCTTTGCTCCCTATCAAAGTTCAGTGCTTGTGAGCAGGCAAGTGCTGCCTATTAAATGCACCCAGAGTAGCTATGTAATGAGCTAAGAACTCCCCAGCAGGAACCCATCACAGGAGGTTACTGGTTTGAAGAGGGACCTTACCCTCTCTCCCTCTTCTGCTCAATCCCAGTCCTTGCTGCCAATAACTCCTTACATGTAACAAAAGTTTTGTAGTTGCCAAAGAGCGCCCATCCCGACTGGGAGGAGGAGAACGTGGGGAGAAGTAGCAAAGAGCATTATCATAATTTATACAGCAATGGGAGACTGGCAGCCAAGTGCTGTTGGCTATAAAGCTTTCAGCTGCTCCAGAAATACTGAGAGTGCTCTCATAATGATTCCCAGACATCTGCTTCACAGCAATTTCTCAGACTCATTCTCTCTTTGGAATTTTCCCCCCACACGCACCCCCACACCCCCKTTTTATGCCCTCCTGAAGAGTAGGGGGCTAGAAGAGTGGCCTGCAGAGTTAACTCCCAGACACAGAGAGCTGTGGGGGCCACCATGCACAACACCCAAAGTCTCTGGTGAAACCAGGAGTGTGCTGACGCTCTGTGATATCTCTAGACCTCAAATTGGGACTGTTGGCTATCCACACCTCCCTGCACCATGCGCTCCCTGCATGATGGTCACGCACCGCAGCTTTCCCTGAGGAGACCGCTGTTCTGCCATGGGAGTCTATCTATCTCCAGGCTCTCTTCATGCCCCAGAGAGTGCAGGCAGGAGAGGGTATAGGAGAGAAAGAGCACACTCCCCCATCTGTGTGCGATCCTGGGTGGGCAGGGAAAAGTGACTGCCTTTATTATGAGTGGACCCATTTTTAGGAAACCTCCACACACTATTGCAACAGCAATGTCATAGCTCCCCAGGAATGATATAGCAGTCCATCACCGTGGAGAGCRGGGATGGGATCCAATCAAAATGTGAGATTTCACAGCCCAGAGGGGTGAAGAGGAGGCAGCTGGACCAGCCAGCTCCAGATGGAATGGCTTTGYGTTTACTAGGAACCGGGGCAAAGTTGAGACTTACTCGCTCCTCCCCTAAATCTCAACTGGGAGCAAACATGGGCAGCTGTGTCCAAAAATCTGCAGCTCAGGCTCTTCTCTAGCTGAGATGAGAGTGATGTGAGATTCCCCAAGCTGCAACAGGGCTGGATGGAGCAGATGGACTCCAATTTTAATGAAGGCAAAGAAAAGCAGTGGGGGGGGGGGTGTTTAGAGCTTCCAGCACGCAATGAGAAGGGCTCTAGAGGAAAGCTTGTGGTGAGGGCTCTAAGCAGACTTTTCTGCTGCTGCATAATTGTTTAAATGCAGCTTGGCTGAGAGCTATGATATGCTAGGTATTTTTGCATTTCAATAGCCACCTGGAAAGGGATATAAATTCCTTTGTATCTTGTTTYTCTTGGTGAGAGTGCAAAGCTAAAAATTTCTTTGTCATAAGGACACAAGTCAAGGCATAAAACCCTACTCCTCAGTCACACAGGAATGAATGTTGTGACTTCACTGCAGTTATTTGGGCTTTTTGCCACCATCACCAAGAGCCGAGTTTGGCCCAATGTCATCTTTCCACTATAAAATGTTAAGTGGCTGTCGATGCTGGGGCCAGAACAAGTGCCCTGGGAACTACATGGCTGCAGTGCATGACAGCCTGCAGCACGGCCAGCTGGATCCCGCTCCCTGCCAACATGTCTCTGGAGGTACCTGGGGCCTCCTGTGTGGTTCTGTGCCTCGCTCAGCCCTTGATCCTGCTGCCAGCCTGAGTCTGGCCAGCTCCAGATTGGAGAATGGCCTGTGGGAACCAGCCTGCAGCCACTGGGCACATCAGTAGACAAGGATAGCCCCATTTTTAGGGATAGGGATAGGGATAGAATAGGCAGGGACAGGGGTTATGGAGAGCTCTGCTTCTGTGTGATCTCCTGGCCAGATGTTCATGACTGGAGATGGCAGCAGGGTGACTGCCAAAAGCCTCGTGGGGGAAGGGATGTCTTTTGGGAAATAGGCTTCCTTCCAGTTGACATGTTTGGGCTAGCAGTCAAGAAAATCAGTTGTCCCTGGGGCTCTTTTTAGCAGCYACAGTGGCCAAGAGAGGTGTGAAGACAGAGATGTGTCATCTCAATAGATCAGAGACCCAGTCAGCTCCAATTAGACCAGCCAGACAACATCAGAGATAATGTAAAAAAGTATAAAGTCTATTAGCACAACAGCTCTTTGCAAGGGGACATGCAGCACTGGCAGAGAAAATGCACTGGAAAATCTTGCAGGTCATCTGATCACAAGTTTTTATAGGCCAAAGCCCATGGAAATAAATTAGTCTTTCCTTTAACCTGGCTGATATTTGGGGAATTTCGAGCAAAAAATGAAATTGTATTTCAGCCAGCTCTATCCCAATCTTAAACTAGTCCAGCAGTGGGGGATCTGCAAACATACAGACTATATTTAAGCCTCTTTGGGGAATCTTTCACTCTTTCTAAACATACATATATATATATATATATATATATATATATATATGTGAATATTTTGATATATATTTGAAGATTTTGATATATCCAGTAGAGGACTGCAGTGCTGAGAGGAGAGGTTTTGACTTCCCTTTCTCCAAGGTTCAGGATATTATAGTTATCTGTAGAGGTATCTACTCTTTTTTGAATACTGCCAAATATTTTCTCTCAATATTTGCTCCAATTTACAGAATAGAAATCTGAATTACTGTAGGAATGCAGACAAGACAGTACTGGAAGAGAACAGTGCAACTCCTTTTCTGACAATAGCTAGCAGGCATCAGCTACTCTTTAGAAAGACACAAAAACTCTCCAAAATAGGAGATAATGAAACAACCTATTATCAAAGTGGTCTTCTTACATGTGCTATTAAAAATTAGTCTCCGCTCTGAAAGCAGAGGTTTTAATATCCCTTTAAAACAATTTTGCCATTCATTATTTACAATTCTGGATTTGCTTGTAACCTATGCAGAAATTAATTTCTTTTTGGATCTTACTAAATTTCTTTGTCTAACAATATACTGAGGGAATGAGTTCTGCAGTTTGATCACACATAGGCTAGAAAAGTGTTTCCTTTGATCCATTTTAAATTTGTCTCCTTTTTATTGCTTTTCCTTTATCTTGTACATTAATCTCTCGTTTAAAAGCCACACAAACAGCATCTACTCTCACCCAGGGACCTGCAAGGACAAAATGACAGGTCCTAGTGAAGCCCCACTTCTTCATGAAGTACATTACGAAACTCTACAAGGAAAGGACCAGATAGGGCCTGAATTTTACAGTTTAAACAATGCCARCTGGCAGGGAAACAAACATAATCATTGCCCTAGAAAGCTGAACATTTTAGTTAAAGAACCAAAAGAATTAAAACTGATGACTGAAAGAACTCAGGGTAATGGTAACATCCCAAGAGAGGGCAGGTAGCTGGGATTTTTTTTTGTAAAACATTGTACAGCTTAAATAACATCAACATAACCTAAAACACTACTATGAAATTAATCTAGATTTGTAACATAATCAAAAGCTGATATGAATCAGAAGAACAGAGCTAAAAAGAAACTCTGACACTACTGAAAACAAGTTTCTGTTTAAACTGACATGTTTTCACAACCTCTCCCTCCTCCCTACTAAAAAAAACCCTTGACTTTGAACCAGCCAGAAGTTCTTCTGCTAAAAGTTTTCCAGCTTTCCATTTCAAGATACTCCCTAGAGAGGGAAACCCTTTTTATTATGGCTGTCTTCATTTATAAACAAAAGCCAGGTAGCTTGTCCTCATGTAWATCTACTGCTCCCTGCCTCCTGAAATGGGGCAGTGTTCCTTGATTYGAGCAGTGTTACTGAGTCATTTCTGTCCTAGGCAACACTCATAGCATGGAAGTGATTGCTGTGATATAAAATAACATCAAAATAACATGGCATGTGATCGTTCAGGCAGTTGAAAGTCTTTCCTGAAGAGGTTTGGCAGCCTCCCTGTCCCTATCAGCATGAGACAAGGGTGTTCTCTGCTCTCAGAATATTTGTATTAATTTAATTTAAATCATGTGAATTCCCTTTCACRTCCAACCTATCACCCTAGATTCTGCGCCATCCTTAGTAGGTGCTATTCCTAGTCTAAGCAAATTACTCAAGGCCTGGTCTCTATTATGTTCTTCTGGGAGTGTTGAAAAGTGTTGTTTAGACCCACAGCATGATCCACCTCCTCCCTACTCCCCTCATTGCTGCCTCTGATAAGGTGCTGCTTGGACTCACTCCTGAAAAGCTGCAGCCAGTTCATTGGGAGAGAGAGAATGCTGGCCTCTAGAGAAACCTTCTCCTTCTCCACTGCTCTGGGAGAGGATTTGATGACTAAATCACAGACATAGACATGCTTCACTTTGGTTACAGTCATAGGAAGCTCAAGCAAAAGATCATTCTTTGTTTATACATTGCAGTGCTCAGATTGGTAGCTCTGTTCCCTATAGCAAGGACAGACGGGTGGAAAGCGTGCAGCCCTAAAAGTCACCGAGCACCGAGACCTGCTCCTTGGTCCCCAAGTCAGAGGCCAGAGCAAAACTGCAGACCTGTGACTGGCCTGCAAGGATGTGGCAGGGAAACTGCCAGCCATGAAATGCTAATGGACTGCCAGAAAAGAAGCTGGCATTTCCTTGGCTCTGTTCATCTCCCTGCCCCAAGGTAGAGTAAGGGATTTTCACTAAAATAATTCTTGACAAATGTTCAGCTAACCTCTGGAATCCCTTTGGTAAAGGAGATCCTGCAATAACCTCAGACAAATCTTTCCTGGTGCTTCAGTAACTGTGCTCCAGAAAGATTTTCCTGGTATCTAACTGAACAGCCCTTCAGTGCACACTAAGCACATTATGAGCCTGTAATTTCCAGCTGCCRATGGGCTCTCAGTGACCCAGGAGGTGCTGACGGAGGGGCACAGAGAGGCCAGATTTGGGACCATAATCAGAAATGCTCATTACTGACACTGCTGGGAGAGAGTTTGCTCATTGTTGTTGTTTCTGGCACAGAACAGCAGGGCAGACAGGGGCCATGTAATGCCCTTGAGCTTCTGGAGATTTCTTACCAATGTCGGTGGGAGAGGTACGGGGATCAGGAGTCAGACGCAAGCCTTTGTCTCTTACCTGCCCTAGAGGGTCAGGTTTCCTTCCACTTTATAAGTATTTATTGTTTTAGATGACGGATGGTAGGGGGTCATTGAGGAGGGGGAACAGTGAGATAATAAAGGATAATATTGCTTCCAAAAGTGTGTCTTTTTTTCCATCAGTATTAGCTAGTCTAATAAAAGATGTTATCTATCCCTACAAGCCTTGACTGCCCTATATCCTTTCATCACAGCTTCAACAATGGTACTACTGCAATAAAAATATTTGTAGGCTGTATATGCAGGGAGATGAGCCTTTGGTGGGTTACAATGATGGCTTACATCAGCGACCGGAAGGGAAATCTTCCCTAGGGGTGTTGCTCCACAGCACTCTCAGGCAGCCCTGAGCCCAAAGAAAACACAGCCAGTCTGCAGCACTCTGGATCAGAAAAGCAACAGTGATCTGATGATTTTGTTTTGTTGTTGCAGCTCCTGGGTAGGCATAACAAAGGAGGATAGAGCTGGACTGCTGCTTTTAGGGGCAACCTCAGCTCCTGGCAACATGAGCTGCTCACAGAACTGCAGCCTAAGAAGATATCTGAGCATGRTAGCTGGCAGGGAAGTAATGAATCAGGTTCTGCAAAGGGTACAGTAATCCCTTTGGMAGGAGAGATCTTATCACTTTACTGTTGAGCATACTACAAGATTACTGTGCTCCTTGTTCAGAAGTCGCAATGAGACTATTACAGCTATAATTAGTGAAGATAAGTTTTTCACACAAACTTGTAGCAGCACAGACTTGGGGTTCAAGAGATCTCTGGTTAGTCTTAGTGTATTAGCTGTGGTGAGGATTGCCTTGCATGGTTAGGGGTAATACAGGAAATCCAAGCCTGAGATTAGAACTCTCCAACACCTCTTAAGTTTGATGGAAAATAGTTCCCCTGTGCTTTTTACTCACACCAAATCTCTTTCTTTACTAAATGGCTTAAAGTTTGGGAAGAGGGGCTGGAACTTGCCCCTCTATAGGCCAGGTTTGTATTCATCTTTCCTCTGAAAGAGGAAGCAAAGAGGCAATAAGAACAGCACAATCTCGATCTCAAGTGGACTCTAAATGGCTCAAAGGTTCAGATCCAAGTTTCTTCAGCCATCATTGCCTGAAAAATGTGCTAGGGCAAGCAGTGCCAGTGGTAGAGCTGTGTTGAGTTTTCACTAAAAAAAACCCATGAACATGAGAAGGCTGCAAGATATTTGGCTTTTGTTTTCCAGAGGAATAGGTTTTCATTTCCCATTCTAAAACAAACTTGGGATCACAGAGACTGATGTTTCATTTCTTTAAAAAAAGAGGAGTGCCAAAAATGAACAGAGTCAGTGCTTCTAGGCATACAAAATGAAGCATGACAAGGGAGGTCAGCACATTTCTGAAAAAAAATGCACTTTTTTTTCATTTTGGGATGACCTCAACTCTTTTTTGCAGCTATAGCAGAAACTCAGTTATTCACTAAGCCCCTATTCCTCCTTATATGCCTTCAGTTCCCAGTGCTATTCCAAAGGGAAGAGCAAATCTCACTCTAAGGAAAGACAGGAGACAGTTAATGTATGTTCACCATCTTGGGGCTAAGAGGCAAAGAAAGAGTCAGACATATCAGGGCTGAACAGCGGGTCAGAGAGCCAGATACCAACTTTGGAGGACAAAATCCTTTCCCACAAGACCATGGAGAGACGAGTTAAAAGTCTTAATGCAGCTGCTACTTCTCCAACTTAACAGACATCCTTACATAGACCACTTGAGTCMAGATTTGTTTCCCAGCAGGGATGTTTCGCCCCTTGGATATAAGGCCATTGACCAATATTTCCCAGCCAGGAAGCTCCAGTCATCTGCTTGCAGCTATCTAATGACAAAGAGGAAGGGCATATTTTAATGAGAACATTTGAACTTGATTTGAACTCCACAGACTGATGAGGTTCAAGAGTCCAGCTCAGGTGCTGTTCAGTTTACAGAGCAAATGCCAAAAGGAAGTGAGAGAGAAAGATGGAGAGAAAGATCCTAATAAGGACTGTGTATACAAGAGTTTGACTCCGCGTAAGGTACCCTAGTGGGCCTTCACAGTTTTAGGTGACTTATCTCTTCCTGACACATTCTGGAAGTTGCTTATATGATAGGTTTTATTTTTAAAATGGAATCATCCTTAAAAGTGAAATAGATGTAAGCGATTGATAGGAGCCTGGAAGAGGAGTGGAAAATAGGAAACAGTTTATGAATGAGCTTGAGCACTGGGTTGCTCCAAAATTCAGAATATATATTCCCTCGTGTTTCCCCAAAGTATATTTGCAAAATTAGACCCTCACTTTGAAGGCTCCCCACACTCTCTGAAATTTGCCAGTAGCTTTCTTAAATGCTTTGCTGCTGYCAGGTTTTGAAGTGGGGGAATTGATCAAGGCAGGACAGAACTTGGTGACCTAACGAGACTTTGCATTTTGCCAGTTCAACTGCTGTCACAACACTTTGCTGATTTACACTCACCAGCAATTATGCARTCCCTTCCTAAGAGCAGCAAGGAGACTTAGCAGCCGTGTTTAGCTTTAGAAGTCAGTTTACTTAAAAGCTCAGTGAAAYTGAATGGAACAATTGCGGAGCATAAAAAAAAAGAAAAGGAAAAAAGAAAAAAAGAAAAAAGTCAGTACAAGGAAACTCAGGCTCTGGGTTAGGCAGTAGTCTTCTTTTTGAGACATTGTCCTCCACATTTAGGAGAGCAAGTACCTCATCTTGAACTAAGAAAGTTCACCTGCTTTCTCAGGTCTGTCTGTAACAGGCTATTAAACTGTTTCATTTGGATGCAAAAGGGGAACCTGTTACACATGCTTGACAGTGAATCAGACAATGGTTTTTCACATAAGGAATTTATTATTTCAGAGATATATTTAACCAAATTAAGGGCTTCCTAATGAAGTGTCCCTTCTCTGTTCTATATTGCGCTGGAATTCTGATGTAATATTTAAAGAAGAAYCTAAGTAGTGACCTCCCTTCTCCTCTATTCCACACAATTCACAGTTTCTATAGAATCTCTCCTAATTTACACTGTTTGAAGTGGGAAGGCAATCAGGCCCTGAGAGCTCATTTSAAATGGATCTTTACCAACATCAATATGTAAGATGCCCTGTGGGTGGCTCCCTGACACATTCCCACCAGCCTAGAAGAGCATTTCTGGGTTCCCCTGCTGGCAATAAAGTCTATTCAGTTTAATCAGCAGAAACCCCACAAAAAGCATCACTGTGCCCAAAACAAGACAGGAAMGTGACCTGCTAATTTTATTCAGAAACTAAACCCAATAGGGAAATGAAYGTGACATTTCTGTCTGTGTCTGAGCTACTGACTGCCAAAGCTGCATCATTTACTGAGCCAYATCTGCTGCACACAAGGCCTACCTTCCTGATGGTATGGTTACAAAACCTGAGGAGGTGGCTCCATCTTCAATAGTCAAACTGATGTAAGAGGTTTTGAGCCTTGCCCATCTTTGGGCTTTCTCAGGAGTGCTTAGGTAGGGCCACCTCATAGGCCATGTTGATGAAATGGTCCAGGTTACCCAACCAAATCCACCATTATCTACACTGCAGTGTGGTTCCATCAAAAGCACATAGATTCAGTGACAGGGGAGTGGAGCAGATCTACCAAAACCAGGAACATCTCGAATGTATTTTGCCACAAGAGAAATGTGCTTCTGAAAGGCACAAATCAGGGAAATCTCTGTGATTGGTCTGAGAAGAGACCTTGACCTTCTGCTGGAAGTTCCCCAGCCTGCAGACATAGGAATGCCTGGCACTCACTKGGCGATGTAGTATGGTCCAGTTCCACAGTAAGGCACTGCTGATCATCTGCCGATGTCACTGAGCTTCACCAAGGGTGAATGTGGTTACATTCAGGCTCATTACTGATAAAACAACTCATTATCACATGACCAGACTCACCCTGTGTRGAAAGCAAAGTTAACGCCTCAGTGGACAATCCTAGCTCAGTTCCTGTGAGTGACTAGCCTGAAGATTGCTGTGTTTTGCTTTGATTGTTAAAAGATGGCAATAGTTGTGTTTCTATTCCTAGGGCTAGACTATGTCCATCATCTTGGAGACATAATTAGGAAGTAGCTGGAGTAAGCTATAGATTTAGTTGTAGAAGAGTTGGGCTCAAAGTAGTTTAAATGAACTCCAAACCCATCCCATTACAAGCTCTGAGAGAGTAGGGTCCATGGTGGGCCTAAAACTGTGGCAGCATCCTGCAGCAAGCTTTACTTGAAAGACAGCTATGAGCTATTGCCCAGGTCTGGAGGATGGCAGTGATGGTGATGATCCCCTGCATCCACATCTGTCCTTCCCCTCTGTGACCTACTCTACCTACTACTTTTCTCCATCTCTAGGCTTCTCTCTATCTTASGGTAGATGTTTCAGTCAAGGCACTGCTTTCTGCCTACCTCCACGAGCTCTTCAGAGTGTGCAGTAGTCTTTGGTCATGTGGGATTTGAGTATTTTTGTTTTTTCTCAAATAAGTTTATCAAGAGAAGTACTAGAACGAAATCTGAACTCTGCTGAAGTTAGTGAGTAAGTTGTAAGTGAGTTAACAGGGCCGAAGCTGCAGTCTGTAGGCTTCATCTGCAGTACCAGTAATGAATACCAGACATTGACTTTGAAGTCACTTTGTGTCCTGATGATATAGGATCCTAGAAAAAGCAGTCACTAGTAAGTAAAAGCTCTCAAATACCTGGGCAAGCTTGGGATCATTAATCAAAGACTTTTTTACATCTATGTCAGAATGGTGATATACTGAATCCATGAGCTAATCTGGTATTAAAGCTAATTAATTACATCTCCCTATAAATTTCAGTAGATCCAGGACTTGGGCCAATATCYCAGGGACAGAGGGAATATGGCTTCATTGCTTTCTTTTCCTTTCGTTGAAAGAAAACAACAAATTTTTAAATTAGATGTCACATATTTATTAGATATATTGTGTAGTTTCCTTTTCTTCCTCTCTCTCCTATTAACTACCTCTCCCAGAAGTTTAAAACTGCATCCACGGCCCAAATAGTCTGAAAGCAATAAGTAAGTTATAATGAAGAAATCAAATACCTGAGAGCTGAGGGACAAATTACACTTTTATTATGCTGGGGCAATCCCAGTAAGGCAGGGGGCAGAACTTGGCCATATATCTGAAACCAAGTAGTTGAGTACACAGTATTAGAAGTTGGCTCAGCATGAACATGTCTCTTAAAGCAATTATAGATATGCCAGAGGAAATGTCCAAGGYTAGCCAAGATAATCAGCAAAGTTCCTTGAGCCAACATCCCAAATTCTCCTAAGATAAACTTGAACAACATTTCTATTTATTGTTTCCCAAGTCTCTTGATAGTCCCTATCAAAAGCAAGAGTAATTAGAGGAAGGGACTAGAAAACAACTGTATAACCGTTGCAAAGGCAGCATTTTGAAACAGCATTCTTCAGTACAGTCTGTCCCAGCCTCAAGTGCAAATGTTTTGCAATAAATCAGGGAAACCACTTTCACCAAGAGGCATCAACTGGGCTTTGGGCATTGGGATAGAACTTCCTGAAGATGTCMTACATGCAATTGCAAAGGCCTAGTGAAGAGTGAGAACGGCTACTTTTTCTGTGTCACCTTTTTCACAGAAAGTTGAACAGATGCTTCCACTGAGTGGAGGTCCATGCTCCACATTACATCTGAACTGAATGACTAATTCAGGAGAMAGGCAGAGGAATATATGTCTCACTGAAAGGTTTTAAGGAGGGAGACAGGAACATGTCTTCAGGTGTGCATAATTTGGTTTTTGTCCACGTCTCCCCTGGTTCCCTGCTGTAAATGAACAATATTGCAAACTGGAGACACAGTACTTTCGTAACCAGGGAATGCAAAAGGATAGGCCTGGCAACATGTGCAAATACACTAGTATAAAAGGAGGCACTCCCTTCCTGATTTCCATAGAAAAGCCTCCTCACTAGAAAATCATCAGCAGTTATGTGTGTGGCATGAACCCAGCTGTACCAGYGCTGCCGTCATCCAGATGGCCTGTTAAATCACCCGCAGTTATTAAAATACCGTGGCAACTTTTGCAAGTGCAGAAGTGCTCACCATAGCCCTATGGCCAGATTCCAGCTGGAGGCACTTTGTGCTCTTGTACTCTTTGTGCTCTTTGGCACATTTGTGCTCTTGTACTCAGGAGCACTGCTGTTCCCTAGCTGCACTTGTGATGCTGCAGCCCTGGGGCTAGCTGCACCCAGGACCACACAGGCCCTGCAAAGCCAGGCTTTTCCCTGACCAGCGGTAGGTGCTTCAGCCCATTACTCAGTTACTTTCTCTTCCCATTGCAGGTGTATGAGTCCAGAGAGCTGAAAATGCCTGCTACAAATGAGGTATTTCAGGAGAACAAAACCATGAAGGTGAGGAAGCCCTCCAGCTCCAACAGCTTTTAGCTGAGGTGGTCTTCACCCCTTAAAGCAATAAAGGAAAGTAGCATTCACTGCAGGCCAAAGCCTTTCATTCCAGATAGCAGCAGTACCATGTGGAGCAGTGAAACAGAAACCGTGAGTCGTAAATAAGGAGTGAGAGCAGCGTTTGGCCCAGACAGGCCTTTTGCACACTTCCTGGTTAGCCATCGCTCTTTTAAGCTGCTCTCCCTCCTAACAGGCCAGGAAAGTCAGTCACCAAAAGGGTTGAGGTCCCCAGTGTGATTCCAGAAACACCACTGTCCTGCTGTGAAGATACAGTAATTGCATATGCATGTTCAATTAACTCTTTCTGTTGGGTGGTGTCTGAGCTCACACTGGGATGCCACATCCTGTATGAGAGATCAGAGCATCTATAAATGTGTGCATTTCCTCTTGTTTCTGAGTCGAACACATTTAGTTCTTCAACACCAGCAGTAGCCCTGCTTGCTTATAAATGCTGAATTCCCATACTCAGTTATACTGCTGCTTCATACTGCATACTGCATGCTGGCTTGATGTCTGTGGTTGAAACTACCTGTGGCAAACCCAGGGGAAGGGACGTATGGCTGCCTGACAGAGCATGCAAGCACTGCCACCAACTCTCCTAGAGATTCCCTAATTTTTCTGGAACTTGAAGAGCACAATTAACGTTTCCTTTGCTTCCCTGATTCTTTATTCCTATTTCTGTCCCTACAGTATTGTTCACATTGATGCTATAGTGCAATAGTGAAATGTTATCACAAAACTTTCAAAAGCAATTTTGGAAACAAAGTATCCAGGAGTTTGAAGTCTTTATCACTAGAAGCAAAATGCTGGTATACTGACAATCCAGTTCATCCCTAATTAGCAACAGAACCAAGACTGGCTCCCTCTGCATGTCAGATGCAGCTAAGGGAAATGTATCATTCTAAGCCTCAATTCTCTCATCAGTCCCATGACCCATCTTCCCCGAGTGTCTGCTGAAACTGCTAACCTGGAGATAAACAATCCAAGTTTTCTCTTTTCAGTTAAGCAGCTGCTGCCCACTAGGGAAGATGCATGTTCTGCRTAAACCCACAGTACTGCAGGAGCCTAATGGAAGTAGATCAGACTGCAAAAGACATGAACATTATTGATTGGCTTCTTGCTTATCATGCAGAGGTTGTTGATTCAACATGCAATGTAACAGCCTTAAACTAAGTTGCACAGAGTAGGACTTCTGAAAAAATAAAAACCAAGCCCATGTATGCCTCTTGGGATGCCCAGCACGAGCTGTAGCTCAGGTGTTTCTCCTCAAAGGGAATCTCTCTTCACTGCTAGAAGGGAAACATTTTCCTTCTGTATCCGACGTATTACTGATAGTGCTACACACTAATTGGGTCCCCTAAGGCATTTCATTTCTTATGAGACTCTTGTAAACAGTAAATTATAAAATAAAATGAACTGTCCCAGAATATGTTTTTCATCTCTCCGAATTTAAATAAGTCAGAAAATTGTGATCTTCAGTCAGGCCATGCACACCAAATGCTTGATATTTTTGTTTTGTCTTGCCTATTAAGTMTATTTTGCCAACATAAATACCTGGAAGTCTACCAGCAGTTGCCTTTGTCAGACTGCAACAGGTTTAGAAGAGGTATGCCTCAATAAAACTCTATGGCTTGCTCTTTTGAAGAACTGCTATGCTTTTCTGTAGTAACATCGGTTCTATTTTTCTGTCATTATTGTTTATATGCTAACTTTGGTCATGAACCCACTGCCCCTAAAGAAATAATAGAAATAATGCAACATTAAAACCTGTAAACATAAATGAAAAAGTGGGAGGGAGGGAGAGGCAGTGAGATGACAGGACTGAAAKGAGTGTTCAAGCTGTATCTTGAACAGAAATATTTTCTTCTGGGCTTTTTAAAAGGGATCACCACTCAGGAARAAACCTAGCACAAACAAGCTAAGTGTTACTGTGCTCTGATTTCCGCTGTCTTTTTAGAAAAGAGAGAATATTCTACCTTACAATGAGCTGAAACTTGAAAGGATCTTTAGAGGTTTTTAATATTTTTATGGAAGATGTCCAAGGAACACAAAAGTCTGCCTACTATCAACAGAAATCTCTGACTGATGCAGGCATACTCAGCAGTAGAGTAGGGTACATGCAACAGTAGCCAAAAGGGTGTGACTGAGAAACTCTCCTGACAGAAAATACAACCTTATAAAAACAGAAGCTTTCTGAAGATATCAAATGTTTAGAAAGTTAAATTTTCTGGCTGGAAATTGAAAAGAGAATTTGTATGCTGGAAAACTACTTTAAAGATAATTTTTGACTAAGACATATACCCTTTTGGCCCCAAATCTGGAATTTGAGATTTATCTGTAGCTAAGACCTGGAGCAGACAGAGTTTCACTTTCTCTCTTTTCCCATCACTTGTTTTTACTCTCTTCCCTCCCTGCTCTACCACCTGAAAAAGATTAAAGGTACAAAGCTGTGAAGGTAGGAAAAACCTGGTGCGCGTAATTGTATCTTACTATTTCTTAGAAAGGAGCACTAAAAATATGGGTAGCTATCTGAAGAAGGATCATTAGCAGGCAGGGAACAGAGAGGACAGAGCAAATAGAAACAGTAAAGACTGGAAAGCCCCTAGAACCACAGAAGACCTGGAATTTTAGGGTTGGTCTTGTCCCAAATTTAAATAAAYAAAAAACTGCTGTGGACTTTTTGAGTAGACAGACCTAGAAGCTATGTTTCTTTTCAGATCATGTTCTAAAGAGAAAAGCAATCACATATTTCTGCAGGAAAGTCAGAAAATTTCAAAGAACGGAGTAGTTCCAGAGCGTACTTTTTCTCGGGACATTAAAGGTATAGCGGTAAGAAAAGCAAGATGTGGCTTTTCTGCCCGTCTCCATCCTTCTCCGTGAGGCAGCGATGCAGCCCACAGGGAGCACAACTTTGTGCTGGGCGGCCCCGCAGCTCCCCTGCCCGCCCCAACGAAAAGCCCTGCCATTCCCGGCACAATACCAGATGGAGCGCCATCATTTCCACATTTCACAAAAGAAAACACAAATGAAACATGAAAGGTGAGTGCCGATCCCTGGATGCCTCTGCAGCGCTGGGCCTCACCAGGACTGCTCGGTAAACTAGCCGGTTAGACTCTGCGTGTTATCAGTGGAAGAAATCCCACCTTTCAGTGCAGCCCTCTGGCCAAAATAGCCTGCGCCGGGCCCAAGCACATGCAATAAAATACATCATTGGTTTATTTTTTTAAAACAGCACCAGAATGATCTTTTACTTTAAATAAAACAAACAATCGCTAATGGTCCTTTCCACCTTCAGTCCCTTTGGCCTTTCCCCCCCGCCTTCTTTCTTGGTCCTGAACATTTTACAAACACTTGTAAATAACTATACCCAGGCCAAATAGAGAGTCATTCTTCATCCTAAACAGGACGTCAGGGATAGTGAAAAAACAATGTTTGTGGTTGGAATGCACAGTATAAAGGTGGAGGGAATACAGGGCTGTTTCTGTGTCTGGAAACGGATGACGAGTGTTTGTTTTTAATACAGTATTTTAGAGAATAGATTAGATAATAAAATCCTAAACAGAAGACCTCATGCTCCACCACATCTGAAATAAACTTGGAAGAGATGTCTCAGGGAATTCTGTCTCCTTTTGGGCTCTCACAGTACCACCAGGTCAGCACTGCAGGGATGGATCGTTTCACACCATTTGCTCAGTCAGTCATTAGACCAGTATAAATGACCCCTGCACTGTGGCTTGATGTGATCAGGAATAGCAGATCTGGTATTTTCGTCTTCCAGGAGAAGTTAATATGCCACCGCTGCGGCTGTGGCCACCCTGATCAGTCATTCATTTCTAATAGGCTAGGTATAATCATCAGCCTGCTTGCAGGAAATATACGTAGAAATGTAAGATTTTTGGAATCATCCAAGAGATTCAGAAATTTCTTTTCCAGGTGTGACTTAAGATCTTTTGTTACAGAGAAGGCAAAGTCTTATTAAAAGTTGATAAGCTCCATTTTCTTAAGTACGTAACAAATTGCATTAAATTGTAATCATTAGAGCTTCATTAACGTGACTTGGCCCCAAAACATTTCTGGATTTTTCAGAAAAATAAGACACATTGAAAAAATTAATGAGGATCAACTCAAAACATTCTGATCACCTTGAAGCATTTAAAAAGCTATGCTGAGTCCTTCCAGTGGAGGTCATTTGATTAACTGTCAACAGAGTTTTAAAACAAAGCAATGAAAAATTAAGGCTGTCCAGCGGTACAGCTCAGTGTTTTCGAAGTTTTATTTGCTTGTTAGTTTAGGATAAAAAATAAAAGAAAGCTGAATTTTATTCCAGATTCATTAGTGGGTTACTGAAACTATATTTAATGACAAATACAGTAGATCCATTTTTTAGATTAATGGAGTTAGGCAATCTTCTGCTGAGTAGAGTCAGCTGAAGCATTTTGAGCAGAGTATCTCTCCACCACCCACACTTTCTCTTATCAAAAATGGGTTTGTTTCAACATTTATAAACATTTTCCATCAAAATGGATCCTTTCCAGTGGAATTTTCCACAGAAGACTCAAAAGGAAGCATTCAGTGCAAAAGACTCACAGCGTTTTGTTAGGAGTCAACGTTAGCCTTCTTGTCCACCCTGCACCCACGGGAGCCTGGCAGGGAYGGCGCTGCCTAACGGTGCCTGCAGCACCCTGCATCAGCCCATGAGTCCTCTAGGAAGGAGGCGGCACAAGGCCTGGGACGACCACTTCCCTGGGGCACCCCAGGCGCTTGTGGGAAAAGGATGTGCCAAGATTAAGGTCAAACTTAAAACTAAAGGCTGCTTTTCAGCGTTTTTAAACCCAGGATTTTCTTTAAAAAATAAACTCAGTTAAGTTTTATTTCAATTGTTTGTCCCATTTGTTTGTTTGTCCTTAGTGCTGAAATTACATTTTTCCCATGGGAAGGACATTATATTTTTCTCTTTCTTTTAATGTCAGTGACTCCGCTGCTCCTAAATTTTGTTGAAACACTATCACCATAGCCCAAAACATTTTTCAAAGCCTCTTCTCGTAACAAGTTTTGTTTCTTTTATAGCTACCTTACATTTTCTGTACATTTGCTTCATTCTTACCTGCGTCACAACAGTGTACAGAAAATCAAAACAAACYRATCCTATTTGATAAATATATACTGCAATCATTGAACCAAAAAGAAAAAAAAARGTGAGGTGAATAAGAGAAAGCTTAGTGGGATAAAAACCCCCAAATAAAAAMCATTTTCTGATTCTGATGTCTTTCTTTCAGAGCTTTGTACCAAAAAATCTCTGTTCAGTTTGAYAGTCTTTGCTTAAGCTGTTACAGCTAAGATTCGTATGAACAGTATTCCATCTAACTCCTTGAGTTTAGTGTTTTGTGCCTTGTTCATAGAAAGCCTCAGACTGAGGAACTTGGGTGGAATTCAGGCTGTGTGAATTTGGCTGAAGTCTCACTATTCCCAGCTGCCGAGCTGACTTCTGCATCTTAACCAAGCTGTCAAAACAAGGCGCGTGTTGACTACACAGGTGTATTCTCACTCCCTGCCTCTCCCTGCACCAGGTCAATAAAAAGACCTGCTTGGGAGTTATCTGTGTAGAGCTACTACRCTGGAGGAATTAAAAGCAATATTTGCTGATTCTATATGTGTGTATAAATACATATACTATACATATATATATGCATATAGATGTACACTTATACATACCATACGTCTTACCATGTAAACCACGACATGCAGCTATCTCCCTGGCAACGTTTTTCTGCTACTTGGAGAAARTTCCAGGGGAGGTGTTAAAAATCTATTGTATAGGACAAATTGTCATTCAGCAATGAAGGGTGGAAAGGTTCCTGGAGTATTTTTGAGAGGAAAGGTTTGATGAAATAGCCATTTCCATAGAGAGTCTGCTTTCCTTGATAGTTTTGTTTCTTTTTCATTCTCCTTGGAAGACTCGACACCTGAAATTCTCAATTCTTGCTTGCAAAAAACTTGCATTTGTCCTTTTTGAGTAAATACTGAAAATACTAAAATTTCCAGTTCTATAATTGAACCTGATCATAAAGGTTCTCTTCCTACCTCTCCCATTGGTTTGACTCCTAGTTTCTAACTACTACTGTTCCTGGAAAAAGGGAGACTGAGCTGAAGGGAGCAACAGTTTTCAGTTCCCCAGGGTACTGCTGACCTACTCTTGGGGAGGAGAGACCCAACAATCCATCTCAAAAACTGGAGCTAAATAAGGAGTGGGGCACATGGGGTATCTTATTAATGGGATCACCCTTGTCTACAATAAAGCAYACTAAACATCATCACTGTGTGTATGATTCATCTCTACTGACATCCTTCCATTGATTTCAGTGGTGGAAAGGGAAGGACAGAGGATAGATAGGGCCCTTGATTTAGCATCTTGAACTCTTGAATGGAAAGGAAGGAGGTAGGGAATAAGGATTTCCAAAGAAGAAGAGTGTTGTTATTTTTGGCCTTCTCAGAAATTTCCACAAAGTGAACAACTTTCAGCTGAGTAAGCGTCAGCAGCTCAAATATGAGGCCCAGCTCCACATTAGACGTCTCAAAACGTTCACTTCTCAGGTTATTAAGTTTGGTCTTTGCCCTCTTGAGACCCACGAAATGAATCAATGTCTCCTGCTAACTACCAAGGGATTTGCTGTCTTCATGCCTCATTGAGACATCAAAAACTAACCAGTGAGGTGAGAGTTTCTCAGTCATGGATTGCACAGTATTCCAAACACTAATACTCTACGTACAGAAAAAATATCCTGAAGGCAGATCTCTTCACGCTGTTGCTGATAYATTTTCTAGCCACTATCGCTCCTTAATATCCAAGTTGATACTTAAAGGCCAACACATGTAAAAGCTGCTTTTGCCTACACAATGTTGTTTGCAGGCAGGCAGCTGCATTTTGGCAGAAACTGTGTGAAAATGCCAAAATCTTTGATTAGACAGTGCATAGATTGAATCCTCTGATAAATGCCTTCATCATAAACAAGAATAGAGTATCACTGTTGGTGTAAATGTAGGAGAATTTGGTTGAAAATGGAGCCTTAAATCTTCCCTTGAGTACTCTTCAAAACCTATTTCTTTAGGGATATGTAGTCTGGCCTCAAAGTATGTGAAGTGTGCAGGAAAGATCCAGTTAATGTTGATGTCTCCTTTGCAACATAATGATGATGAAATTCTGTCAGCAATTTCTCTTCRTGTCATTTGTGAATCTGAAATATGTTGTTGCAACCGTTCACCCCTGAAAAACTGAACAGGCTGCACAAAGCCAGTGCTGCCTTCCTGTATGTATAACAGTTTGCTAGAAGATGTTCTGAAGTCATTAAATCAGCAAATTAGTGATAGAATTGAGATTGATGATGGCTGGAAATAGACCAGAGGTTACCTGGCACACTAAGAGCTGTAAGTTTAGAAGCATTTGGTTTACTCCTTTTTGTGAGCTTAGCTGAGCCAGGCAACCTTTCTGAGGGGGGTGACGGACTATACACAATTAAATCATTGGAGTCTTTCCATTAACTTTAAAAAACATTGGAAAGCACTCCATATGGATTGGTTTTCTATGGCAATTATTCAATGTTCCCTCATCTATGTGTAGAATAGATACATTTTTCTGAGGAAATCTGTTGGCATAAACATCTGTTTGGCCCATGATAACTCTCAGAACTAAATCTAGAAGCCTTTGAGAGTTGTTAACAGCCCATAATTCCACTCTCATATCTYGCTCTTATCACTCTTTACTTCCTTCAGAGCAGAGCCCTGATTTTGAACTTCCACTTGCTTCAGGCCACACCGTTCCATCCAGTGTGGGAAGCATTTCCCAGCACAACCAGAATCTCAGCGCAGGCGCCTTGAGCAATCACCCTAATTTACAGCCTCCTGCCACATTAATCAGTGACTCTGCATGGGTTTATGCATCATGCTTCTGTGGCTACACAAACCGCTGCATCCACTCCATGCAGGCTCCTGCACGTACAGTTCACAAGCAATTCAGATACAGAAGGGCCAATCATTGGCCTGATTGATTTCAGATAACTTGCACGCCCAGTTGAAATGAGGCAGAAAGAAGTGCACATGTGGTGATATTTTAATACATGAGCATCTGGAGTCAAATAAAGATTAAGTAGGTGCCACTCCTATGGAATGCAGCCTGCCCCAGAAACATTTAAGTATTACAGGTTAACAACTTGAGTATCAGCAAGTGGACATAAGTAGTGAAGATGWAGCCTTTGCACTCATGCACCTTTCAGTACTTTTACATAGCATCTGTGAAGAAGCTGAGAAAAGCRAGGAAATGAACAAGCTGCTTTTTACTGACATTTGCATGTCAGATCTACATTTTTCTGTTCATTCCCAGAAAACCATCTATATTTTTTCTGGTCATTCTCCTTTCCCTTTCTATGCTACAGTGTCTGATAAATTCAAGAACTRGGCCAAACTTGCGAAGCTTAAATACAACAGCGTGATTGATTGCAGAGTCGRATTCACCAGCTCAGCACACTGTGTGGCCACACTTATTTAGGAATTTATGACAGTGCCTAGGCTTCTGGGGCAGAACAGCAGGACAGGCCCCCAAACACAGCCATGGCCAAAAAGTCACATTCATCGCTCAATGACCAGGAATCAAATAGACATTGCTGACCCCTCACTGGAAATTCATGATGTCTACTACTTTGGCTGTATTAAAAGATGACTACAAATACAAAATTCAACACATCTGACTTCTTCAGATGTCATTTGGTGTTTTTCTACAAAATRTCATAGAATTTTTCCTACTCTTTGAGTCTGAGGTAATTGGGGCTGCACAGGTATCACACATCTCCCTGGTTAAGAGTTTTATCCTTTCACAGACAGACCTGATAAGCTATACACATAAGTTATTAATAGATAAATTGGGCCACATAAGGACTTACCGGGCAGAGTCAAGGCTCTTCTCCACTCCTTGTATGTTGCAGGGATTAGCAAAAGCTAAAATCTCGCTCTCGCCTCTACCTGTTTGTAGTAACTATAGCTGACTGTTGAACYGTATACTTAGAAATAGCCTCAGTATAACGTACACTGCCACAAAATGCTGATTTTTATTATTACAATAAGCTTTTGACAGAGCTATTAGACCTATCAGAATTCTAATTTTATTTGTATCCATCCCTTACAAGTATTCTACTCAGAGTGAGCAGACCAAGTGACTGAAGTACCACAGTTCCTTGGATTTGAGCATCAGTCTGGAAAGACAGAGGGACGGACTTAWGCGACTTGAAGCAGACCAAAGCAATGGCTGTGGACCTTGAACAGGCAGTGCGGCATGTATCATTATTCACTTGCTCATCAAAACTGAGGTATTTCCCTTTTGGGGAGTAAAGAGTAGACATAGATATCAACTCAGAGAGAGGAACCAGAATTTGAGACCCTGCTTTCTCATCAACATTTCTTGTCTGCTGCTCGCTTGGCCAGCTCTTCTCACCACATGCTGGTTGTGGGTCCCCTCTAGAGGTGCCCAGCCTGCCCCATGCAGTGAGCAGGTAGTGCACACACTAAACCCAGGTCTGGCAGCTCCATTARGCGCCTACAAATACTGTAATGCTGTTACAAGACTTGTTGTGGATGGATGCCAGAAGTCTACTGCCTTATTCTTCACCGTGGTGAGGATAAGAACAGCTAACATTTCACTCAACCATCAAAAACATGAATTGACCTTGATAAGTAGACGAGTGGAATTTTTCAAATTTGGGGTAATAGTAGTCGCTGACTCCATGATCACTGGTGGTATGGGGAAATTTAAACAATCAATCTTCATGAAATTCCTAATCGTTGTCTGACAGGCACTATATACAGTGTGTGGAATATTAATACTGCATTCAGTTCTGGACAGCTCAGTAACAGTAGTGAGAACAAATTGGAAAGAATTCAGAGAAGCACAGCAAAATGATTGAGTGGTTAGAGAAATGGATTTTTGTGGGGAAATATCAAAAGAATTAAGGATATTATATTTTGGACAGAATACAAGACAGAAAGGATAATATGCAGAGTGGTAAGACAGACATCTTTGGTTATCTGAAGGGGAGACACTACAAGAGGAAAATAAATTACTTGGAGCTTTCTCAGGATGTCCAGTTAGAATTGTTAAAGGGAATTAAGTAATGGACAGTTTAGGCAGAATATCAAGAAAGTCCAATTTCTCYTTTCTTTCACAGATTAGCTGGTGAAAATGTGCCTCCCAAAACTGAGATTAAGTGGCAGGTAAAACATTAGGGGATATGTTGTATGGCGTGTTGCTGAAAAGGGAATATTTAGGGGAAATGCAGGAGACCTAACTTAAGTGTTGTTTGATAAGGGCACTAACACCAGTTGCCACAAAGCAAAAAAGCAATGTCATAGACTTACAAGTGAGGATGCAAGTGCTCCAGAGGTAGTGCCTGAATACACGTCCTGGCCGTAGGTATGAGCATCAGTTTATAGCTTGCTCCCCTATTTAGTAACTGCACGTAAGAGCAGGTGTAAGACAAGTGCTAGCATCCAACTCAGATATTTCACTCATTTGGTCCTTTTAATTTGCTCATAATCTTGTACCCTCTTGTACAATAAAGATGTCATCAACTATATCATCACACAARGGTGATTGCAATGGGTATGTGGCTGCTCAGCCCATAGCTACATGGACTTTCACTCAGATGCTGTGCAGGATGCTGTCACCAGGGAGGGTGAGGGCCAGGGCTTGGCCCCTCGAGAGCTGGGAAGGCAGGAGGGGAAGCCACCATCTCTATTGCTTGGAGCTGYCACTTGCTTTGTTGAGAGCTATGCCAAAGAGATGGATGATTGGAGGGAAAGATGATATTTATTGGCATTTGGAAGAACTGCACCGTGCTGTTCAGCTACCAGTGACCAGCRTGGTGTGGTGTAGCATTATGATATACTGAAAGTAGATCCATACTATACCTGCAAGGACTGGGCAGACAGATTACCAGCCTCTGGAAGCTTATCCAAATTCAGGATGGAGACTTTCTATTTTCTGTGTACACTGAGGTCAGAGATGGAAAGCTATGGAATTGAATGGATATGTTAAGGGCAACCTTGTCACTACCAGTAGTGTCAAATAAAAATCCAGGTTTAGTCTTAGCCCTGATTGATGGAGTAAGAGTATTTAGGAGAGGAAGAAGAGAAAATAAGGAGAAACTAGCAATAGGYAATGAGCCAGAGTCTTCTGAACATCTTGTTGAGGACTCATGAGGTCCTTCACTGTAGCAAATGAAGGGAATAGCAATAACCAATAGAGAGGTGTTGAAAAACCAAGAGCAGTTTAGAAGAGAACCACTAGCCATTTCCAGCCACTGACTCAGAGGTAGTARAACTTGGCCAAGCTTGGACGCATACTCCTTGGATGTCCTGATGCCGGGTCAAATCTTGGTATCAAATAAGCCTGAATCAAAGGCCCAGGATCCAGAGGACAGCCAAAATCTGAGTCTTAAACATCCTCTCCTGGCTCATGTCGACCTTAAGGTGACTGTTCTGCATATTTTAAGGAGAAGAAAAGTAATGTGTGCAAGATAAGCACTTCTGTGTTCTGTCAATCCCTCCTTGCCGCAAATGACAGAAGCATGCAGTGCAGCTGTCAAAATCCTCAATATAAAACATAGGAGTAATGTGGAGGGAGCATGCACTTCACTTTGGCAAATGTGTTATCCAGAAACATGTGTGCAGAGGAACACCCACCAAGGGTCTGCGCTGTGTCCCAAGAGGGAGGGCTCTCTTGAACAGGACAGCAAGTTCCTCTGGAAGGGGATGAGTGGGAATAACGTACAAATAAGAGATCAAACAGGCCTCTTGCATACTGCCCAGAAGACAGTTTTAATCATTCCATTCTTGGAGGAGGATTGGAATATGCACAACTTCTTCACAACTGCCATTTRCGAGGAAACTTGGAATATTTCAAGGAGGCTGTCAGAGCCAGAACTTTGCTTCCCAGGTGTGGGATGTGGGGCACCTCATTGCTGTTATCTGCATGCAGTTCTCTTAATGGGGAAAACTAAGTACACAGTGAAATTAAGCTGTGGGGAGATGATGTTGTCTAATCTTTTCAAATGGCATTATTCCCTTTTAACATTAGGAGATTTTAAATAAAAATAAAATGGCCTTTTAAGAGCAGCTTTTCTGAAGAAAATATCTGTTTTGTATTTTCAAGATCTCAACTGTTTAAGATAACTCTGTGGATTACATTCAATCATAGTTAATGCAGGTCCATTTTCTGTTGAATGTTACAGAGATTGTTCAACTAGTCCTCACCATCAGTAGAGAGAGAAATTATATTTTAGCCCTTGAAATGATACCACCTGAACTCTGACAGATCAAGACCTCATCACACCAGGTAGATGATATTCTTTGGCACAGTGAGGTCAGCATAGTAAGAGAAAGAAGACAGCAGCTTCTCACACCTCCCTCCCAGAGATAGCGACTACTGTATTGTTGTCTCTTTTCTCATCAAAATCTCCCTTTTGTTTTACTAAGAGGAGCTGGTAGTATCTCCACTTCCTCCCCTGCTCTTTCATACATGACAGCATGCCGTTCTGGACAGTTACCTCCCAAATGCTCCTTGACATATCCCCAAAAGCAGCGCTGTGATCTTCAGCCACTGTAAGCACCACARTGATCAGCAAATATTGCTGATGAAAGCAATCCACGGCCCACACACATTCCTGTCCAGTGACAGCCAGGTCAGCCAAGTCAGGCACACACTGTACTGAGACTTAAAATGGTTTCTGACACAATCAGACTCTTTTCCTGCACCCAACAACCAAACAGAGAGAAGTAGACAGAACCATAATAAAAGGAAACCTACTRTATGGCTATTTCATCTAGCGTAACTTTTTTCTATACAATTCACATAGCTAATGAAGTTACACTAGTGTAGAAGGTGGAGAATTCTCACTGGACCTGCTTGTGATTTTTATCAGCATACAAAAAAAGCATATTCAGGTACCAAACTATCTTTCCTGGCTTGGTGGCATAACTAATATTACCCTCTCTCTAGCTCATGGATTTGATTCCAAGGAGATAACGTTGGGTTTGGAAGTAGGACAGAGCACCTCACTACGAATTCCTATATTTTGGGACCACTCATGTAATTAGGACCACAAGAGTCGGAATATTTAGTGCTCAGTCTCTTGCTGTTGAACACATCGCAGTGTTTTTTTTATGTTTTTGGCCATCAGATTTTAATTGTGCCCCCAAGTTAGAAARAAGAAAGAAAAGGAAAGAGAGCCTCCCATGCAATTTCTTACTACTAGAAATAAAGTAAGCCAGAAGAGGAAGCTGACCTGGATGCAGACAGTTATTTAGTTAATTAAACAATATAGAAGAGGTGCTGGCACACAAAACACTTTCTGAGGTAACACACCCACCCTTCTTCACCTTTATTACCAGCCTACGGCTTTTTGAAGAGTCAGTCTTCTGGAGGGAGCACCTGTCGATTCTGCAGCAACRTTTTGCACTATCACACTGCAGAGAACTCTGTTTTTAGTCTAGTGATACTGCTTAAATGTTTTTATGATGATTTACATTAATGAGCAGACAACAACTCAGTTTAAGCCTTTCTTTGATTAGGATTGAGATTAGGATTGCAACTACTCTTCTTTGGGATTGAGGGTTTGACTTTTAACTGAGGTTAGAAGTCCACCTCCAACCACAATACACAGAGCGAATCACGAGAACGCTCCAATCCCCCAGAAAGCCAAGCTTCCCGTGCGCTGGCAGCCTGATGCTTGTTGCTTCGGTCTGGGGTCATGCTCATCCAGGTCCAGGGGCTGCTGATGTTCATGCTTCTAATGTGACCAGTTTACKTTGCAACAATGGCAACCTTGCAGCAAGGATGAATTGAGTCAGGAGATCTGTTTAGTGCTTCATGCTGATGAGCAGGACCACTGGCATATCTTGGCCAAAACAGTCTTGGCTTCTATGTATCTTAAAATATAGATAAGTTATATGCTATTTCTACCAAATCTTTGTATGTCCTACTTAGAGACAGATCAGAAGCACAGCCTGCAGCACAAATAGTCCTGACCTTGGGGAAAGTCTGATCCAGCTCAGAARCTCTTTTACTCACCAATCTTTTTATTAGCTGCCTTAATTATAAGAAATCACTAACATACCTATGCCACAGTTACACTCCAGCTTCACCTGATCACCACAGACAGTGATATGGGGAGTATGGGCCTCCAGATCTATTGGAGTATATGTTACTTTTGGCCACTCATATTAAAGCCTTTTAAAGTCTGCAGCAAGTTTTAAAACAATCACATTTCCTTGGGGCTGCCAGAAGCAAATGTAAATACAGGAGTTCAAAAGAAGAATCCAGTTTTCACAGCTGCATCTAAGCTAAATTAAAAAAAAAAAAAGAAGAAGAAGAAAAAAAAAAAAAGAAGAAGAAAAAGAAGAAAGACAAACTGACCTGAAAGCCTTTGCAAAAACAGATCAGGGCAGACAAAAGTAATTGTCCTAAAGCTGTTCTGAATATTTTAGGAACTCTATCATTTCCAGATTCGACAAGGATTTTTTTTTTTCCTAAAAAAGCGTCATTTTAAAGTCATATAGGACTGGGTGTTTAAAACCATCTTGACTAGTATAAGGGCTTCAAGAAGCAATAAAATACCTATAGCACAGTTAGGAAAACATGCCATTTTGGCTGTAATGTATGACTAACTGATTTTTGAGCATTGCCTAATTGCATGACACTGGTTAACCAAACAACAATGCATTTTTTCACAGGCTCTGATATTAGCTCAGACCATTTTGTGACTTCCCCCTGTTGAGAGACACATTGTATTTTTGGCTGTAAATCTACTAGGGTAAGGGCTGGAAGTGGGATTCCTGCTTTGTTTTTGCATTTTAAATAAGGTTCAAAAATTCTAGCTGTTGTCGTTTATATAGGGAGCAATATATTTTAGTGAGAGCTATGGCTTGGAGAAGCATGGATTCCAAAGCTGTGCTGCTGAGCTTTGTGTTTATTTAGACACAGAAATGGGTTGGAATTGTGAGTAGAGTCATGCTTAAGTCATGCTTAAATTCATTTTTGCTGGCTTCACTGAACTGGCTCATATTCATTGGAGAACTGGAAAAATAGTACAAAAGCTATGTATTAAAGAGAATTTTTAACATCAAAATCTTCAGGTTCTCAAAATAATCGTCTTCTGCTTTTCCCTGTGTCATGGATGATGAACAAATCATCTCATCTTAGTTTCCATTGAAAAATATACATTTGTAATGACCAAAACTCTATGTGAATTCATATATAACTAATTAAGTTTTAAAAAATAAAATCTTGAGAAAAATTAAGATTTTGTAATAATATAGTCTAAAATATAGGATTCTACTTTTTAAAATCTTTATGAGTCTCTAAATTATTTTTAAAGAAAAATTAGGCGAACARAATGAAAGAAATGACATCAATCAACAAGAGCATTTTATTACATCTCTTAGTGGGAAAACTAAAAATAGTCATAAGCACTTCAATGTGATTTGAAAATAYATTGTTTCTGTTTGGCCAGTCAGCTGAGAAACTGCTGTTCCTATTTTCACAAGCATGATGCTRATAGGATTTAAAGCACCGTTTCCTTGGGAGTGCGTGCTAAGAAACTAACCTGCTGAATTTCAAAGCACAGTTTTACACTCTGCTTCACAGCTTGGTGCTGATATGCTACTCAGGAGAGATGGGCAAGTTACTACTTACAGTTAGTCTATGAGGGGGATTTTGGTCTATTTTTTGGCAGCAATTTTCTAAAAAGACTGACATTACATAATGCATTAGTCAATCCCAATTTGAAATATATTCTTGAATTTATCTGGGACTAAGCAGCTGTAGTAAGCAGCTAGATAGACCTGAGCACTAGAGTAGTGCTACTGATATGGGAGCTGCTTCAGGGGAAGAAAAAGCTTTCCATCTGTTTAGTACACAAGTCCCCGTGCAGTAAGTGTTTGCACATTCAGAGTCTCTGTCGCTGTGCTTAACTGTCTTGATTTAWTTCTGTTTGCTGACAAGGGGACTGCAAAAGTGACAGAAGTAATTGGTGAGCTGTGATGTAAGTTCACATTTCACAAGCTGATGGGAAAATAAAAACTCATTCTCATGAGAAGTGGAAAAATAAATGACAAAAAAGAAAGAAAGGAGTAAAGAGAAAAAAAGAAAAAAGAAGGAAAAAAGAAAAAAGAAAAGAAGAAAAAAGAAAAGAAGAAAGAGAAAAAAAGAGTTAGGGTCATATCCATTGATTACATATTGAGCCTGGCTGTGACAGTGAGATAATAATTGTATGCATTTTATCAATACAGCCGAATGAATTCTCTAAAGGGAAGAGTCCAAAACACTGAAGCAAAATGAAATTCAAGACCGCCCATATTTTATATATGATTGCTTCACCATCTGTTCTTCTGCTTTGTTCTCTGCGTGGGTGTGGGTGCGTGTGGGTCCTCAGCATTTATGATGGAACCAGACTGTGAAGATGAAGGGTGCGTTCTGAAAATGGTTTGTGGGAAACTGGCTCCCTGTCATGTTACTGAAAGCTACCTGGCTGCATCCCAGATCCTAACTTGGAAACATGCCCTAAGGAGTTTTCCTGGCTCTTCCCCAATTATTTCCCCAGGTGATAATGAAGAAGAGAAAGAAAGAGGAATGAGCTGAAGGTAAGGTGCTCTCTCTGCCCATCAGCATTGGCTGCAGCACTCACGGCAGGAATTTCTGCAGAATTCAGTGCAATGGTCTGATCCAACTGAGAAAAGATCATAAAACTCTGCTGCAAAAACTTGTATAAATAGGACTTTTTCTGATGAATTTGAAACCATATTTTGACTTGCTATTAGAAAAATAAATCTGAAGAAATAGTTATATGTTGAATAAGTACCAGAAAGAGAGAGTTACTCAGAGACAAGAAATCAGCTRCCAGCTTGAAGAGGTAGATGGCAATGTGAAATATGCTGACCTATACTGATTCTCTAAGCACTTAGTGTCTCAGTAGAGCTTGTATTTTGATTTTTTTCTCCATCAAATCCATTAAGACCTTCTTGGGAATAGCAGGTATAGAATTGATCCTCTTGCCTCAGAAGCCCAGGTTTTTATCAAACAAAGTAAGAATCCCCAGGAGCCATTGATAATACAGGGCCAACARCACGTAGCCCAGTCTGCTGATACTGCCCGGGAGACATGGAAGGTAAGTCCATTCGTTGCAGAGCACGCTTTTCATGCAAACCRGGAACATGCTTCAATGGCATCATCAATGTATTTCTCTCCAGAAAGGTAATTTTTATTTCAAGTTTATTGACATGCAAAAACTAACTGATAACCACACAAGAGGTGCTCAAGAGAGGAGTGATTTAGCTGAGCTGCTGTCCCTCACCAGAAAGTGACTGGTTTTACTACATGAGAAGACCAGCTCTTCCCAAGGGCTGGAGCTGGGGCAACCCTGAAGAAGCTTTGCTTAGCCAAGAAGTGATTAAATGCAAGAGGCTCCTTCTCGGCTTCCCAGAGACTCCTGCATGCAAAGAGGGCAGTCAGGTCTCTGTCCTGCCTGCTGTAATTTACACTTAATGTATCGCCTGTGATTGTCAGCACAGGCACCTTTGTCGAGAGCCATAAAGTATGAGTACAACRTATTAGCATCTCATTAAAAACATATACTGGGGATCTTAAACACCCTGCTCAAAAGGATGTACGTAAGATGTGTCACATTATCCAAATCTTATTCATGTTTCTCTGATGAGGTGTGGCAGTCTGCTAATGGAGCAAGAACAAGTTTTCTAAAGAGCTCTGCTATTACTACATTTTTTATTTCAGCAGCACCTAAGGCCCTGAATGAGATCCAGGTCCTTGCCCTGGAAAGTTTAGAATCTTCAGGAAGATCAAGATGCAAGGAGAATTGAGGATTGGCTAAATAAAGTGAATTCTCAAAGATTATAGATCACATCAGCGGTATAGGCAGAAACACAATCCACCAGTGCCCTACTGAGCTTACTGAGCTTACAGCTTAACTGAGCTTACAGGACTACTGATACTTAAAGCACACTGCTCTTCTTCTTGAGCACTGCTATACTCTCATCATAGTCAGAGCAGTTTATTTTCAGAAGAGCTTATCACAGCTGAGTTCAAGAACTCYAAAGCAATGAAAAACACTCAATAACAGACCAATGACCATAATGGTAAGTTAATCAATCGTTCCTTGCAATTGTGATTTAGGTGCCTGGGATTTCAGATGTGCATCTGCACTATCTGTAGGTCAGTTCCACAGAGATCCAGAACTTGTGGCCAGGTCAGGTCTGTTTGAGGATACAGCTGAAGTAGCATAAGAAGTTACTGACTTTGCCTGTCCATTCCTACTGCTGAGGCATACCTGAGGGGAGTTATTTTCCCTGCTGCAGAGATACCATAATAACTCTTGGAAGTGTTTCTATTATATTTCATTACAAAGATAACTGCATTCGCCAGGTGGCTTTGCACAGAAATAGATTAGGAGAATGTGAGACTGTATCCTAGTGTTGTGAGACTGATCACCTTCTGGGAAGTCTGACTGCGATCTCAGCATGGAAAGATGACTAGCTCTGCAACGGACCCTTGCCTACATGGAAATCCTCTCCAGTGCACTCAGGCACCTGACATACTGGAAAGACAATGCTGTTTGCAGGCGTCCTTGAAACATGGTCCAGTACATGGCATCCAGTGGAAGCCAGTGCTGGCAGTTGTAATGTTGCCTCTGCACAGTTCTGTTTCAGCATTCATCCACAGACAGAGCAGTTGCCAAAAGGGGATTTCCACTGCTGACTTTCCTGTCTCYTGTTTCTGACCTGTCCTTTTGGTCCCTTCCAAACTTACTGATTCTATGATTCTATGATTTATCCCTCTCCTGTGAATATTTGGTTGGGAAAGGAATTTGGAAAGAACTCTCCAATGGGAGATGACCAAAATCATTGACAAGAAACCAACACACTAGCAGGCCTRACTTCTAGTAATCTGAAGTGACCACCAAGGGGAAAACCAAGAACCCCAGGGCACTGCACTTTTGAAACACGTATGGGTACCATCACATTTGATATGCTCTTCCTCTCCTGAGCAGGGTCACATGATCATCCCTCCTACAAACACGAGGAAATTGATGTCCATGACCTAGTATCACTCTGGGAACTGTCAGCTGAGCCAGGCAGAACACAGGTGAGCYTAGCATCTCTTTCCCACCAACTTTCCAACCTTTGAAATACTTTTGAGACCTGAATAGGCACCATGGGGAAGAGATCACAGCTAGGCCCAGTCCTCTGCATTTCATGGAGACCTGTTTGTATGCCACAATACAGCCCATCACATAAGAAGAAAGATGCTAATGACTTCAAAGACAATAGTAATAAGTGAAAGGACATTTCTCTTGTCACCTATTTATTGATGCTGAATTTTAAAACCAACATGACATTAAGAAGCCAGGTTTAAAGCCCTGAAGGTATTTGATTCACATGACTGCAACATGACTGCAGCATGACTGCAGCRTGTCAGCGTAGTCTGCAGAGTCAAGGCTTTCCCTTCTTATTCCACTTGCCTGACCAAGAGATGGTGGAAGGACAAAGGAAGAAATAGAATATAACACACATACATACATATTCTCCCTCCTGGCTGCTTTGTAGCCCCACAGTTTCTCCCCAGGTCTGGGCAGCCAGAAGTCCCTGGCAGTTTGTGTAGCAGCCAGGAGTGTGTTGCCAATACCAGGGAGCTGGGAGGAGAGATCTAATGGGGTCGTAAGAGATGCCATAGATGCCAACTGCACGCACTGTCTTGGTGGTGAAGAGTGGAACATGTCTTATGGCCAAACCATCCCTGTGGAGCAGCCAGTTTCCTCCTGTCCATCTCTTTGCAAAATGTAGCACAGATTACTGCTGGAGAGAGGCTTTGTTTGCTTTAGATATTCACACAGATATGCCATCTTCTGTAGGTCTGATTGTCCAACATAGAACCTGATGGGCATGTGACACRGTCTTTTGGGCAGCCGTTTGCCCAAACAGTAGAAAATCTAGTTGATTATCACCAGGACATAAAGCTAGTGGTCAATATTCCTATGGGGTCTGCACTGTTCCACCAGGAGTGCACCAAACCATCTGAATACAAGATTCATTGGCTATCCAGTGGAAACATTGGAGCTGTGGCTCCAGCTGCATTTGGAAGCTGCCTACAGAAATCTGTAGCTTGTGCACACCCCGCAGCTTGGAGTGGTACAGTTCCCTGTATCATTCTCTTTAAGACAAATTGTAGCATGTTAATATATTATATATATGTTAATATATATCCACCTTACGTCTGGATTCCAATAGTTCCCTGCTTTTCCTAATGGGAGGTCTGACTTAGCTGAAATAGCATAAAAAACTGACTGGTGTTGAACAAATACCCCGGGTCTAATTCAGTAATTAGCACCAGCGTCTCTGACAGAGCTGCATCTTTTGAAGTATGATCTTTGAAAGATCAGCTTTGCTTGAGATTACATAAAGCATAGCAAACAATTCGTTCGTCTGGCAATGATGCCTCGTAGAGGCACAGCACCCAACAGTAACTGTGCACATGTGCAAGGCCCACTTCTACTCACATGCTGCCACAGCTCCATCCTGAGAGCTTCCAAAACATGAGACAGGGTGAATGGCACTTGAAGGAGAATACACTTCTTAAGGATGTCCAGCCTATCCCTGCTTTGTCATGATAGCCATGCCACAGGCTGCTCTCTAAAGGCCGAAGCTGGAGCACAATGCATCATGTACCGAATGGGTCATTTCACAGGGAGCACGGGATATCAGGTCTGTCCACCAGCTTCGGACACCATTTGGAGCAAGCTGTACAGGCCACCATGGCCTAGCAAGAGAAAGATTGTCTCCTTTCATGAAGCAAATTGCCTGAGTGCTCCTGCGAGATCCTTTTGGCTACTAAACAGACAGGTTTTTAGAATGGCCTCTGTGATGTTGGAAAATGCCCTTCTCTACTATGCCTTGAGCTGATAGGTCTAAAAATAGTGTCTTCCGAGGCATGCTGCAAAAAAAGCATCTGTCAAAGGGTTTTGGAGCATTTAGGGTTGAGAATGATAAAAAGGTGAGAAGAGGTTATCATTCATGGTTTATTTTTTAAATAAAAACAGGTCTTGAGTTTTCAGGGAGATTTCTCATATGCAGGGCAACTACAACTTCTCTCAGTTACTCTGTTTGTAAAGTTGTCAATCAACCAATCAATCAAAATTTCCTGTCCAGTTCAAAGATTTGATTCTGAAAACCTCAGCTCTCCATGTCATCTCTCAAGCTTCAGCAAGCTACCGAAGTTTAAATCTGACTGCTTCCAGTACACAGCATTCAATTTCTCCTGCATCTAACTATGGTTATTTTGTAACACACCATGACATGAGCACATTCTTTCTTACAAAATAATCGACTTCTCTGTATCTCAGATGAGGTTTTATCTTCCCAGCCTGACCCTGTGACAAATGCACTGGATCTATTTAAAACAGCAGGTCTGTGGTAGCTAACGCAAAGCACTGCAATTAAGTGGGAGCAGCCTGATTAAAATGTTGTCCTTAATTATGTGTGATGACAAGGAAAACCCATTTTTATAGATTCTCTTTGTGACAAGGCCCAGACTGCCTTGCCAAAGCCCTAATGTTAGACAGCAGGAAACTTGGCCCAGAACCAAAAACTCAGCAGACACTTCCTTCAGACAGCACTTGGTGCACAAAGCAATCTGTCCTTCTCCATGTATATTTTAGGCAGACAGGCCGAAAGTCAACACAAGCTTGAATAAATCCGGAGACTGGTGTAGAAACTCATGTTATCTTCAGACAAGGCTAACCTCCAGGTCAGCAGGAGTCTAGAGTATAGGGTCAGAGTGGGACTAATGCTTGTAAGTGTGGACCCCATTAAACTTACAGCATTGTTTACATCAATCTGCTTCATTCATGAAATGATGCTGCCAAAACTTTTTTTTTTTTTTTTTTTTTTTTTTTTTTTTAATGAAAGATGGGCAAGGCAGTTGGGCAATAGGCCAAAGGCCCCTGAGGCACATATTAGTTTTGATAGATTAGAAACAAGATGACTCTCCATGGGACAGTATTAAAGTATCTTTTATTATGTGCAAAGCAGCCTTTTAACTTCCCAGGAGACATCCCTATCTCTCCATGCTAGTCCAAGCAAAAAGCTTTCAGCATTAATAACACCTGGAGATCCCCACTCTGGTCTGACAGCTCAAGAAGAGCAGGCTGGCAAGGGCTGTCTGATCTCCTAAAATAGCCCATTTGGATCAAATTCTCTTGTGCTCTGGACAAAATTACCTCCTTCCAAAACAAGTAGGAGCTCTGAATGCTAGACACTTCACAGATTTAGTTCCTTGATTTCTTCCTATAATTCAAGATACATTTGCCTATACTTCATTCTTTGTCTGAAATGCCTATCACACCAAGATCTCTCATTATTTCCTAACAAGTTAATAGTATTTAACTGCTGTGAGGTCAKCTGTCTCAACAGTGTGCTGTTTGGTGGACTTGCTGAGACACATGAAATGGATTTTTCAATTAAGCAGCCAAAAACTGGCAAGGCAGTCATTTGCCTGGGCTCAGAAGAAAGCCCTGCTTGCTGCCCAGGTAGTGCCCACCCTCACAGCCTCCAGTGTGGGTCCACTTTCCTCCAACTGAGTCAATGCATCATCCTCACCAGCTAGAGACAGTCATAGCTACAGTCCAGCAACCTAAGATTAAGGTCTACTCGGAGAGCATTTAGCAGCACTCTGCACCAYGGCCTCCTGGAGATGTGTTTGGATGGGAGGACATTGCGCCCCTCTGAGCCCAGGGATCAGCACTGCATACAGAAGTCCATGACGCCTGTAAGCAAGAACTCCTGGCCCGTGACTCGCTCCCAAGAGCAAAGGTTTGAGTCTGTTCATGAATCTTTGCAGTTCGCTTCCCATGAGCCCAACAACGCCGAGCCCGAGAGCACCACTGGCCCCTCGTGCGGTATTTGTGAGCACACCTCCCTCCGATCAGCTGTGACCAGGTCAGCTCTTCTGGGCCGTCAGGAAAGGACAAGCCAAGCTGTTTCCCACTCAAATGACTTTTTTTTTTTAACTTCTCAGTGAGATTTTTATGTGACAAGGACATAAATGACAATTTCAGGCCTTGTCCCTGAGGGTCAGGTTTTTACCAGTAACAAGTATTTGTGGCATCTTGTGAGTGAAATTTCCCTGAGATTCATGTACACCAAAGCAAGTGCTGGAAGTATAATCAGTTCCCTTACCAAGTTAACAGACTCTTCGGAAATACCTGCGCTAGATGGAAAGAATATACAGCTAAGGTCAAAAGGCAAACAACACATAAAGTTGTGCTCAGATGGAATAGAAAATAATAAATACAGAATTACAATACTATTATTGCAAATCAATGGCACAGCCTTATATGAATACTGTAATGCATTCAGATGGGAGAGAAATTAAATTTTTTCATGTTGAACATTTTTTCCATCCTGAAATGGGCAAATAATTTGAGTGCCTAAATTTTGTCCTGAAATGATTTTTAGAAAAATCTTCCTTTGGGTTCATAAAACCTATTCTTTTTTTTTTTTTTTTTATCTGGAAATGTTTAATTTTAATTGTAAGAATAAATATGGTATATTTTTCATATGAAATAAACAATTTTGAACCCACAAAACTGATTAATTTTAAAATGATAAAATGTCAGTTGTATTGATTCTGAGTTGAAAAATGGAATACACCTTTCATCATAAATTGTTGCAACTTAAATCATTTTTATCCATTCTGATGAAAACGCAACAAATTTCTAGGAAGTTCTAATGTGCATTCCTGGTTACTTGTCTCAAAAAACAATGTGGCAAAATGCAGAATTTGGAGAATGGTAATGAAGAAAACAAAGAGACTAGAAGAAATCTTTGGGAAGATACTGTTAAATGTCATTTTTTTCCGGGAAGGAGAAAAGTGGAGAGTACATGATAAAACTATACTAGCAATGAATATGTCAGGGAAAGGAGACTGGGAAGTTCTGTTCTCTTTGCCTCGTAATGTAAAAAACAAAGAGCAATTCAGTAAAACAAATCCAAAGTCAGCAAAAGGAAATACTTTTCATTTATATTTTATTTTTGCATAGTGGAATTTATTGCCAGATGATGTCATTGGGGGAGAGAATTCAGAAACAGAGCAAACATATACAGATAACAGTAATATCTAAATGCATAACAGATATTGATAATATCTATTCTGAAAGAAATACTGAGCCTTAAAGAAAAAGGGTTAAAGATGAACCTTTACTAAATACAGAAGCTGGCTGTAGAGATGCTGGCTGTTACTGGAGACAGAAACCTAGAGTCTAACAATSTTGGTCTACTTCAGTCTGGCAGCTGCGATGCTCACATGGGTACATGCTCTTACACAAGACAGCAGTCATCAAGTAGCAATAGAGCACTGCTCTTCCATGGTAGTTCTATAGAACTATCAGTTTTCTGATCAGTGCGAAACTTGAAAACCTATTTTCATTCTCAGTCAGAGTCAAAAAGAATTAAATGTTTTCTTATGTGAACCACACTTTCAGAAAAATATCCTTTGGAGAAAAAAAAAAAAAAAAAGGAAAAAATGTGCTTCAAGATTAAATCTTCTCTTATATATTTACTTTTATGTCACTTCTACTATTTCACATCATTTCTTGAGACATAGCCATTTTAGTATTTGCTGAGAGTCATTTAAAAATATTTTAAACAAGAGCTGCTCATCCAATTCATAGTGCTTTTTTCTTCCAAATGTTAAACTATGCTAACACTAGTAGGAGACATAATCCAGAAAGACAGGCTGTTGCAATCATCACTGGGTAAGAGCTGTCCTTATTTATTTGGAAAATAAAAGAAAAGATAAAAATAATGATCTTCCCACTGCTATTACAGCAGGTATAGTAAGATAACTATCACATCTCATGCTATCCATTACACCATTATATCAAATCACTTGATGAAGGGAATGTGTGCTTCTTTTCACCTATCTGCTTGTTTCATCTCCCTACATACATCCTTCTTTTTCCATCCCAAACCAGCGTAGCTGCCACAACACTGCTACGATAGGTTATGACATGCCAGTTTGGAAGACTGAGTGACACTAGACTGTCAATAAATAAAAAACAGAGAAGAGCAAACCCACAGCATCATTTTTTTCTGTGAAAAAAAAACTGTTAAAATGTTATCATCACTACTAATTATTTTGAAAAATAGGTTTACTCAGAATGACATCTTGTGAGGTGGGATATGAACACACAGCTCTCAAACAGAGCCAGCTGGTCAGGGTTCAGCCCTAATGGCTGAGCGACACAGAAAAGGAACTGATATGAGCTGATCTGGTGAGGGAAAAATCACTTCAGTATAAATTTTCTGTAGAGCTTTAGTCAGTGCTGATCAAGAGAAAGGTCTGCTGCAGAACTCAGTTACAAGTAAAAGCCAAGAGTGATTTCATGGAAAGAATGAGCTAGAGGCATTCATTTGAGAGCATAAAGATAGCGTGAACCACTGAACTACAATTCAGAAGCAGGTCGTGGCTATTATTTAGGRAAGCCTACAGGCACCGCAGCAGCCAATAGATGTTTGGGCAACCAGTCCAGTTAATTGAAGCATATTTTTTTTATCAAGTAATAAGTCTAAAGAGCCCAGGGGACTACTAGAAGAAGTTAAGAACTGATCTGGCTTTTAGCCTTGCCCTAAGATYTCTGCTTGTCTGCAGAACGCCTAGTTCTTCCTAACCAGGAAATCTTATTCCTCTGCTTTGCAGGAGTGAGAGGCAGCGTAGCTTTTCTCTTCTAGGCATGATACTTGAAGGAACCAGCAGAAGTCAAGAGACTTTTACCATCCCACACACCGTTGCTGACTGGACATCTCAGGTCCAATATACTGTGCATTAAGGGAGCTCTAGCCCTCAGTGTCTTGTAATTCAGCCTGTATTTGGCAGACTCTTACGTGTTTTCTTTGCATAAATTGGACCCTTGCCTGTCTCTGGTTTAAAACCTCAGTCAACCAATTTCTTAGGAAAGCATTTTGTTCTCTATACCCCTAGGCAGGTCCAGGATGCCAGAATAACAGGAGCTCGTGTGACTTCCCAGCATTTCAGCTTCATATCAGTTCCTTTTTTTGTGTAGCTCAGCTGTTAGGGCTGAGCCCTGGCCAGCTGGCTCTCTGGTTGAGAGCTGYGTGTTCATACCTCACCTCACAGCTGTGATGCCTTCTAAGCTGCTCTCTGTCTCCAGATGTGGCCTCCACATTGCAGTACTGAAAAAGTATTCTGCATCTGCACCTGTGTCTGTACCCTGTACCTGGTTCTGGAGGTTGCTTCATTCAGCCCTCTCCCTTGATAGCCTGTTCACATTTTCAGTGTGGACACRGAGAGGAATGTTCCTCGGGGTAACTGAGAACAGTGAATATTAGAGCTCAGCCTGGATGCTCTTTTCTGTGCMAAATCATCTCTCTTTTTGTGCCTTAAGAATCTTAGCAGTTACCAGCTTTCACATTTGCCTTTTCCTCCATGAAAATACATCATGCTTAATAGGTCCTGTATCTCCTCAGCCTGGCCTCTGGTTTAATAYTCACTTCCAATTAATGTTTGAAATTCAGTTGGGCTTCATGTCCATTTCCTTCACTTGATTCTTTTGAAATTCCTTTTTTATTCCTGGTTTACATCTTGCTTTTGAACTTTGGAGGACACTTCACCTCTTGGAGTAGTATGGGATATTTACCTCCTGCAAACTAGTTAGCAATTACAATTAGGAACAGGGAAATCTTTCCAAACTTTTCTACCTTTGGTCCTCTTTTTGGAAYGATCTCACTTCCATTGCTGCTTCCATTCTCAGAACAGCTAGTTTAGGAACTACAGGGAAAAGGCAATTAGAGAAAGGGGTTATAAGAGATTGCCAGGCATTCAGACAAGAATAGATCAGCAGACCTGCTCATCTAATGCTCTCTGAGGAACAGCAGAATTTTTAGTTGTTGCTGCTCTGCAGCTTATAACCTATATTTGGCTAGAGTGTATCTTTCAGGAAAGCATCCAGTTTGGATTTGAACATATTAAAGGACAGAGTATTCCCTACTTCATTGGTCACTTTTTCTAGTGATTAATCTCTGTCTCTATTAAAAATCAGCAGGTTAGAAACAGTGGGATCCAAGCCTTGACTCTGTAACCTGGAAATAAGGGGAAGCTATCATGGCAAATGTATTTCAGCTGTAAATAAGCAAGTTCAGTGTTCATCTCTGCCCTCTCAGATTATGCTTCAAGGTTACTTATTCTGTGCTCTTACTTCGGCTTGGATGTTAGCTGCCCCTCATCAGTCATGCTCAGAGATACATGGACTTTCTGTTTTCTGTTGGATTAAACAAGTGTAAGTGACTACACTGTGGCTGACAGAGCTCTTCAGAAGAGATGTTTGGAAAGGCTCATCCTGTGCTATCCTAATTACCTTATCATCCTTATCACAGCAGCTAATTAGGSTGACTATAAGGCTAACCTCATAAACAGACCACAGGCTATAAAAGCCTGCATGTAGGCAAGCTGGTATAGGGGGACTCAGAAGAGCAAGTGAGTGTTGGAGTACTTTTATGGAAGGGTTGATGAAGTACAAGAGTGTGTACAAAATAGCCTGTTAGGAGCACTAAAAGGCCACAGAAGTCATGAAAGTATCAGCAAGTCTGTCATCTAAAATGCTTCACTTTTACCAGCCTTGAAGAGATAAGGTAGGAAAAGGGRAATCAATTTCTTTCTCTTACAATCTCTTAGAAGAATTGTAGCTTTCTTYGTGAGGACCTTCTCCTTTTGAAAAAGAGATGTAAAGGTTGATTGAGCAGAGATTAGTAAAGAAAYGTGTTCCTCAAATCTCATTCTTTGACAGAGTATCCCTAAAAGCTCTGGACTAGGTTTCCCTGTGTGCCAACACCTCTCTTGGAGGCTGTTTCAGTTTCCAGTTATAGTTGCAAAGGCTCAGGGCCTTCAGCAGTGATCTGAAGTTAATGCCTTTTAGACATTACTATTTTTTAACCAGTTTGTTAACATTGTCATGTAGTATAGCTTCTATGTCTGGTTTTTGCTCTGCATGGTAATAACTAAAGCTTTGATTCACAAGGCTGCAGCACAGCTAACAAGGCAATATATCTTACTGTGACAATATCAGCAAGTTCCAGCTAGAGTTATTTCAAACTCTAGCCTTTCTGGGAAAAAACTAGTTTTGGGGCTAGTGGCTGTGTCACAACAGTCAGCCTGTTGCCACATTCTGTCCCATAGAGCTGTATTTTTTTTCCAAGTTAAGTGTATCAAAGGGCTTTCTTATCTTCCAAGATGAAAGCTTTCATAGCAAGGTGAAAGTTGGTGGTATTACTTATTGCTCMCTTCTGGCTCTCAACAACAGTAAGTTTGACCATTGATGAGCCCATATGTAAGTATTTTGACAAAGCATAATGTGTGTCCTGTTCAGCAGCCTTTCAGGAAGGGAAAAGGAGTCTCACTGCTGGCACTCATTCTTGCTTGGAAGAATTAGTTCCTTATAAAAGCCCGTGCTTTTTCCTGCTGAGGTAGGTCCCTATTGTCTGTTATTTGATTTCCTGTAAATGGACTTCCACTACTCTTGGAACATTTAAATAGAAACCAGGAATAGTTGAGCAGGGCTGTGTACACACAGTTTAAAAGCAACCCAACTGAGTCATCTTTTTTTCATGAAGCTACCAAACTTTGACTTCYCTCTCTAAGGCCCTGCTTGACTGATTATAGCCATCACCTCATGTACATTTCCTGCCAGAGATAAATCATAGTGTGTAACTGAAAACATGTAGAAACAGCAGGCAGGATCATAAAGCAAATACCTCATGATCTAGGGGGATACCACTTCCGAGCTGAAGTGAGAGAAGAGCGCTCTTGGCTGAATGACAGCCCCCTTCTCCTGCAATGCTGTTTCGAGCTCCCTTATCTCAGGGCTACTGTTGGCTGGACCCATCTAGTGTGTAGGATCTGATGGGATCATAGCCCTGGTTAACCTAATTAAGGTAATAGGGTGGAGTCTTTCTGAGACAAAAAGTAGTTAAAATATCTATCTTAGAATTTTTTTGAACCTCTTTATTCTCTACACTGGTATTTTTCCACATATACAGCTTTTCCAGCCTGCCTTCAYATTTCAAATACCAATTACACAGCCTTTTTGATAGTAGTTACAGGCTCAGAACTAAGGCATCTCTGCTCTTGTAATCGTAATAACCAAATATTAAGTTATAGCTCCAGAACTTGTAAGAATCAGAAAAACTGGTCTGTTTGGAAGTAATAAAATGCACATTGCCATGGACCTCCCAGTTCATGCACCTGCTGGTGCAGACACTCAGTAAAGCTTGTAATAATATAAAAGCTTGGAATTCAGTAGATTTAATGCCTTTTCAATGATTTCTTCAGCTTTGCAGAGAAGTGAACTTAAAGGCCCAGAAAGCCACAAATGCTAATTGTTTCTAGATTCTACTCAACTTTACTAATCTAATGTGAATTAGCTGAGGTTATAAGGTTAATCTCTGCAATGTTTATCACTTTCCTAACTAAATAGAGGGGAGCACAAGCARAATGTGTCACCTTTCAGGGCTGCAGCACCGTTTCAGGGCCCCTTCTTGGGAGGTACTGGAAGCTCAGTATAGCCTGTGGGAGTCCAGGGAGCTCAGCACCCTCTTGGTACTAAGCATTGGCCTGGACTGCTCCTGGGAGATTTCAGCTGCAGTAGGTGTGGAGTTCTTTCTTGCTGCAATGCAGCTAGTTAGAAGGCTATGTTCTCTGTGCTCACATCAGCTGAATCTCTTGCACCTGCTATTGATGAACCACATCCTGGGCAGGATACTTCCCATTTTGAGAAAAACAGAGCTGGAAAACATTAGCACAAACCAAGCTTTTAAATTACCCCCCCCCCCACACACACACACACACACACACCACACACAAATCAACAGATTTTGAGGGCTGAGGGGATCATGTTGGGAGGAAGGAGAACAGAGGCTGGATGTAGCTCAAAATGTTATTAACACAAAGCTTAACTCTCATTGTCCTAACTCTAGTTCTCCAGTCATCACCAGACTCCAGCAGTATCAGCTGGAGGTTTGCTGTTGGGAAGTTTTGCCTGAATAGTTCTTCTAGCATAGAAAGGGCAAAGATGATCAGTCTTATCTGGATGCTTAGTGAAGATAAGTGACCATAAAAGTTGCCTGCTCATGAGCTAGCCAGTAAAGAAAGACTCTGTCTTGAAAATATTCACACACTGGCCACAGAGCTGTACCACAAGCCTTATTCTAGCTTATTATAATCACTTTGACACAATCTACACAGACAGGAGAACTTCAGCGCGTTTTGATCAAGAAGCCTCACTGTGTCCAGAGGATTGCTCTATCCCTGCAAGTGCTTCATCATGTTTTCCCAAGCTTCCACTCCCAGGTCTGCCCCAGGCCCTACTAGCTTAAAGACAATTTCCCCAGCCATGTGCCTTTAGAGAAGTCTAATTATTAAAATTGGCTTCTAGCTAAAAGAAGTCTGAGGAACCTCTTGATCAAACCTCCCCAGGAAGGAGGAATAACAATGTTGCTGGAGGTAATGTTGAGCTGTAGGGTCACCAGGAAAGTTACTGTCTCTTTAGTTAGTCACACTAATGCTGCCATTTAATATAATAAAAACAGCTACCAAATCGAGCAAAAATAAAAATGGAAAAGACTCAAAGTCTACCCGTTAACTTTCTTCTTCCAGACAAAATTACTGGTTTTTTTGAGACCACTATATTTTGTTTTTATTCCACTTGCATTTAAATGTGTTTGAAAAGGAGGGGAAATAAGATATTGAAATAAATTTCAGCTCAGGGACTATTTTAAACAGCATACAATAAAACAAACAAATTTCTGCTTTTTGGCCTATGAATCGAAAAAGGAGTTTTTACAGCTCTGGGAATGAGTCCATCACCCCCAAGCTATGTTTACCAGTCTCTCATTTCATCCCTGTACTCCTGAAATAGTTTTAAATGTGCTAAAACCATTTAACTCTTCCCCACTCTCTTTACCCCCTCTTCTTGAAAATATTTCTGAAATACACAGATTAATTTTACAGCACTTAACACAAGCAATTAAAGCTTTACTTTAGGGGCAAACTACTCCAAGGATACCCCCAAGGAAAGCAGTTAGCAATTAAATATTCAGAGCACACACTTTTAGTAAGGAACAGAGGGGAAAATTCAGGGTCAGTAGTCATGGCACAAAATCTGCATCCAACTCCTTACTCTTACCACCAACTGTCTGCAAATGMTCTACCTCTCAGAGAGCTCGGATCTGCTGAACACTTCTCATTCTCTTTTGGGGAATGATCTATTTTTAGATTTCAGACTTTTCCCTGAGTAACKTCTGCATTACAGCCTCTCCAGATGAGGAACTAAGATGAATAAACAGGAAAGTGTTATATAAACCAAAACATTTTGATATCACTTCAGTTTGAAGAGGCTAGGTGCATATCTCACTGGAACATTAACCAAAAGACCTCCAGTTCAGAAATCAAATCCTGCTTTCCAGCAGSCATAGCAATTACCCAGACTATCTSTACAAGTCTGGAGACTTTTACAGCATTTTGRAAAAAAAAATGCAAAAGGAATGAATATGTCTCTACTTTAACTATAGCACAGTTCCCACCCTACAATGTAATCTGCAATTGCAGGCTTGAAATGTCAGATGCGATGAGGAGAGMGGTATCTGAGCATAAACAGCAAGGGCCTGAGTCCAGAAAAACTACCCACTGAACCTGTAACTTTCCCAGCTATGTCTCTGTTCTAACCTGGAACATTCATCCCTTTTCTGTGGTTAGGGTAACATTAGAAATAGCTCTGGCCATTTAATGTTTTCTCCTTATGGGTTTTTCAGCTCCTRTAAAAGGGGTGAGTTTTCCTAACAGCTAACACCCCTGCTCCAGCCCTGTGGAGGCAATGYAGGCTATGCAGTTATTTAATGTGAAATAGGATTTTGCCTTGGCAGAGCCTGACTTGCTGAAATTGTACCCATTGTAGCTCTACCTGTTACAGATAGAGCATTTATGATAATAGCRTAACTTTTTTCTTTTGAAGAACAATATTTTCAAGAATAATTGCAACAACCACTAGAGCTACAAAGACAGAGTAAGACTCAACTAGGAAATATTCCAAAAACTCCAAAGGCCAATTATTTCTGTGTACATATGAAACTCGGGCTTTGGTTGACCACAAATTTGATTTGTAWTTTCATGGGATTTAGCCATTTCATGCAGCCCTGACATTTGGGTGTCAATATTGCTGAGCAGGGATATACAACATGGCTTAAGTCCATTGCAATAAAATGTATATTCRTATCAAATGGAAATTACTCAAGGTATGGTAGACTTCTACACTGGATATAAATGTATTGCAACATGTTATTTGTTCTTTTTTCATTCTACTTAAGCCAAAATTTTCAAAGCTAAGTTAGCTTCTGATGACTAGGTGGACCTATTATATTAGTAGCATGATGTCTGGAAGTATTATGCATCCAGTGCTGCTGTATTAAGGGTCCAAGTCAGGAGCTGGGGAATTGACTTCTAGGTTTCCAGTTTTCAAAACTTTTGGCATTTATATTGAAAGTCACATGCCAAGCARGATGATTCAATCATAATTTAAGGACTTGCATGAATACATTGTCTCAGGAAAGTTAATAGGAACACTGCACAAACAMGGATAGCTGGGTAAATAAATGAATATTGAAGGATAAGGCTGGGCTGCACAACCAAAGTTGACGGTCTCAGATATCCTGTGCCTATAAAATGCTCAAAGCCACCCTCAATCTGGAGATGTGTACAGGGATGTTAATCTATTTTAATTGGAGCCACTGTAATATTTTACAGTGGACAGGCTAGTGAAAGTCCAGACAAGAAATTGGCATCTTGTTTCACACATGTATTGCAATCATTAAGGAAAACAATATTTGGCTTTTCAAGGCAATTTCTAGGGTAAAGATTAGGAGATACTATACGTAATGGGACATATTCCTTGAATGGAATCCAATATTCCCAAACTAATTTCCAATACTTAGAATAAGGTATTTCTCCTGGGGAGGGTGATATCTGTGCTTTCAATCTCTCACATCCTACCCAAATGTTTCCTCATTACAGTCTCAGGTTTCTTTGTCACCGCACAGTTTATCCAGGCTCAGATTTAATCAGTAGCAAAACATTCAACATGAACCCATGCCATTTTYTCTCAAAAATACCTCCAAGCTTGCTAAATATTTGTCAAGTAAACAGTTCCTAAACAGAGAGAACTCAGCTACCCACTTCCTTCTCCTTTAGGTCTATTGCAATCTTTGGATTCTTCCCTAGGATTACATTCATTAGTATTTTATTGCAATGTGTAGAAGACTTGATAGAAAGTCATGTTGCCTCCAGGCCGTRAGTTCGCAAGTCAGAGATCTGGCTCAGGACACGAAGTCCTTGTGTGGTTAGCTAATACCCTCTTTCAATATTAGGCTGCTGAGGCTATTTTCTCTTCAAAATCATACTTTAATTAAGGTTCTCACTTGGCAAAATATTTGTGTTGTGCTGTGCTTTATCAAAGAGGAAAAATTATTATATCATTTGCAGTTCCAAAGTAAATGGATACTACTACCTGAGCTCTCATAGTGATTAATGAACATAAATTAATTAAGTCTTACAACAGTACTGTGAGATAAGGAAATATTATTCTCCATCTCACGGTACAGGAAATCAAGGCACAGCTTCTGCCAAGATCACACACACACAGTCAGTGTCAGAGCCAAAGCACACACTTTCCCTCTGTCCACTAAACTCCACTGCTGTCACCTATCATGTTTGCCATTTCTAGTTGTTCTGACTTTGTTGCATTTATATTGCTAAGTTCCTTTTAACTTATTTGCTTATTAAGTAATGCTTCCAAGCAATTAATAATGCCCATCTCTCTCCTTTCCTTCCAGCTCTTTTATGCACATTTTCACTCCTTTTCTCACTGTTTTGAGGACTGCTAGATTTAGCACTGTCATGCATTCACAGTAACTTATTTTGGATAACATTCAAAGCTCCTGTAGCTCCAATGCAGGATGCAAACATCCTGGGCTTTGGGAGCATGTGGAAGATCCCACTGAATTTTATGTACAGGAAAACCACTGCAATCCCTATACCACAAATTATACTCACACATTTTTTAAATGCCTCTAGTGTTTCCATGCAGCGTGCATGTCTTCTTGTCAGGAAAGGTTAGATTCAGTGAAAGACCTCAGGCTCTGACAAATGAACTCTGGAGAAGCTTACTGAAGTGGTTTAAGATGTTACAGTCCATGACCTTCTGCCCTGCCTCTTCATTGAAGTTTACTGACCCTAGGCAGCAGAACAGCATGTACTTGTACCACTGCTCTGGTGGTTATACCGATGCCTTAGTTTAAGTCTCCAAAGAGATAAGTGTATATTAAGACTAGGAACTGGAAGTGCTGGCTTGAGGCATGTGCATGTTCATTTTACTGACTCTGTCAAAATGACTGCATTCTTTAGTAAAGGCAAAATGAACATGTTGAACTTCTTCCACTGCTTGCCCAGGGTAAACTAGAGCTCTTCGGTGCTTGTGCGAGGTACCCACATGGAACTAGCCCCAGATATCAAGATAAAGGCTTGGGAAATAATGTTGTCTTCACGAGCTCTCACTCCCACATAGCATTGCAGCACACAGAGCTTTCAGTTTGTGGCTACTGATATGCATGGAGCTGCTCTGTGAGCTGAATGAGATAATTTTCCCAGAATTGCCACCAAATCCCTTTGATCACAAAACATAGAATCTGAGATGCCTAATTCCAGTTTTGCAACCCAGAAAAMCACCCCTCAGTTCAGCAGCTGTGTGAACCATATAGGTGTTTCTCTGTTTGCCTTCATATTCTAGGCAATGCCAGGAGTTCTGCTTCTGAAAAAAGTCTGAATTCTTACTTTTGGATCCACTGGGCACTTCTCTGTCACTGAGAGGGATCCAAGAACTAGGCATTCAGGTCTTGAATTCCAAAAGATGCAAGGCATGCTTGGAGAACACTTCACACTAAGAATTTCACACTCCAGAAATCAAGCTATGTTTGCTTTCCTTTTAAAGAAGGCATCTTCCTTGAAGGAGTAAAGGAAGTGAGTAAAAAGAGAGTAAGACCCCTGTGTTCAAATTCCTCTTCAATCTGAGAAGAGGTAAGTCTGTAGCACCCTCTAGCCTGGAGAGCACTCAGTGCATCAGGCCATGGATGAAACAATGCAAGGACACCTTGGACAGGCAGAGAGAAAGGTAGGAGCCCAGGGTGCCACCTCCAGAATTAATTTAAAATTGTGTTTTGCATGGGTGTTCAGCACTAACCTTAATTTTGCCAAAGCACTGAATAMCCTTGTTTTCTGCACTGCAGTGTACCTGGGAATGAGGTGCAGAAGAGATCAGCACTGTCATCTAGGCTTCCCTTGCTGTGTTACATCCACTCCTGCTATAAGGAGAGCCCTAATGTTTCCACCTGCCAGAGCCACAGTTCCAGCTGTGTATCAGTAAGACCAGCTGGTGCCTTTCTACTTCACTCCCCATCTGTCCTGCCCATCAGCACAACTGAAAGCACAAGCAGGAGAGCAGGCTGCTGCGAGTCAGCACTGCAATCTGTTCTGCCTGCCCAGATGAGTGAGCAGAGCAATCAAAGGCCAACAGCCTAACCAAAGGCAAGGACCACAGCAAGGCCAGCATGCTCCTGGCAGAGTCCTCCTTTCCCTCTCAGTGCTGATTACTGAAGGAGAATAATATTCAGGGTGGTTCCCCAGGTTTCACCTTCATGCCATGGCTGCATTAAGGCTACCAGAGCTAGAGGTATGTGGCCAGTGTCAGTCAAGCACATAGGGAGAGGGCAGAGGAAACAGTCATGAGGAAATACACCCTTCAGTCCTGGGTCCCTGGTGCCAAAGCTGGTACCCACCTCAGATTGAGCTCTTTCTGCAGTTTGTTAAAGGTAGGTAACCTTACTTTGCGAGCCACRAATAAATCTCAGGAGCCTGTACCATCTCACAGTATCTGCTTATAAAGCCCTCCACACACCTCACCTTGCAGCCTGCAYGCTGTGAGCAAGGCAGTTGCTTGTGATGATGCTGTTTGGAGAAAGCTAATGAGTGTGTGGGACCAAAGAGCTTGATCCAAATGAAAGTGCCAGAAACACCACAAGTGTCTCACTTGGAGCTCTTTCCTAGAGAGAGAATTAGAAAGTCTGGAGCTCGGTATTTTCTTATTTAAGAAGTAACATAAACTTAGATATTGAAACGTAACAACGCATAAATGATACTGAAATGGCTGCTTTGTGAAATTCTTTTATGAACCTTTTAAAGCTGGCAAATGTTACTAATATTCCTCCAGGCAACACTTCAGCTATTATTTAAAATGGGATGTGTGGTGTCCCAGAGCGACTGTTCTCCTGAACTGCAAAGCATTTTGTAGGACCTGTGAAATATGAAATGATTTAAGGAGGAAAGAAGGTTATGCAATTCTGCTCTGTGTGGTTTCTACTACCTCTAAACTAGTTTTAGAGGGAGTGTGTGTTCTGGGCTGTAATTCAAACAGTGTTATAGAGACTATAAGGAACAAAAAATGGAAAACTAGAGGAACTTGAAGAAAAATGTTGCTTTCTCTAAGCAGATAAACACGTTGCTTAGATTCACTTGGGTGTTTACGTTAAATGTGAAGACTTATTAAGGAGGTCTGAAGTGAGTTTTAAGTACAAGTCCTGAATTGTAGTGCTTCATCCCCCTCTGCAGAGCAACCCCGGCTCTCAGGATGGCACATATCAGCAACAGATTTAGCACTTGCACGGGGACCCTCTGCAGGGATGAGACTTCTCCCCCCCCCCCCATCTGCCCTGCCTCTTCTATGCAGTAGTGCAAGGACATGTCATAACTGGATCATGCATAAAAGGCTACGGGGGCTTCTTGCATACACAAGAGCTTTCTGCTCCAGCATAAAAGTACATTGCGTGTGATTTGCACAGTGAAAGGCAACCTTACTGCTGCAGAATTTGCTTGCTGGAGGCTGAGAAATAGCATAAATCAAATCAGCATCTTCTGAGCAGTCACATGTGCCTAGCCCCACAAGTGACCCGTCCCTCTGTGTGGAGGGTGATCCCATACAGGTGAAGGACATCGTGTAGGTAGGCAAAAGCAATGGGAACAGATCTTGGGCATGCTGCCTGGGGGAAGAGAAGAGCTGTGGTCAGGCCTCTGGTGCCTGGGAATTCCTTTACACTCTCATGGCAGTCTGACATTTCTCCCACATCTCGGTCTTGCTCTAGGCTTCTCAGGCCACTTACGYTTTCACTTGGGTATTACACTCCCTAAAGCATTAGACTCAAAGAGCAGCAGGGTTATAAAAATCCTGCATGTTTTTTTTTTCCTGCCACACCAGTCTGCTCACAGTGTTGTTTGGCAGTAGGAAGAAACCAAATGCACCAGAGGCCTTTATGTGCAGTGGATGATCTCCTGCAGAGCAAAGGGACTGATCAAATGCCTTTTGTGGGAGCTCAGTGGTGGAACCCAGAAACGTACAGCCAAATGAGTGAGTAACTTACAGGTGAGAATTCAACAGGAATTATATTTAGAGAGAAGACCAATCCTAAGGGTGTGATCGGTACCAAGAGGACAGCTCAGAAACCCAGGTCAGGATAATTCAAACTTAAGGGAGAGGAGATTTGAATATAAAGATCACAAAGAGCAAAAAGCACATTCCAGCATGGAGAATAACTGTAGGGAAAGATCCCAGGGGCAAGGGAAGGCAGCCTGGCCAGCAAAAACGGCAGGTCACGATATCCCTAGCCAGTTCTGCTGGCTGAGCTCTCCTCCTAGTAATGCAGCTGTAGATCAGGGATGATGTGAAAAACAACGGACTTACACTGGCCTAAAAAGCAAGTGGAAAAAAAAAAGTGAAACCATATCCATGCTGGCTATATGCTGCTGGCTGCCTGACTGAGACTGCACTGGGAGTATTAGAGAAATACTGATCAGCAAAGCTGTTCCAGTGCATGTTTCTGGTAAGTGAAGCCTGGCCTACACCTCCTTCCCCAACAGCAAGGGGACGGCCCAAGCAGCTATGGGGCACCTGCTGCTCCCATGCCTGCTCCACTGGCAGGAGAAAGGGCAGAACTCCCTCAGGAGTCAGTCAAACCAGAAACGTACCTCCGTTCCCAGTGGAAACCCAACAAGGAGATTTGTTCCCTGACCCCTCTTCCCTGCCTATCACCTCCCACTGTCCCACTCTGCTGGGATCTCATGAACCCTGCAGGCACTGGATAACCTTGTTTTACAGTGTAGATTTATAAGAGAAAGATGCTAAACACGTGTGAAATATCTTTGCTACTACGGATGAGCAATGCCCTGACTACCAAARCTACAGTCTTGCCATCAGGTGGGGACATCTCCAGGAAATATTTTGYAGCATATCCTGTAGCCAAACCACAGCAGTGGTGTTGAAAGACACAGAAAAATTTTTCCTTCCTCTAACTGTCCAAAACATAGAACGGAGTGAGAAGATTTGCAAATTGCCAAATTAAGCTCCAGCCAGAGTCTGTGGCTGTTGTCATTAAGAAAAACCTTGCAATAAATATTTACAGAAGTGCTTCAGAAATAATGGCTCTCTGTAGATCTGTGTTGGGAAATTTCCAGCAGAACAGGTTTTTGTCGAAAAATGCTGATTTGTTGAAACTGTGGGGTTTGTGGAATTGTATGGGTTTTGACAAACTTTGAATGAACTACAGCTGCAGTTGCCAAACTAGGGACTGGGAGCCTGGTGGAAGTTCAGCTGCAGAAGTGAGGCTTGTGTCTGGATCTGGGGTCATGAGTCTGGAAACAGCTAAACTGTGGGCAGATTTTGGCTTTAATATCTTTTGTGTCAGGACAGCCCATCTGTGCAGACTGCCCTAGGGCAGTAGGGCTTGAGGTAGCAGAGTTGTAAGCCCTGGGGTGAGTGGAGGGCTTCTAGGTTTTCCAGAAATGCCTTGCTCCTGCTCTCAGAACAGATGTRGACATACTTTGGAGATGCAATTGTCAGAACTGTGCAAATTAGTTTTAATGAACAGTAAAATTGGTTAGAAGAAATAGAGTGGAGACAACTTTGAAGGGATAGCAGCTATTCTTGACCTTAGTCTAATTCAAATAATAGGTTCCCAAAGAAACTAAATGTAGTGTCATTAAAAAGKTTAGACAAGCACTTCCACTCTTCAGCTTAAAATGGGGGGGGGGAGGGTTCTGCAACACTCCCAGTGATTTGAAGCACCATGACTTGCTATCAGCTGAGAAGAGATCCAGCYCAGCTATGTGCACCTGAGCTGCCATGAACCTGATAGAGGAAATGTTTTTTTCTTTCACTCTCCAGTACACAGGCAAGCACAATGGGGATGGACTGATGCTTTGGTTTCCTGACTAATCAGTGCATTAGCATTTCAAAGGAATCGTTTGAAAACCAATGCTCCATTATTTAAATAACTTTTGCCCTTGTCTACAGGCTTTTGCCTGTTCCATAGGCACTGACAGAAATCTGTCTGTGGTGAAGAATACTCCACATCCTGGAAGTCAGTGGAGTCACTTTTTACCATGAGGCCCAGCCTCCCAGATATTATCACTGGCCATATTAGAAAATATTAATACAAACAACTAATAACTTGCATCTACGGGAGGGATTTCCATCTTGAGGTACAAAAAGTGAGCTATAACTGCATGAGTTATTGGAGTGTCTTGTACGTCAACATGGTAGTTAGCTTTTAAGTGAGCCTGTAGCTATATTAACCCCCTGAGACCAGTTAATTGACTTTCTTGCATTGCTAGTTGATAAATACCATGCCTGCTGTTAACCAGGATGARAAGAGACACAGAAAGAGGTTATTGCAGTGACAGGTCCTTTAGAAGAGGTTAGATGCAGCCTGTATAAACAGATCACGGGGGTAGTAGCCTAGACTCATGAGAAAGAAGTCCTACGGCTTCCCAGAGCCATATAGCAACCCAGATCTGTCTCTTTTAGCCTGCCTCCCTTCATTGTGGTGCTTTTACCATTTCCCCCTGACCAGCACCTCTTTTCCAGTTTAACTGACCCTTCCCTGTGTGACATTGCAGCAAGCATTCCCATGAATCCAGCTCAGCTTGCTGCATTTCTATTGTCTAGAAAACCATTTACTAGGGAAAGAAATTATTCATGCACAAGCTGCTCATGGCAAAGCCAGGTCCCATGCTGACTATCAGGCTTGGAGAAGGTGCGACCTGCCTGCCCATATGTCCTTTCTCACCCAGGACTTGCATGATATTTGTAAGCATCACCCTTTGGTCATTTCAGACCTACAGCAGAGCTGAGCCCTGAACTTTTCTCGGCTGACTCCTGTTTCAATACCCCAACACAGCCAAGCTGCTTGCACTGCTGCAGTGTCTGCAGAGGGACTGCCTTGACCTGGGGCTTCCTGGGAACTGGGTGATGCGGGAGGAAGGAAGGAGCAGCAGCAGACGGTGTCTTGGCTGAAGGTATGGCACAAAGTTGGCTCACGTTGCCAGGCTCAGCTCTCTCACCACAACATGTGGCTCCTGTGCCTGGGTCTCCTCAGACCATTCCTTCTGACTGAAAAGGACAAAGCAAAGCAGGAAAGAAAATCCTTTTTCTGAACTCGGCAATAGGGTAATTCTCTGCATTCCCTTCTCCTCCTCAGATCATAACGCAGGCTTTCATATGAGAGCTGTGTCCTTGTAATTGTGAAACTTGAGAGCCTGCCAACACAGAGAGGAATAAACTCTGCTTGGAAATGACCAATCACCTTCTGTGCTGTGAAATGCAAAGACAACCTTTATGCCTGGGATTCTTAATCACCTTATAAAATAGAAACACAGGTATTTTATTAAAAATAAAAGGACCACCTTAATGGGCTAAAGAATCAGCTGTTAGAGAAAGTGGGTGGGTTTTTTTAGGTAAAAAGAAATAGCCCGCAAAATTTCTCTCTATGGGATCCCTAAATAAAATTCAATTAGTGTGTGTGAAATGGTGGAGCTGATCATCTTTTCCTCTTTTCAGTTAAAGAAATGTCAAAGGAATGTGAGTGTCAATATATTTCACTAACTTTTAGGTGATAGCATAGGGCCTTAAAAAACAAAACAGCAAGAGGTAAAGCTATACTCCTAATACGTTATCTGTGAACTCAATCAAACAATAACAGATATTATGGTAATCCCCTGGGAACATTCACTGTCATTTGCTATGCATTTAATAATTATTATTATTGGTGATGTTATACTAACGCTGAGGGATCCCATTTGAGATCAAGCATCCACTACTCAGTGTGCTACAGAAACAAAGTGAAAGGCAGCTTTTATTCTCGAGATCCTACAACRCTAGTCTCGAAGGGTTTTCTATATTCAGGTTTTGTGTAGTCCTATCCACAGTTCATTTTCCCAGTGGTTCTCAGGGTGTTTTACATGCTTTTGTATGGGAGGCTGGGACATGGCTGAGGTGCAGTTAAATCTTTTTCTGCCTCAGACTTCTTTGACTTTGAGTAAGTCACTTAATCTCATGGTTCATCAGCAGGATAATGGTCAATAGCACTGCCCAGGCTCAGAAGTGTGTGTGCGTGAGGACAAATACAACAAGGATGCTGAGACACTAGTGCAGTGGTGCTGAGTTGCAGGAGTACCATAGCTTGCTCTTCTCTCAGGGGTGTTGGGGTGGGAAAACTTAGGCATGCTGAAATGTTTAGCTACATGCGGAGCATTCAAAGACCTAGGCATTTAAAATGTCATCACCCAGAGCATATGTCCCACTAGTATTTGGAAACTGGGGGCTGAAAGGCTTCATGTTGTCAAGGTTATTTGTGCAACTGTGAAGATCTGCAGCTAAGCTAAAACTGCTCTGCAAGCAGCRATGATGATGGCTGGTTCCTTACAACTGCTGGTCTGGAGCACCCAGACTAGCATCATCCTGCATTTGGGAGGCCTTTGATAAGATCCCTCTCCTTCCCCTMCTTGCTCAGTGTCACATGCTAATACAAACTTAATTGAGATTTCAATCCTCCTCTCCAGTCTGCTAAGAGGTTTGAAATTCATTAGGGAGGGGCTGAAAGATTGATGAATAGGCATCCTGATCCCATAAGCCTGGTTTCCTTAGGAAACTAAGCTAAGAAATGTACACTGCTATTCTCRGTGTTATTCTAATCCTGGCAGCTGAGATTTTAAAACCTCAGCATTAGAAGACTTGGTAGCTGGCAACACTGTATTATGCAACCCATCCAGAAAATGTATCCTTCTATTTTTCTTCTGAATAACAAGTGTTCAGAGACACCTCACTGTTTAGGTGCCAAACTTGTGATATCTTAAAGCCTGAGTAAGTTTGAATATTGAGCACAGGGCTCACATAACTGCCTCCCCCCCCATGCTCTCCCACAGCTGGAAGCCTGCCTCGTGCATTTGCAGCACAGCACAACCCCCTGCCCAGCTATGCTAGCCCAGCACTGCCTGGCCGACAGCCTCACGGATCTGCTGGCCACCATGCCTGGTGCTCCAGGCCASGGAGGGGGAGTGAAGGCCACACCAGATGGCAGCGGGTGCACCTCCTCCAAATAGTGTGTCTTGAGTCACTTCTGAAGGCACCGTCCCYGCTTGCTTTTTCTTTGGCAAATTTCTAAAAAGGAGCACAAAAGGACTCCCTGCACACTTTGACTAGAGCGCTGTGTAAGTCAAGCGAGCAGAAACTGGTCTGAGGGGAAGAGTGCAAGGGGCACTACTTGTGCATTCGGCATATCCAATTTCATAGCCGAATTCTGATGCTCAGAGCTGGGCAGGCCTCAAACAAAATTTTCCTGAAGGAAGGGAGCCAGAACTACCCAGTCTGTGGTGAACCTCCTGAAAAATGCCCTGTGCTGTCTACCCTTCTAACACCACACCTAGCCACCAGGCAGCACAACTGTGATTTGCACTATTACTGAACACTACTGTGCAAAAAAAATACATAGCTATAGGAAGGCTTTAACATCCTTGTTTCCTCCTTATCTCTTTTCCTCCAGCTTTTGAACATCACAGATCGACTCTGGGCCAGCCTCCAGTTAACGAAAGTACTTGGTGGTCCACGACTGTGCACCTGGCTTCTAACCTACTGACTGTGAAGGAAGCATCCACCCAGGAGGGATTTATCCTGCTGTTCCCTCCAAAACAGCTGGCAGTGACCGTGTGAAGCCAGGCTGTGTGGGGTACTCCAGCCTTAACCAGCAGAGAGCGCTGACATARAAGCTCTTGTGCTGTTGCCAGGTTTTTGTGTTTTGGACAAAAGAGGCCTTTTGCCTCTGACCTCCAGCACATTGGATGTGCTCTTTCTGGCAGGAAAAGCTGCCTGCAGGGTCCTTTAAACACTGCCTTGTTCTCCTGTTCCTCTGAGGACTGAACAGTTCTGTCCATCACATCCATCTCCTGCTTCAGGTGCTCCCTCAGCACCAGAGACCTTGTGTACAGCACAAACACAGCCATATTTCAGCCCCTGCTCAGGTGACAGAGCCCCTCGAAATGATGAACTCAGCACAAAGGTCTGCCCCCYCTCATTGAAGTGAAATGCTGAGCATCTGTACTGCAGCATTTCATGAGCATAATGTTTCTACCCCAGGTCATGTGGAGAGGCTGAGCACACATCTGCCAAGGAGAACTCGTGCAGTAAAGGAGTGCTCACTGGGATAGACGCTCTGGGCAATAACTAAAATAAAATAACAGCAAAACTTTGCTGGCAGACCCCAAAAGTTTGAAAGCTCTTTAGCAGAGGGACTAAGCATYGCCCTTCTTGCATACAGGAAGCCTATTATGGGCCCATAGACTATGCTGTCCATCTAGCTCGCAACATTCAGAGAGGAAAAGGAGACAAGGAGGAAGGAAAAGAATGAGAGACTACAGAGAGAAAGTAGAGTTTCAAGAATCATTATGAGCTGTGATGTATAGATTAAAGCTATTGAATAAAAACCTGCATATTTTCTTTGTCCAGAAAAATTCAGTGAATTAATGCAACAAATTTGCAATATCCCAGGAAGTTGTTCTTTTAGAGATATGGGCTGAACACAGATACATCTGGTAAACTCTTTGTCATAAAATAGTTTGTTGCATTAAACCACGTGTGTCCTGTTTATATCTTTCCCAGTACTGAGTAATTTAAGACTAAGGGCAGCAAATCAGTATGCTGGATAAGTTATACGAATGAATTTCTTTCCAAACTTGCTGACATTGCCTGAAATTGAAGAATGCACAACACTAAGCTCCAAAACAGAATAGGAAGGTCACAGACATCTATCCAAAGAAGAAGTCGGGATACCTATGGTTTAGCTAGGGTTTATGGTTTTGGATGGTAATAGTTCGGACAGCAGAACTGAGGAAGCTGAATAGCTTGTTCTTTGGCCCTGACAAGAAAGTTTACACTCTTTTGCCTCTCTGCAAAGGCACTGTAATAAAGCTAAGAGCCAATATCCCACACTTAAAACCTTTATAGAATACCACTTCCATACTGCTATGGCAAAAAAGCTCTTCTCGCAAAAGCTATCAGCAGAATTGAGCAGAAACTTTTTCCCAACAAATGACCCTCAAAGTCCAACTCAAATTAATTGTTTCTTAAGATCATAAGCAAGTAATTTGACTGTATGCAGCTAAAAACCTAACATACTTCCATTTGTAGACGCATCATTTTCCCTAGTTTCTCAAACAAAAAAGAGATCCCAAGCTGACACTTTCTGCAAACTCTTCATATAATTGAGTCCTCCGTTTTCCTTGTAAGATTTCCAGCCTAATGCCCATCAACTTCATGACGAGTGCAGCACACTTCTCTCCTGCTGCACCCAATAGGAACTGCAGTCTCCCAGGAGAGATTCAGTAGCAATCTGGAAAAATAGTTTTATTTACTGTGCCATCAGTACCACTTTCTGGAGCACATGGGACTCCCCAGTGAACTGCAGGGCTGGCCTGACCCTACTTATCTCATGAGACTTATAGAGTCTACAGCAAATGCAATGCAGCCCGAGGGAAGAGAGTATTAATAGCTTAGACAAACGAAAACTTGCTGCCTAACTGAAACTTTAGAGTGTCCTCTCATAAGGAAAGGTGTGAAAAGAGAAAAGAAAACACTYTCACTGTTTCCTCTTCTGAATGTTGCTAGGGAGAACTTACCATAGTAACAAACTGAACTAACTCACCGAGGAAACTCATTCCTGGCACTTCAGGCAGACTGCTCATGCCAAGGGTTCCCCACAAGTGCTTTAGTGTCCTGTGATCTCCTATCTAATGTTCCTGATGCTGTCTGAGCTCAGGTTGGCTGTGATGCTGGAATAAACCAGACTGTGTCATCAGAACCAGCACTACCAATCTCAGCAGAGACTTCAGCCTCTATCCATCCACATACTCAATAGYTTGCGCTGCTAGCTCATTTAGCCTTGTGGGAGCCAGGGACAACTGGCATGTGGGCTGCTCTCTAATGCTTATAGGACTAGATACAGAGGTTATACACTGAAGATTTTCATCAGGTAAAGGCAAATGTTGTCCAGTTCTGTCTCCCCAGTTCTCTGCTCTCTAACGCTCAAGTGGAGCTCAGCTCAGCTCCACTCTTGCAGTCAGAAGTGGAGACGGCATATCCTGAATTCCTCTATCCTTCCAGGTGCTTTGAGGCAAGCGCAAGATGCAGGTAGCGATCAGCTGATAGACAAGATCTTACCATGTAACTGTTCCCAGTCCCAGCTCAGTGTTATTCCAGCCTGCCTCAGAAAGGGACTAGGTTCTGCCAGAAGCTGGTCCTTTGAGCAGAGGCTGGATATTAACAGTACCTCAGTCTACTGCTTGCCACTATCTAGTGAGAGCTAAGTACTGCCCCCCAGGAGATCAGCTGATCATACCCCTATGCTGAGCTCTGGTCAGCGACCGTTTCCTCTGTATGCGGCACCTACCCCAGTCCCTTGCAAACGCTACTCTCACACCATCTCCTTGGGGAACAAGCTGCCCCAGCAGGGAAACAAAAAGAGCATTTCAAAGTATTTCCTTTCCTCAGAGTGTCAAGTCCTGTGAAATCACAGCTGCTCCTCTCTTTGTGTCAGAGCATGTTCCAAAACCAGTTGCTGCCATTTACAGCACAGGAGAAATCCCTAGCATGAGGCCATTCTCACAAAGCCCTGATGTACAGCAAAACCTCTGATGCAGCAACTATGAACAGCTGAAGAGAAACAAGTGCAGTAATTCCCYGGGGTAGAAAGGTGATATTTGTCCAAGATCTCTGGGGGAAGCTAAGTGTGAAACAGCAGAGGCATTAGCAGGCCCTTGGAAATAGCAGCAAACACTGACAGCTCACAAATACCCCGTGCCAAGCCAGACTGTTGCCTCTGCATCTGCCTGTGGAGGGGCTACTACAGACACGGAGATACCCCTGCCTTCGTGGGAGCAAGGCTGTGTGACATTGGGGTACCGGCCTCCCTTTATTCACCTTAGGAGAATGTTCTTCTGTTCTGACTCCCATGCAAGATCCCTGAAATCTATGGTGAGAGCTCTGAGGACTATGTTCTCCGTTGAGGCACGTCTTGAGGCCTTTTTCATGTCACATGTTCCTGGAGCCTGTACCCAAGAYTCTCAAGTCTGCCTCCAGGAGGTCCTTGTGAAAGCCTGCTTSTAACTCCAACCTGCAGAGAACTTAGAGATCTGTACAGGGCATTTGTGATTGAGATGTCCCTGATCTGCCTACTTGTCTGCCCTCTCTTATTCTGAGCTCCTTGAGGTCCCTCTGTCTGAGCAGCACCTTGTCCACAGAAACTCACTGCTGTTAGAGAACACAGTGACGAGGCTGTCGACTAGAGACCGGTAGTATCAAATCTGRTGTTATCAGGAGCCTTCCTCAGCAGCCGTAGAGGTCCAAGGAACTAAGTAACCTTGTCGTGTCTGGACAGGATAGGAGTTAGATATCTTAGTGCTTTTGGGGTCGTAAGAGTGAAGAGATTAAGACACCTCTTGCCCTATTTAACAGCAGCTGAGCCTGAAGTGAGTTTTTCCACAGCTCTGCAAGGGTCTTCCTGCAAATCTGCCTGCTGGAATCACCAAAAATCACACATGTTGATTTATAGCGCCTGCTTCAGCATCCAGCAGCCAACTAGTTAATGCAGGAAACCTTGCAACTTGGAGGCTTCCAGGAAGTGCCAAGAGTCTTACATGCAGTGTGGCTGCTCCTGGGGAGTGATCTATGCTCCACCATGACCCTGGCCTTTTCCGTTCCATGCTGCCTCTCTTTCAAGTTGCTCTAAGGAGGTCCTCCATGCTGGCCTTTGAAGAGAGTGCTGCACTGCCGAGGTGGGATTTATTCCCCGGCRGTGATGGAGCAGCATATCAGAGGCAAACAGCAGATCCTACTGTGCAAGGCTCTGCACTCACTGCATTTCATGGTAGATCAAGTTGTCACTTACAGGCTGACAGACTAAAGTGATTTATTGTGATTTTTTACAAAAGGCTGGATTATGCTAGGTGCATTAATAGTACTTACAAGTACAAAGCCCRGATGAGAGATGCTTAAGGATTTATCCATCATTCTCCTTGCCCACTGTGGCTAGGGAACCATTCCAAAATCTCTTCAGGCAAAATATTTTGCATTGCCAACTGATTTGTTTCATTCTTTCCCTTCCTTCCACAGAAAGAGAAACTTTCTGGCAGCGTCTACATTCATTTGCCAATATTTTTCCTTATTAGAGGCTGAGATTCAACAGGACACAGAGCATCTACTGATTGGAGTTTGGACAGTTAATATTACAAGTTAAATTTGATCATGCTACCCATGAACRGAATATTTGTACTGCCTCCTCCTGCAAGGCCATCCATAGGAAGCAAAGCAACGAGAAGCTATCTGGCCACTAAGAGTTGGTTACACACATCTAAAATCCAACAAACAACAGGAACATGGGAAAATACAAGCAGATGGGATAAGCAGAGATCCTTCTTAACTTATTTCCCCAAATATATTTGGATGAGGCAGTTTTGGGTCTGGACACACATGCAGACTAGAAATGGGCACCAAATTCCTTTCTGAAAGCCTAAAGATCCCAGGACAAATGTTATTACCAGCAGCAGTCTGCAGAGACCTGCTCTACATCTCCTTGAATTTAATCCCATCTAAATTCTAGTATGCAGAAAACAATGASAGTTTGTCACTACAAGTATTTAAATCTTTAGTTGCTGATGCTAAAAGCCAGAAAGAAAGTTTTTGACATAACCTCTGAACTCCAAAGGGCTAAAGTTCAACTTGGATCAAAGAAGGGTCTCTAAAGAGCTCTGTGCTACATAAGGAGGGTAACATAAGGATGCCATGTACAAATTGCATTGCCTCTCAGGAGTGCCCTGCTTTCCATTAATGCTTTTGTCCCAGAATAGCAGATTCAGACTCTCAAAGCAGAACGTTGCATTAAAGTACTAACAACGGCTTTGCCAACTCAAACTTACTGCAGGTTCAGAAATCTACTCCAATCTCAAAACAGGCGGGATTTGAAAGGGATTGTAAATGAGGTGGTCCCTACAGCACTGGGAAGTCCCAAAGCCCTGTGATTTACAATCTAATTTTCTTGTTTATATAAATACGTAAAATATGGGAAGCTCRGATCAATCAGCTGTTCCATTCCCTTATTCTTAGACCTGAAATGGCTGTGATATGCAGCACAGTTTATAATGCCTGATATTGTGCATACATAATGCTTTCCCCAAAAAACAAACTAAACCTCCATTAGAGTCAAGCTAGCAGCTTTTCTGTACTAGCACCAAAGTAGARAAGTGTCTCACTCGTATGGGACTAGAGAGATTATCTTGAGTCTGAGAGCCAGTGGCAGCCCCAGAATGGTCCATATGTTAGTCTGACCATGCCTCAAAAAGACATATTCCCCMAAAATCTCTAAGATCACATTAATTCTGACATGTCATGATTAACCTAGCTGCCAGAGCACTCATTGGGAAGACAAAGCCACTGGGTGGATGGATGGATATAACAGTTTCAGTTACATCTGTGGGGATCATCTGAATCCTCTCTCTAACACCCTGATCCCATAATTCAACTATTGGCTTCTTCTACATCTAGAGGAACCCTGTAGCAGCTCAACTGTATGTGTGAAAACCAGAGAGGATGCACTGAGAACAAGTATAAACTTCTCTCATGTCCGTTATCCTATTCCACAGAAATGGTAGAATGCGAGAGTAGAGATTAGATTTTGATTGTAATTGAACTACTGTAATTAYATAAAGCTTGGGCACTTGTTTAAATAACTGAGAAACCTAAAAATGGACAGGGAGCTTTGGAAACTTTGATTTCTATGTTTTGGGCTTATTAAAATATTAGTAGGTTCTGAACATCATCAGGAAACTCCAGCTGCTGAATAACAATCCCAACGTGTTAGGAGCTGTACAAATATAGCTGAGTTAAAAGGCTGCCACAATTAATTTTTCCCTGAGTTAAAAATTGCCTTTGAATCTAGTGCTCTATTATTATCTTGGAATGACATAGGCCTATCACTCCCAACAGGACAGAATACAGAACCAGACCAAAACAGTGATGCTTTATACTGAAGTTTCCACAGTCTGAGTATTTATCAGCCTGGAGATTTTAGATCTGTGCATCTCACCACTCCTCTGTAAATGTGCTCAGTACCGAAACAGGAAGGAGTCTTGGATACCTGCATAGCAGTAGAGTAAAACATGCATGCTAGAGGTTTCTTTGGGGATGATGTTACACCGACTGCCAGGTGGTTCTTCACAGCTCCAGCCGAGGCCTGCAAACACGTGCCAGCTCCTATTCAGGGCTGGCTCCGCAGGATCCCAGCTGGTTACTGCTGCATTTCTACACTGTGCTTCAATTCTGGGAAGGTTTATTAGCAGCAGAACTAAACCAGCTGCATGTCCTCCGGCCTCGGCGTCACTGGCACAGTTTCTGTGCAGTTCCAAAAATCCCCCCCAAGGCAGCTGACAGCTGACTGTGTGCACATGGACAGTTTATGTACATTATGATACATACATTATGTTATTTGTGTATTTCTGCAAGTAAAATCAAGTGAAATTAAAAAAGCACAGTTTACTGTTTCATTATTTTAAAAATATGRCTGAGAAACCCCAAAAGACACATAATATTTGTATTCTCTTGTTAATATGTATATATCCCCCCCCTCGAATCGAGATTTAGTAATCAGGCTAGCAACACACACTTAAATTAACCTAAGGTGCCATTCAAGAAAGCCTGTGCTAGTACTGCCAGGAGATACTGCTGTCAGGCTGTCATCATTATGTGGAAACTTTTGGCTTGCGACACTGCAAATCAAAGGGTATTGTAAAAAAGTCTTTTCAGAGCAATAGCATATAATAATAGCAACATCCTTACGGCACACGTAACCAGGTAGTTTTACATGTCTTTTTTTTAAATCAGGCAAGCCCTCTTCAATCTCAGATGAAAACTGAAGCTAATTTGGGAATGAAATTTCTTTTCAGGTGGGCTAGGGCCAACAATGAGGCAGCTACTTTATGTCTTAYTTTCTCTTAATCAGCTTAATGCAGAATTTTTCTAGGAAACTGGCAGTTTGTACTCATGCTTGAGTTTCTTAAAGAGGAAGGAGTTAGCCTGTTTGCTGTTTACACCGAACATTGCCCCAGAACTGCTTTATGGAATAAAAAAATATACATGTCACTTCAAGAAGTCAGCAAAACTATCTCCCTAATTTCTGTAAGGGAAAATAAATAAGTCAAAAGAAAAATTAATAATTATCTCTTTTAAAAATATGTTTTTATTTCACTGATTTTAGTAGAGCTACAACGGGATAGAGCTTGCTCAGACTTCCTTGCTCMCATGTCTCCTGGTTTCCTTTCCCCTTCCTTTTTCCTGGCTTTAACTGGTACAGATGTGCAGCTGGATTGGAGTTTGGGGTGATCTAGTAAGAGACTCYTAGGGTTACAAATGGTATGAACGTACATGTGCTTGTGTCTCAGCAACAACGAAGGGATGAAAACTGTCTAAGGGGGCAAGGTGAAAAATAGATAGTGCAAAACTGAAAGAGAAAGAGAAGGAGAAGGAGAAGGAAAAAAGGGAGAAGAGAAAGAGAAAAGAGAAAAGAGAAAAGAGAAAGAGAAAGAGAAAGAGAGAGAGAGAGAGAGAGAGAGAGAGAAAGAGAAAGAGAAAGAGAAAGAGAAAGAGAAAGAGAAAGAGAAAGAGAAAGAGAAAGAGAAAGAGAAAGAGAAAGAGAAAGAGAAAGAAAGAAAAGAAAAAGAAATGCCTCCATCATCACCTTTCAACTAGTTCTCTCAGTCTTTGGCTCTCCATCCTGTGACATTAACGGAAGTCAATACATGGCTGCCAAACCATGCAGTGACCACAGACATGCACATCTGTAAATGTAGGGGCAGGCCCTGCAGAGGTTAAGGTAAGCTGAGATTTGACAGATTTGATTCCTAATGAATCATCAGTCATGAACTGACTAAAGTTGTAGAGGTTATTCRTTTAAGGTGACCATAAGGAAACCCTTTCTTCCCAGTGCAGTGGTTCATGAAGGTCCGGAGAACATTAGAGAGGGAGGTTACAGAAACCTTGTTGAGGTCTCAAAGCAGTCTCCCCTTTTCCATCTGTGAAACCTCAGGGAGACCTGTGGGCATTTGCACTTTACAGAGCACATGGATCAGACTGGTAGAATCCTGCCTGAGATGGAGTCACTGGTTCCCCACCACACAGATGCCCTCAGACCTTCAAACATCAGACAGCCTGGCTGGAGTCACTCTTCTGTTTGGATTATTGGGATCTCAGATATGTGGCCAGAGGCCTCTTGTCTGACATAGGCACACTTTCAGATGGGGAAAAGTGAATGCATTCAGGAAACTCAGGTGCATGGTAGCTCTAGGTTAGGTAGACTTCTGTCATGGACAGTTAGAGCTGATCTCTCTTGGAAACACAGAAAATGACTGGACTAGTATGTGTCTGAACATTTTTGTTAATGAAATATCACACAAACAATCTCAGAGGAATCTGCCACTCCTCCTGTGGATCCTTGCCACCATAGTTTTCATTTACAAGGCCTTGAAAATGAAGCTAAGCTCTGAGTACTTGCTTGCTGGGTTTAGTTCTCACCATTATGTTTTCACACATAAGAGTATAGAGGGTGGATGGGTATGRTTTTAAAACAGATTTCTTCCATTCATTTCACCTTCTCCTGATGCTTTGTAGATTGGAGGTGGAGAAACACGGAACTAGATGATGGCCTGAGGTCCCTTTCCATCTTACTTTTTATGAGCCTATCAATCTGCCAGAACTGGTCAAATGCTCCATTTATTAATATGGAGTGAAGACCCTTGGCTGAGGTCAGTACCCGGCCATTTCAGGAGCTGCAGAAACACCTGGGAACTATTGAGTTAAACCTTCCTCCCTCTCTGTTAGTGTTAGACAGAACAGCAAGGCGCAATAGTAGCCTTGTGGTGTGGCAGCATTGTCCTACCCCACCTGGCCTGCAGCTGGACCCAGCTCTGCTCACTGGAGCTAGGAATCCTACTTTGGAGAGACTTTCAGGCTAAAGATGCCAGATGGAAAAGGAGGCAGCATTCAGAGATTTTTCACCCTGCTTTCACTGCTGGAACTTTTTCAACAAGCCCACAGCCAGGGCTGACGACCAAGTTTGAACCAGAAGGAAATCTCCCTTCCTGGCATTTGACCTCTGCTTCTCAAGCAACTTGCATAGAACTTGGTGTGTATCTCAAATGCTTGCTTTCCTATTATGCCATGAAGCCTTCTGCCACTTTCCCTGATCCCGCTTGCTAGCAGAGAAGCCATAGAGCAAAAGGGCAATGGCACCCCAACTCCCCAYCTTGCCCTAAAATGGGATCAGCAGTCAGAGGCGCCGTGGAAGAAGTTTGCCCTTCACAACTGTGTAGGGTGATTTACTCATTTCCCAATAACCCTACAGACAGTTATGGAGATAGGTCTCCAGTGTCTGTCCCAGTTCTATGCTGCCTCAGAAAGCTGTATGATATAAAAAAGAGCCACTTCCCTCCTAATCCTTCACGGTTTTGCCTCCTCTGCTTGGCACTAGTTATAAATGTTTTGAGAATTTATTAATAAAATACCAATTAGGACATTTGGGCCTCTGATGCCTGAAACACTTAAAGAAAGCTATCCCCTATAAACTCTCGAAATGGGCAGCTTTCCATTGTTTGAGTGGATGAAGTAATTGAGCAGAGGAGTTATATTAAATCCAGACACATTCTGTATTTAATGCCAATTAGGACCTACTGACAAAGGAGGGATATGCTAGAGATCTGGCTTGTGTCATGCCCTTCCCCTACCTCTTTCTGACAAGATGAAGGTGGAATGACCTCAGATAATGGCATTGCCCTGCTGCTACTTTTGCTATAGTTGGCACATCATAATTTTTTTTGTTATTGATGGCTCACAGCTTTCATGTGTTGCAATCAAGGAGTTTTAAGGCTTTTCCCACCATCAGTATTGAACACAGCTTCCAGCTATCCCTTGCTATTTAATTCCAGATGGATTGAATCTTTAGTACCGCCTGCAGGCACATCACCAGCTAATGAGTTGCTCTGGCCTGAGATCATCACTACAAACATTATTTCTTTGGTAAATATTTTTGGTTCAGACCTGAGAAACAGCAGAGGTACATGCAGTCAAAATTTATAATCTGGCAAGACTCTCGAAAGTTCAGTTGCGAATAACAATGGTTGTATTTTATTCTCTGTTTACAGTTTTGTTCTTGCAAATATGTTAAGGCTTAATTCAAACAATATCAGCCCTGCCAGAATACTGGCAAATTCCCATGCTTACTACAGAGAGATGCACATCTCAGGGACTTCTATTACTTTCTCTGTTACAGTATCTCAGCCCTTTACACTCATGAGTGCATTAATTCTAGCAACCACCATGGCAGAGAAGTGTAATTATTTCTGTTTTATAGATGCAAATGTTGATGAAGGAAAAGAGACTAGATTGTCAGAGATATTCAGAGCCTAAAAATGCATCCAAATACTTAGTGAGATTTTTTTCAGAAGCACCCACATCCAGCTCAGGACTGGATGCGGGCATGGGGAGGACATGCAGCCCTTGATTTCTGCCTCATCGCAAGACCTGGAGCATTAGCACAGTGCTGTAAACCAGTAACTTTGCTGCGGGAACAGAGCCTTTCAACCATCCTCCCCAGTAAACCTACACCAGCTTTCCATGCCTGATCAGTATTTTTGCAGATCAGATGAGGCAAGAATCTGTTTTTCCAGTTCTTTTGAAAAGCTGAACTAATGGCCCCAGTCCTCAGAGGCCTTTAAATATCTGATGAAGTAACTGATGTCTTGCCCATGGATGCTGAGAGAGACTAGGGCAGAACAGGAACATAACTCAGGTCCCTTACCCCTGAGTCAGTTGACCATGCTCCGTGTCACCAGCCTCAAAATGGCTTTGGTTCAAGCCATAGAAAGAATATCCAGTTCAAGGTATGCTGTCATTAATGAGCAATRCTATCTACATTTTGGGTAAAGACTTGTTTCTTTTACTCAAAGAAATTATTTTACTGGAGTCCCTAGGGCAGATTCTGATCTCATTTAGCCTAGAATCATTTCAGCAATGCTAACTGTTTTCCAGTTTTAATCTGGAGACACATTTTGTGTTTGTATAGCATTACTTCAGATCTGCACAGTTCTGAGACCAGATACCAGCCCTAAATGACTGATCCAGAACAGCAGAAGGATATTGTCAAAAAGGGATGCAAAAATTAAAGCAAATAATTATAAAAACTGATTTAATATACAAAGCAATAAAAAACACATCCCTTCCTAAACTTCTTATGAAACATGGGTTAACTGAATGCATACATGGGGAAATGCCAGTTCTGGTGTAATTATAGCAGACATAGGAAGAATCAAGGACTGCAACAACAGAAAAGGGACAGAATTTCTTCATACAAATTGCATACCAAGGAACTAGAAGCAAGAACTGCAACCTGAGTGGAGAGTCCATTAACTGGATCCACTGAAAATCTGAAGCTCTTAGGGCCAGTATGTCTCAGAGTTGCCAATACAATACTGACAGAAAAAAATAGAAGTTTGATGAGGTTATATGAGGAGAGGTGTCTCTAAGTAAAATATTAATATCAGAAAACAAGGTTCTGATAACCTTATCTGAAATTCTGTGCACACTTCTGTTCATCCATATTCCAGTACAGAGAAGATCTATAAGGATACTTAGAAAACTGGAGACATTGTGCTGTGAAAGCTAGAAAACTAAGTAGCCTGCTTTGTTTGCATAGCCTATCAAAATGTAGGTGTGAAGGCAATGTTGTCTCTCTTCCCAAAAGTACTGGGTGACAGTGGGCAGAAATTGCATAGGAGAAAGAGCTAATGAGTGATAATGGTACAAAAGCTAATAAGCTTGAATGCATTTTGACTAGAAATGAGAAGCAGTGGTATTCCAGAGCAGGCATTCCAAAAAGCAGCAATATAGGGAAAGAAATGTACTTGTAGATTGAGTTGGATGAGTTTACGTACGTAATAGGGTTGTACTACATGCACATACCTGTGATGGCAGGGAGGTGCAGAGGGTAAGTTGAGCTGGCCCTACCAGCACTATTCCTATTCCATTCTCACACCAACCTTTTGAAACATCGAATGTTGCTTTTACTAGATATTTTGTCACATCAAAGCCATCAGCACTTCCCTATCCATATAAAATTATCATTTTTTGAGGATTCAGATCACATCTCTGGGGACTTCCCATCCCCTCAAAATGTCAATTTTTGTGACTTTTCCTTCCTCTTAGTTCCTTTCTTCCTTTCATTTTTGTCTCAAGATTAAAGCAAAAGATAAAATACCCATATATCCCAAAGGATAGAGGTTCCATGTTTCCACATGTCTCTCATTAGTGTTTGTGTGCACTAATGCAGCTCTGAGTACTCCTAATAGTCTCTGGTAAGAACAGTAACAGGTCACTGAGGGCTGGCTCTACCTGGTGGCAGTGTATTTGTACAGAATGGGGACAAAAGGCAAAAAACTTCTGCTTCTTTCTTATCTAACCTCCTAGCGTGCAAGGCAGTGCTTGCTTCAGCTTTCCCTACTCAGCCAGTAGTATCAGGTAAGGAAGTAAGGCAGCTGTAATTATGCTTTCTGGAAGGCTTTGGTCAGCCTGAGCATTTGAGGAGAACTTTGCTCCTCTAGGCCATCACAGCAAACCTCCCTGGGAGGTTCAACTCTGCTTCATCAGTGCTAAGACAGTGGCTGTGGGAAGGCTCGAAACCATCACTTTGACAAACAGMTCTTTCCTTGGCTGCTTTTCAGTCCTGCCCTCAATCAAGAATGAGCTTGGCAACAGTAGAGCTGGACACCATCTAATAACAATGCCAAGTCCTTTTCATCACTTCTCCTCTACCCTCTAGATTCCAGCACTTTGCCTACTGTTAAAGAAATACACCTCTAGAATGGATCTGCATTCCAGTATTATGGGGCTGCTGGAACTATTCTGTGATTATGATGGGATCGTTTCACCTCTAGCTATTTTATAAAATGTTGTGTAATTGCCAGAGAAATCCCAAGGACACTGACCCAGTTTTTGGATCTGAGTCAATTGCTATAATATGTAAATGAAGTACACAATGGATTAAAGCCATTAAATRTAAGCCTAGGATATTTTGGGACAAGCTACGCTTCCCTGATCCAGCAGAAAGTCTGTTTACTCAGCATTTTCACTAACCAAGGAAAGCTACCTCGCATAGAATTAGTGRAGATATTTCCCAAGTTGCCTGTTCCATCAACGTGACCTTTATGGGGAAGTCTTACAGAAGTGACTTTGAATGGATCCAAGAGCTCTGTGGGTGTAATTCAAGAAGCCTACTTACTGCTATGGAGTCTGACATACAGCAGGGCTCTTCCGCTCAGTCCTATAGGGCTCCCTAACAGCCAGCTCCTACTCCCCTACTGCCAACCCTACTGATGGGATCCCATTGAGCATTACATTCTATAATGGTGTGTCTCAACTTYTTCCAACTACCTAACCTCTTGGAAAACAATCCTGGCATCATCTTTTGCAGTGCTACAACAAGAATTTTCATTCACAAGCAGCTTAAAAAACAGACTCTGCTTTGAATGTTTATTTACAATATGATGCCATTCTGATTGCTTTCTGATTTCTCTTGCTCTTCTAATGTCTTGCAGATCACCAATAAGCCAAAGACTTCTACCAGAAAAAAAAAAAGTTTACTGCATGTTTCTATAACAGAGAGCTTACAGGACTTTGCTATAAATCCAAATGTATCACGTTTACTTATATTAGGATTCACCTCCCCTTTYTCTCTCAACTTAGCAAAAGTCACATTCTCGACGCTGGGTACACACAATAAATGATTTGAAGGAATTAGTATCCACCATCTGCAACTTCACCTGAATGAGACTAACCGCATTGACAACACATATTGACCACAATTGGCTAACCACATTAACAACAATCTTTAATAATTCTTCTAAATATCCATATTCCTAATACTTACAGAGCTGTATCTCCTTTCACATTTTTCTTTTTCTGGTTGATCCTCTTCCTAGCACAGGGCCRGCTCTTGCAAAGGGAGTCCAGGTGTACCAGGACTGTAACACTCTTCAGGCCATAATGGTCTGTTTGAACAGAGCTCCTGTAGGATCACAGGGTTGAGTGATCTTTTTGTTACTGATCTGGGGCATTCTCTGTTACTTGTCTAGGAGGAGATAAGTAGAGAGGTGAGAAGATTTGCTGAGGATATACAATTGTGCAAAGAAGCTCACAGACTGAAAAATATACTGGAGGATCTTAGGTTATTTGGCTGCAGTTTCACGTTAGACCCAACAAAGCTGGGCTTTGCAGCCCCCTGTAAGGGGCACATGCAGCCCCCAGATCCACCTGGAATGTGACTGCAGCCTGGTGGTGCTTYTTAGTCCCTTTGCAAGGTGGTTTGGCCTTTGAGAGGGATTTAAATCCTGTTGATGAGACTTGATGCAGTGCTAGGGTGTCCCCAGCTGGAAGGCGTGTCAGCATCCTGTCCTGTATCTCCATCTCCTGGGACCTGTCTTCGGCACTAATCTGGGCCCTTTGCTCCTGCCCCTCCCTTCCCAGCTTTGCAGTTCTCCAGCCTGGTCTGAATCTCCATGCTCCTGCTGGCCTTACTAGAATTTGCTTCTCACTGGCATTGCTCTGCCCCAGATCAGAGCAGGTGCTGCCACCTATGAAGCGGGTAATCTAGTTGTCAGTCCATAAAATACAGTTCATTACACAGAGAGCAGAGGTGTAAACTTAATAAGTCTGCAGAAAGTGTGATGTGCCACAGAGTTACTGCTCTCCTGAATGGAGAAGACAGCTGCTCTCTTCACCAGATGACTATCCCTCCTGGGACACTTCAGTCTCAAGAAAACTCGAACCAGACCCCATAAAGGCTCTTACACTTTCACCAGCCGGGCAGCCTCCCTTGCATTGTGAATTACTGCCACATATAAAAGGAAGGAAGAAAAGCAGGTAGAGCGAAAATGCTTTTGGCATCTCTGCTGTCCCCATTGGCACAGCTGGTGGTGATATTTTTAATTATTCAATATTAAACATTTTGATCATGATCATATATAATCGCAAGAGTAACTTCTTTATTTCATGTGAGGAATTTCTATTTTTTCTCATAGCGATGAAAAGAACTTTGAGAGATCATCTAATCCATTCCCCTGCCCAAGGCAGGACCAGGTTTATCTAAAYGCTTCCTGACAGATGTCATGTTAGTTTGTCACATCTAGTGTCCTTCCTCAGGAATGGCTCTTCCAAGTATCTGACTTGTGTAAGGTAATGAAACTTCAGCTTCTGCCAAGGCTTAGACAGTCTGCATCCATAGACAGGGCAGCCTGTGATGTGACATCCACAGGAATCTCTAGCAGCCCTCAGCAAGCATGTTTCCTGCACCTCTCCTGCTTCAAGGGCTGAAAGAACTGTGCCACAGATATGATATTCCACAGATATTCCTGGCTCAGTTCCTGAGAATCCCTGAAAAGTAAACTTGAACTAGGGAGAAGTAGGAATGYGAATAGGCTCAATTAAACTGTATTAAGGTGAGCCCACTAAAGGGAGAACTGGGCTCCTGGAGGTCCAGAGCTATAGGCAGCTGTGCACCCTCTGGACAGACATGCACCCTGCAGACAGATGTTTGCCCTGCAGGCACACTGCAGGCAGCTGGGCCCTAGAYGAGGCTTCTGTTTGTCACCAACTTGCAGTGTGCTAGTGCTCAGACCTGCCAGCAAAGTTGCTTCTCAGAGTCCTCTCTAGCCCATCTGACACAGAAAGAGTTTGGGTTAGCAAGGACAAGTTGTTCAAACAGGATAAGAGAGTAACAGCTTGAGTTCATGTTGATGGAAACAGGCTAAGCAGCAGTCCCAGAAACTGCTCGGGCTGCAGATTAAGGAGGATGGTGACCTCTGACAGAGATGTCTCCATAAGACAATGCCTGTCCCCAGCCTGGGTAACAGTATTTCAGAGCMATATTTCCCAGCTTACAACAGAGACAGTCCATGCACTCTGCACATCAAGGAAGTCTAGTAGCACCCATGGGCTTAAACACAGTGGTTCAAAAACTACAGGCAGTCTCACAAGCGCTCTGCACACATGGTTTTGAACTGTGCATACTTGCTCGCAATTACTCTTACAGTCTTTTCTACTGAGCTCTTGGGCTTGGAAAGCAGGGAGGGGAAAGTAATTATCTTGATTCTGCTTTCTTTTTAATCATTCTCCTGGTGGCTGGTAGGAAAATCTTGTACCTGTTATCCAGCAGTAGCATCAATGCTGTTGGAGCGCTGGCCTTGGCCAGCACCAGTAACTGTGCTCAAGATGATCCTTCAAGCCCAGTTTTCTTTGGGATCTCAGTCTAGCCTTTACCTTAGTCTCAAAAGCTGTTATTGYCCAAGTACATGAAAGGAAGGGACATAGACCCAACCATTTCCTAGCCAGCATACTAGTGCAGGTGATATTTATTTGGACCCATTATTCTCTTGCTCTTTCAGGGTCTACTTAGCCCTGATGGGAGCCTGGAAATATGCTGCTTGCTAATGTAATCACTGACTCATCACAAGTGTCTCTGTTGCTGTATATATTGAGTGCAATGCAGAAGGAAATGGCTTGCAGAGAAAAGCCATAGAGAGTCACCCTAGCCAAATGTGCACTGGGCTCATGGCTTGAGCTGGCTGAAGTTGGAGAATAAGTAGTTAAAAGGAATGCCAAAAGGAAGAAGAGTTGCATTCACTGTAAAATCATGAGCAGATATTCAATCCTTTGAGATGAGACCTAGGATTTATTTACCCCCTGTAAATAGATGTTGAGAGAGAATGCCAGCAATAATCTCAAGGAGCCATAAATTTCCCCATTTGGTGAACTAAGCAAAAAGAGGGATGTACAAGTAGGGGATGCTTTAACTGGAAATATACGGAGCTCTCACATGGCCACTAATTTCTTAAGCATGCCTATTTCTTGCCACACATGTTCTAAAAGGGAGGCAATGTTAGCAGGGCTTTTGCAGACGGGGAGGATGAGATTAACGTATGCATCAACGGCTGCGTTACGAGTTCTGCCGGGATACAGCCTCGAACAAATCAGTCAGTCATTTTTCCAAAACAAAGTCGAATTGGAGAGCACTGATCCACACATCATTCCTGTTAGTCCCCAAGGAGCTAACAAATCTAGCAATGGGTTGTTGTTTGTATTTAGCAGAGAATCCAAGCACTTCCAAACAAAAAAATGAAAAATCCTCATATTTTTCAGTTTTCCTTTCTAATTCTTTTGTGGGGAGGGGAAAAAAAGTTCCTAGGATGTTCTGAGTTTTAGAGTTCTTCATCACAACACTTCGTATGAAATCAGTTAATCACCCTCTTACACAAAACTCACCTGAACCCACCTGCAGTTTGGGAGTGCCCCGTTATCACTCAGTTATCATCTGTTCTTACCTTTCAAGAATACTCCTGTGATTCACAGATGCAGTAACATCTGCACACCCCAAAATATGACATCTGCCACAACTCCAACATCACCAAAGGTACCAACATCATGCTCTGACCAGCTGTTCATGGTCTGTCAACTAGTTTTGCAGTTGTTGCTGTTACTTAAAGTCCAAGCTCCTAAAATTATGATCCCAAAGGAACTCAACTTGCAACTTTTTTCTTAGCAATTTTACAGTCCTTAAGTTGCAAAGGAAAAGCTTAGAAATGTGAATTTAAAAGGTACCAGAAAAAGAAAGATAGACAGACGTATACACTAGTTTGCATTACTGTTTTATAAGATGTTGTGAGATGCTGAAGACCTGTCACATAATTTCTGAGTGCTTGCAGGCAGCAGGACAGCATACATGATGCACTGATAAAGGACAGAAAGCAGTTTGTGTTTATGGAGGAGTCTGCACTGGTCAAGCCTGGGCTGTAAAAATCTATTGTTTGATTTCTGTCCCTTGTACTACTTACAAGGACTGGCRATAGGTATTGCCCATACAGTCAGATTCTGTCTCCTTCCTGGAACTTCTCTGTAGAGACATTAACAGAGGTAAGGAACAAGCTATCGTTAATAAAATACTTCATCAGGTTTCTGCACTTTGCTTTATTATCTAACTACCTTTTACTACAGATTTTGYCTCTTATATTACCTGGAAAAAAGTTATATTAGAAAAATCTTGAACTCAAATTTACAGAAGTTAGGAATTATCCAAGCTTGGCAGACTAGTGCTTATTCATTATGATACAATTTTTCATTACTATTCACTTTAATCACTGTTTCTCAGCCTCCCCTCCTCACATAGAGATTCACATTGATTTCAGATATATTCCTTTCTAAACTATATGAGCTGCAGTTTTAAGAAACTCTCAGTTTGCCTAAGGCTCAAGGCTCTCCCTAGGAGGACATATGGTCTTGCTACAATAGTCTAAATTTACAGATAAATACGATGATACAATAGGATATAAAAAATTCTTGTAAGAATTTTTAATAGAGTCAAGCAACATTTTTTTCATATTTTTCCATATTTTCAGCTGTAAACTCTTCACTGTGAGGGTGACAGAGCACTGGAACAGGTAGTCCAAAGAGGTTGTGGAGTCTCCTTTTCTGGAGATAYTCAAAACTCACCTGGATGCAATCCTGTGCAATGTGCTTGAGCAGGGGGGTTGGGCTAGATGATCKCCAGAGGTCCCTTCCAGCCTCAACTGTTCTGTGATTCTGTGAGACAGCTTAACTTCAAAAGTTTTCCTTAAAAAGTTAACCTCAAACAGATACCCCGGATGAAAATTTTCAGAGTAGTTAAAATTCGGGAAAGTTATAAGCAATGCTGATTAGACACACTGGTGCCTGTGTTTCTTACAGTAATGGTTGGTAACAACCGCAGAACAAGGGCCTGCATCATATTTGGATTAAATCACGTTTGCATGCCTGCAGTGTGACATTGCCATTACAAGTATCTATTCTTCAGATAGACTTTCAGCTTTTCTAAATGCCAAAAAAAAAAAAAAAAAAAAAAAGTATTTTGGCATAAGACAAAGCAAAATAAACTCAATAAACTCTACCTTTCAATGTAAGTATTGGTCACAGAAATTATCCAGCAACAGAGGCAGAAGCAGCAGAGGACAGAGTTGTTTGGGTTCCCCTGTCCTCTGCTGTTCCTGTGGGGCAGCTCGGGCAGCATTCCCCACAAGTGCACTGTCCGCAGGGCCCATCCTTGGGCACCTGGCTCCTCTCACACCTCTGCCTGGAACTGGAGATTCAGCCTGGGTTTGGGATTTCTGCAAGGCAGTAGGGCCTCACAACTTTTCTTTTCCTCTTGCAAAAGTAGCTTAAAACCTCTAAGAATGGATTTTAGATGCAGTCTCACRGTCCAAATGTATTTCAATATCTGGGCTGTTTTTAGACTCTCGATCAATTGCTTGACTAAGTCACTGACATGCCCTTGAGGAACACAACTATCTTCAGATGCGCTGTAGAGTGTACCTGAACTTGCTGTTTGCAGCCTTGTAGCACATTTSATGCATTATTTTACAAACTCAGGTCTGCCTGCTTTTTCAATAGACTCTTCTCATGGTTTTAGTTGTGCAAATCCAGAGTAGCTCTTCTAATGTCATTTAAATTACTCTCAGTTTATACAGTGGAATCAAAATTTATTCCGCAAGGTTTTGCACTGGATCTAGTTACGAATGATGGAAATGCTGAATACAAGAAAAAAATCCATTAAACAAGAAAAGAATTTTACAAACAGAGGCCTTTTTAATGGGAAATAAGTGGAGTTCTAGGTTATTTATTAGGAATGCTTTTAGATGTAGTCAAAGTTTTACTGCTCTGGCAGTAAAGGGATTCAAACACAACATACAAAAGGATTGTGATTCCAAGGAAAAACTGTAATTTATTAACAATAAATTAGGCTGTTTAATGTGAGAAAGCTTAATAATGTTGGAATCCTTCCCAGTATGCCTTTAAAAATCACACTGGATGACAAATCTCTGCCTACCTGCTGTGTGTATATGGACATAGGGAAGGTAAGGAAAATGCACATGGGAATGACAGTCATACCTGTCACATGGGGATAGCAAGGGTATAAAGAGGTGAAGCCTAATTCAAAAAGGAGAGATTAGAAGAAAACCTCAGAAAACAAGGTTAGTTTTTCATGACCCAGCACATATGTGTGGCCTGTGCTATGCTGTCTGGATGACCTAGAAGTCACTTCTGACCTTAAAAGCCAATAACTCCCCCCCCCCCAAAAAAAACAAAAAACAAAAAAACCCCCAAAAAATCACTCAGTATTCCTCCATACCTATGTATCTTCACCCTTTAATTTACTATCCATGTTTACTGACAATCAACTTTTCCTTGCCAGTGTTCACAGCCGAATATTTTCTAAGAAATCAACAGATTGTAGTAACAAAAATGTTTTGTCAACATCTCTCACAGCAAGGTGCTGGTGCTGGAAGGTCTATTCCATGTTCCAATTCTGAAGTGAGYAGTATGTTCAGTACATATGTTATATGAGGAGATATTAAAAATGTGTAATTTCAAAAAGTTTGACATTTACAAGTTTTCTCAAAATTAAGCTGTAAGTATCCAAAAATCCATCACAAAACCAGAGCAAAAAATCAAAAACTCAAATATATTTAAATGCTTTCAACTTGAAACACAGACAGGAGGGTCCCTTAAAGCTTTCTCATTTAGTCACCCAGAATTTTTTTGCAAGTATAGTAGAGTTTGAATAGGAAATATTTTGTTTTCCTGCTAAATTCCAGGAATCCCATTTTAATAGCATTTTTCAATTCAGCCTCAAATAGGTAATTCTTAGTGTGGCCTGTGTAATCTAATTCAGCCATCTAGCTTTGCAACATGATCGATGGAAAGAAAGAATATTGTATTTACTTTCCCATCAAAGGGTAAGGGCCAAATTTTGCTCCCACTCACAGCACTGTAAATCCAGACTACCTCTTGTTATTCTCCTCTTGCTGTACTTGAGAGTGGAATTTGGCCTGTAAGGTTAACCAGTGCCAAAGGCAAAATCATTTGCTTTGCTAATGAACCAATGAGCTTCCTTTCTTCACAGCTACACAAACAGCAATCACTTCATTACACTTTCAGATAGCTGCATTCTTCTAGTGAAAGAAAATATAATTAAGCAGTGTGATAGTAATCATGCCCTGGAAAAGCTCAGTGCTTTTCATAAAAATTACCTGCATCTAAAACACTTTTAATCAGATTATTCCATTTCTGGGTGCCATGTAGATAAGAAGCCTCTGCTAAATATCAGAGCTATATCAGAAAGTTCCCTAACAAAGAGGACTTTGTATCTGAAAATCCCTAYATATACATGGTTTAGACTTAGCATTTGGGTATCATTCATCAAAACAAGTTTACCTGGGAGATATATCCTGGTGAATCCATTACATTTATTTATTCTTTCACTTTTGCTGTACATATTACTTTTCCACCCAAACAAATGCACACAGGCAAATCAAAAATRGACCAGTCTGTAATCTCTTGCTGCAATATATCTTTATTTTGTTCAGCAGGTTGTATTCCAGTATACTCAGCTAAATCCAAGACAGAGCCATTTTCAAATACATTTTTAAGATCCAGCATTTGGCAATAAAGATCTCTTTTAGACACACAAGACAATCTTTCTGAATTTCAGCAAAGCCTAAGATTGCTCACCACACATGGTTCTAAAATCTCAGTAATATTTATGACCAAATATTACTGAGAGCTCCATACTCCAAATCCCTTTCAGGAATCACCTTAGTTTAAGTGTCTCATCATTATGAATTCCTTACACAGCCATTGAAAACCTTCTTACTGCTTTCCAGTGCTCTGTGAAATAAATAGATCTTTCATYATGTAAGTTTTCAGAGCACATTTCTGTAAGGTGTCTTAATGAACAGATCTATTTAGTACTTTTTAATGAAAAAATTGTTAACCAAGAAAATCTATGTCCTACAACATGGAAAAAATTTAGAAATCAATTGTAACATTTTGTTTAGAAGAGAAACTCCAAAACAAATCATTTCAAATGTGCTGAAGCATCCTACTTAGATATAACACCAGTTCAGAGAAAGATTCATTCTGCATTTTGAAAATAACATTTCAGAACAGCTTTTAGCAAAGAAAAGCCTTTTAAGGCTTAAAAATCAAAAGTAAGATGAAATATTCTGAATCTTTCCACACTCAGGGTTTACACAATCTCCAATTTGTCTTTGTTTCATTTTAGGATAGAAATGTTGTAGACATCCCATGTTGAATTTCCCATAAGACACAAAAGCCAGATCCTACCTCATTCACAGACTTAGATCAAAGTATATGGGTTCTGATGAATGAAATCTAGCTTTTGGCACTGATTCACCAAGAATACTCAGGTGACACCAGTGTAATACTAGAAGTTACTTCCTCAAGCTTTTTTTTTTTTTTTTTAATTGCTAAGTATTTTCTTCAAAGAAAATCGGTTTTAATAGAATGCACATTTGTCTAATCTCATACATATTTAAGTGGGCAAAACGTATTTCATTTTCTTATTAACTAAGGATAGCTTTTTCTTTCAATTTGTCTTTATTTTCTTTAGGGAAGAAAAAAAAGACACTTCATGAAAAAGAGTGAGAAATTTCTCGCTCATTTGAATGCTTTCCGTGCTCACAGCGTRCAACCCGTTCCTTCAAGCAGGAGACAGAAGAGTACGTGTAGAGCTGGGAGCACTATTTTGAAAGGCTTCCCTGTCCTTCATGGATTCCCTGCACAGCCTAGAAGTCAGTTGCATCCAGATTTCCTTCCAATAGAAAAAAATCATTGAAGGACACAGTTCATGTGTAGACCTAGACCTGGGAGCTCAGGAGGTTCCATGCTCCACAGCTCCAAATACAGCCTCTGTGTGGCAGTCAACATCAAAATACTTTGTTGTCTCAGAGGAGTGTGTGCAGATAACATGCTAAAGACTATGAGGTGTTTTGAGACTAAAGTAATAGTAGCCTGCCTTGCCCTGAGTGCTCAGCTGTGTTCAAGGTGTTGAGTGTTATTTTTGGCAGGAGGGAAAAAAAAACATGCTGTTGTGAGTTACACTTTTGCTGCAGTCTGTCCATTTGCCAGAAGTATGCAGAACTCCTTACCCTGAATATAATATGATGCAGGAAGAAGTCTCTCTCTTCTCACCTCCTGTCCCCTTTCAGCCACCTCTCTGCCTAGAGAGCTCTTACCTTCATGGCTTTTCCTCAGGCCACACTCCCAAAGCTTATGTATTCAGATATATCCTAGTTTAATTCACTCTCAGCTTCTCTAACACAGTCTGTGCTCAAGTATGTTATATTCACTCAGCTAAAAGGGCCAGGAGGCCTAAGCCACCTTAGTCCTATGCACTTCAAATGGCACAGCAACACTGAGGAGGTGTGCAAAATAATTTCTCCCTGATGTTTATACCATTAGCTTGTTTCTATAGKAGTGAGGTGGCTATCTCTGGTATGGAAACAGGCCTCCTGACTCCAGGGWGTGTCAGTATGTTTCTTCACCTTGGTATGGCTATGCTCACAGGGACTCTGGTGAAGATGTCAAAATGTGTAAGTTACACACACGGTTTCAGCTTTGTGCCAGCTGACATCACCAAGCCAAACCTGTGCAGCTGGTACACCGTCCTCTTCCAGGGGGTTGTATRGTAGACTCCCTGTTCTGAAAGGACTGCCTGCCAAGTTCAGCTTGGCAAGTGGGGGTGCATACCTTTGGACCAGATGGTGTGTGGATTCAGTCYCCACTGCTGATTACTCATCTAGTAGCATCATGCAATATATGCTGGCCTTGATCCAGCACAGTACTTAACCACATGCATAGCTTTAAGCAGACAACTGAATATTGCCTGCAGCACATTTTAGGCTAAGTGACTTGCCTTAGTGCTTTGCTGAATCAAAGCCACAGAGGTTTAAAGACAGTACTTAAGAGACTTCTCTACATGCTATCACCCCTGCTTCTTTAATGACTGGCAGAAGGCATCCGTCACTACAGATGCTGGCACATGTTTACCTGTGGTGGACGCCTGCAGCTTTCAGGAAAATCATGCAAGGGCTGTATTTGTCCAATGGCTATTTATGACCATGGAAACAGTCTGTTCAAGATGCAACCAGAAAGGTCAGGTCTGGATACGAAGTTTTCAGGCTGGGTCTATCCCCCTCACAGAGTGCATGCCTCCTGGCTCAGAAGAGGTTAGCCCACCCCTCAATATGAGAAGTACTTCCCAGGTTGAAATAGTAGGGTGGTTCTCTGCAACGAAATTCTCCTGCCTAATGACATTGCTGCAGTCACCACAAGGAGAGCAATAGACATGGCCTGACTGTAATCAACTGAAGGGGCCTGGTGACCTACCCTTCTAATGGTGAGGCAGAGAGCAGGACAGCTTTTTAATTGCAAACTGACAGCTTCCAGATTTAAGATTACAAAATACTTTTTAGCCATAAGTTGTGTTTATCTTTGCGTCATTCTTGGGAAACCAAGGCTGTTTGGCTCCATACTTGGCTTAGTATCAGTCTTCTCCAAGGAGACCCACCCACACAAAGTCTGCTTTAAATTGCACCCTCATGAGTAGTGTTTGGCTGAGAGGTCTAGAGAACAAAGTCCTCTGAACTCCAGAAGAACCTTGACACAAGGCAGTAACAGAATGGAGTCTCCATATATCTTCAGGCTTACTCTGTCCCTGCCAATAGGCATCTCAAGACTCCTGCTAGTGGATGCAAGAGCAATTAAATACTTATTTACTTCCTGGGAACATTTCCTAACGAAACTGGCAAAGGTAGTGGAGCAGCTCCAGTGTGTGCCAGTAACCATCTTTTCTAGAAGGGCAGCAAAAATCTTGACTGCAGTTGACTCTGAACCAAGTCGCAGATAAATCCAGCTAAGAGATGGAAACTGTTAGACCTGTGCAACCCTAGCATGAGATTTCACAGACTAAGTCCAGCTGGTCTTAGCCTTTTGTCTATTTGTCATTATCAGCACTGTAAATAGTACTGAACCTCTGACAACTAGGGTTTCTGAGTTTGCCTTCCTGCCTTTTCCCAAGAAGCCTACTATCTCTTTTCTCAAGCCAGCTGGTGGACCCTCCATTAGATCAGTGAGGCACCTCTGTTTGTTTGCATCTCTTTCAGTAATGTTTCTCAAACTGATCTTTGTCTGCACCCAAAGCCCGTTTCCTTGCAACAAAGTATTGTGAAATCTCTTTTGGATTTATTTTAGAAGCAGAAATTTATCAGATGGCTCCTTGAAAGCAAAGGATGTTTCTACATAGACCAGCTGACATCTACTCAGGAACTTGTACATATATACAGGGATCTTTGTGTGCATATTGTGCTATAAAGAGATGACCAAGACAATTTTCATATGTGCCTAAACAGGTTACAACTCTAAGCCTAGAGCTGCTCTGCAGCCTACAGGTTTGAATGAAATACCTACAGGCACTTTTGGACCTAGCTAGATGAGGGACAGGTAAGAGGGGACATGCAATACATACAGTTAAGCCTGGGAGACACAAACTCAGCCAACACTGAAAGACAGATTTTAGGATGTTATTTCATTCTATTTGTCATATAGGACATGGGATTTTTCATATATACCTTCTCAAGCCACAGTCCTGAGAATTTAATCCATTCTCTCTGCTCCTGCAAGGTAATGGGAGACAAGGACTCCTGTAATAGACTGTGACTTCAGTCTCACGCCTGGAGTTAAATAGGCTGCTCAGGGGACATATTCTGCATCACACAACCCAACAACAGAGACATGATTTGGCACCCTTGTCAAAAAAAGCAAATCTGTTTCCCCACTTCAGGTACCACTGGAATGTAAATATATAGTAATCATAATACAGTAAAATGTAGGTCATGGACACATATATGGGATCTCCTGGGAAAATCGCAGATTCCCAAGGAAAAAAAATGTCTAATCCATATGACCTCCTGAATGAAAGCAGCTCTGCCTAAACTCAGGAAATGTCATTCTGGTTTGATTCCAAGACAATAAGAGCTATAGTGTAATGGATCTGTCTCCACATATGTCTACAGTGCAGTGTGTATGTGAGTGTGTCCATGTGTGTGTACACGTACCTATGTATAGATATGTGATATACATGTGTATGTATATGTGTGTGTGTGTCTAAGTATGTATGTACACGTGTATGTAAATGATTGGGAAGATTTCAGCAGATCTGTTTGGAACAAACCTTTCTGTTCCAGGAACCCTTTGGATCTTATCCATTTTCTAAATGAAGACAAAGTAATTTCTTCTCAGAATTCAGATAGATAGAAGAGATATGCGATCCTTAGGAAAAAAGGAAAAAAGAAATTTAATAGAATTCAAAGAGTGAATTAGAGCTGACAGTGAGCACGCAAAAATGAATGATGTTGTCCCTCTAACTCACTCCTCTTTAGTCCTTCTGTTAAGGAGAAAGGTGTCATTTATCTCTTCCTAGAGACCAAGCACATGGGACAAATGGGGAGGTGGTGAYGAGAGGCAGACAGTAAAGCCCCAGCCTGTGTCCCTCCTGCTCTGCAAGGGCAGCCCTGCTGCAATGGCACACACACCCTGGGCCACGTCCCACCTGCATGGCCTTGCGCAGCAGCTGCCTCAGCGATGACCAGCCAGCAGCTGAGGCATGTGTCCCCAGCAGCACACAGTCTGCCTCCCTCTGCTTTGCGGGTCAGTCTTCTTTCCAGGCTGGCGCTGGGGCAGCTGCCAGAGGACAGTACAGATGGAGCGGGAGAGGCAGGGCAGCCTCTAGGAGCTGGTATTTTTATGATGCCTTGCTGTTGCACCTCATTTAATTTAATTTACTTTTTGCAGTGWTAATGAGCAAAGGGAAGGGCAYCAGAATTTAAATCACGCTTTAAATCACAACTCCATCTCAGCAACTGCTGGCTGTTGTGCTCTGCTGCTGAGGGCACCCCAATGGTTCCCYTTGTTGACAGCCACAGAATTTAGGCTTTCTTCAGTCAGTGGAGCTGCTGACTGGAGCTAAGTCCATCTTACATCCCTGTTTGTGTTCCATGTCATCTGAGGTCCCTGAAGTCCCCTTAGGCACTCTCACCTGCTGTGGGCATGAGGCTCTTGCAGCTCTAGCTCAGAAAGCAGGTTTTGTTCCGTTTTTTTGTTCAGGCTGTAGTAGCTCACCAAGAACTCTGGAGATGAGTTCAAACTCCTCAACCTACTAACGTGTTTCTTGTCACTCCTGCTTTACTGCAAGTTGTCCTCAGRCCTGCCAAGTTCCTTCCCTCCAGCTTAGCAGAAAGAGGAGGTCACAGGTGCTCTGCCCTCTTCCTCTGCAAATGGGTTCTGCAGGCCAGTTCCAAGGGAMAAGGTAGGAAGCTGCGAGGAGCTGTGCACAGCTTTGCAGGGCCATCACACCTGCTCTGGAGAGATAGAGGGGTCTGGAGTAGCCACGCCAGTGCTAAAGAACACTTTGAAAAGTGTGATTTAAATTCTGATGCCCTTCCCTTTGCTAACCATCACTGCAAAAATTAAATTAAATTAAATGAGGTGCAACAGCAAGGCATCATAAAGATACCAGTGCTGAGTCTCCAAATTTTTCTCCTGAGTAGGCATCTGGATTAGCATGAGTGTGAAACCATGCTGCTYGTGCGTGTAGACTGGGTAATCCCAGTACAGCTGGCTAGTGACCAGGAATGATGCGGGAATGATTAGAAAACATCTGCTCCCCTGTCACATGCTGTACTAYCTGCACTCCATCTGGTTTGGCTGGACATAACTCTTACTATAAATGTCTTGTGAATTGGTTCCTTTGGGAGTCAGCTCAGCTTTAGAAGTATAGGACAAATGATGGTGGAAAATTGATAAATAAATAGCTTGTGTTGATTGCATTCTGTATTATTAGCACTTCTTGAATCCTTCTGAAAGAAAGCACAGCAAATGCTGTTATGTCATTTGAGACAAATAAATCTCTGCTTTCCAAGCAGAAGAAAAGATTTGATTCAGTAAGGTAAAAGGCCCTTCTTCATTGTGCTTGTAAACTGGATYATTGCTTTGGCAGCAGCTGCTGCCAAGCAATTAATGTCACTGGTAATATGAGAAAATAAATAAATAGAAAAGTTCTCAAAAAACCTTACAGTAATGTAGATATGGATGTAAGTTAATGTGTGTGAAGATTTAATCTTGTCTCCTGCAATTCAAGATTTATCTTCCAGTATACCAAGGGCCCAAGGGCAACAATCTGACATGAAACAGGTAGGTTTTCTGTCCAAGTCTCAGTGTGGGTCTAGCATGACCAAGGCAGCTTGAGCAGCACTCAGGATGCTCATCAGACTGTTTGCAAACCCAGGGGCTCAAACCTGGGCTTCCAAGAYCCTAGTGCTCTCCTGGCCCAGGACCTGGATCAGGAGCACAGGGAATAGGGATGGGCTGACAGCTCAGCAAAGGCAATGCAAGGTAGAGACAAGCAAGCAAGCAGAGGATGAAGAGGAGAGGCTAGACTCCTGCATCTGCAATCACAGGCCCTGAGGTGGGCTGGGTGGCCATGCCTACAGAGATTTGGCATGGGGAAAGCCCAGCATGCACAGAGATGGGAGTGGGAGAGGTGAAGTGCCACTTGCTTTCCCAGCACAGCAGCACATGTGGAGTAGGAGTTTCAGGTTAGAGCTAAGCCCATTAGCTCTCTTCATTCTCCTCATACTGTTCAGAATAAAAGTTTGGCAGACGACAGACCTGCAGTGGTCAAGTACTTTCCTGCCTGCTTCTCCTGCCAGGCAGCTGGGCACACTTGATCTAGCTGGTTATGCACTGAGAACAGCAGTATGAACCTTTCTACCAGTCAAATCCTCCGTTCCTCCCCACTTAGCTAGGAAAAGGAAGATAATCTTCCTCAAATGTTTGTTGCCCTCTTACTGGTTACATTTTTTCCTTGGGAARTCTAAGCTGAGTTAGGACTTGGGTATAAGTTTGCACCTCAGCCTGGGATGACTTCTGAAGAACAGCCCAGAAAAGCCGTGTTATGTCTTGTTTGGGTATTGTTGCCTGAGTCCACTTAGGTCTCCACCAAACCAAGACTAAAAAAAATAGGAAGGAAATTAATTTCAGGCTGAGATACATATTTTTTCTAGCTAGCTGGAAAGACAAAATATATAGGAATATTCCATCCCCAGAGTTTAAATTTAACCCAAAACAAAAATGCATGGTTTGATAAACATAAAACAAAGTATTAAAAAAAAAAAAAAAAGTTAATTCTTTTGGAAAAGCAAACAAGGAATGTTGCCACATTTTCAATATTTCCCATAGATATTTTTTTAATCAAAACTTTCCCTCAACTCAAGACAAATTCCCAAACAATTTAATTCCCTCTGTAAATTTAAATTTTGGTGAATTTACCAAGCTCGCCAAAAAATCTACCACACTCCAGCATTCATTCAGTAGTGTCTAATTCCTACCAGTCATTTGTTTGTTTCTCTCTTAAGTGTCACCATCTCTCACACACACTTCACAGTGCTATCAGGAAGTGAAATTCAAGAGACCTACTTCAGYGGCTTACAAGAAGTGATTATTTCAGGCTATCTATGCTTTTCAGAAGACACGCTTCTTCAGTTCCCTATCTTGCTAGTTACATCTGAGTTGGAAGTCAGGCTGGCTCTTAAATATCAGCCACTGGACTTAAGCAAAATTGCCAGCTGCYTGTGCTCTCACACACGAGAAAAATTTTCTGAATCAACTTTGCCTCTCTGTGTGTTATCAGGAAATAGGAATGTTTGTGATTATGTCTGGCAAAAACTAGTGCACGGGGAATAGYAAGGAGTAAGCAGTCTGGGTTTGTTACAGATAAGCACTGAGGAGTTATACTGATTAACCAATGTTTATCCAAGTTATTCCAACTTCTTCAGTGAGCTGAACTAAGCTGCAAATCTCTTGAGCCCYGACTTCCTCCATAGGTTTCTGACTGGTCTGGAAATGCCATAGGAGGAACCTTCTGCACAGAATTTTGCTAACTCTCTTCCCAGTCTTGGCTAAAACCAAAAACCTGTAAAAAAATATTCTTCACCCTTCTACAGAACTCAATCTCTACAGTTCATAAAAGTGTGAAGGCTGCTTAGAGAACTCTGGTGTGTGAACACTAGTCTTATTTGTGTAAGTAAAGTAAGCAGCAAATGCTAAGAAAATACACACAGGAGAGAGGATAGAAAATTGAGCATTTTGAACCTTAGCTGATTTATAGTTGCAAATTCAGAAGGGAAGAACATCAGGCTTGCCAAACAGCATGAGACATCTGGGTCAATATCACAGCTCCAGTTGTACTAAGAACCAGGTGCTGCTAAAGAAGACAGAAACTGCCCGCTGGGGAAATTTCTTGCTGATTTACTTCATTAGCAATTGTCTGCCAATATATTTTATAACTTTCCCCAAACTCTTGTTTTTGAAATGTCATTAATATCATTGTCTATATTCTCATAGTTTTGAGGAATGTCCTATTTTATCCTGACCCTTGCTAGTCTCCAGGCATCAAGAGCCTCGTATTCACTTAAAACATGTAGAGAAGCCATTCCTCTAGTTAAATTTGAATGTTGTGACTCAACTTCACAGAGTATCCAYGCACATTCAGGCTGTTCCTATATTAGCAGACACAGTAACAGAAAGTCTGTGATGATCTGGCTTCTGTACGGCACTGATTGTTCTAACTACTTCAATAATGTCCCTTGGCTTTTTATCTCCTCTGTAAAAAGAGTTCCCGTTCAGTGTCTTCTTGCACTACTTCTTTTCCAAGACTCTAATCTCTCTTCCTGCCTCTAATCACCCTTCTGATTCCAGAGCTTCCTTTTGGGATGGGATCCCACTGATATATGCAATAGCGTTAGGGTATTGACCGGATTATTCTCTATTCTGTCAACAGTGGTGAAAAGGAGCAATCCAACAGCCTGCACAAATCCAGCAGCCCTTTCTTGGCCTTGTGCTGCTARTATCTGCTTGATAGGATTGCTTTCACCACAAAAAATACACTTTGGCCTAAAGCTTTTCTGATGCCACTGTGTGAGATAGGAGTGTGAAGCCAGTATAGCAAAACTGCTAGTACAGATAAAAYCATGAAGTGAAAGTGTGCATATAGTAGCAAAGCATAGTTCATTTCAGAAATGGTTTGAGGGGCCTGGAGGAGACCTCGCAGACTGGGCTTCCACAAGGGAGGCCGTTACCTTTCCTGTAGCCAAGAATTCAGAGGTAATTGTTATTTAAAGGCCGGTTTTGTATCTTCGTGACTACACTGGTTAGGAGTGTGGATTTCCACCTGTGTATAAGATGTGCATCTTCCTCTGTGAATGAGATCGTATTAGAATACAGATGCCTTACTTTGGCACAGTGCATCCCCAGCTGCCTACTGGAATGAACTACCCACTCAGAATGTGCATTTCTATTGCGGGAAAAAAAATGTGTGGAATATGCATTTCTTCAATGTTCAGCTAAAAAAAAAAAAAAAAAAAAAAACAGATTTATGCGTAGACAAAAAGGTTTGGTTTGGTTTTGTGTTCTGGAATGGTTATTTGTTTTGGTTGCATGATTCTTTCTGTCTAAACTGTTTTTTAACTTCGGACAAAGATGAGTATGAGTTTCATCTCCCCTATGTCCTGCCTTCCGCATTTTTTTTTCCTTTAGATTGTACTGTCCTAGGTTTTCTTGGAAAACTAAAAGCCTAAATTTGAAAATTTTAATTTAAAAAGTTGTATAAAAAGGCTATCCATTTTCTCTTTCTCATGCCATGAGTCTCCTTGAAAAACTGAACAAAGGGAGGTTGAGAAAATTTTTAAAAGGCCCAACAGATAAGATTATTTTTATGAAAAATGTCTTTTCCCTCCAGCTCCTGTGGAATATTTTAAAGACAACAGGAGAGGTGGAGATGAGATGGCTCTGAAATCTTTTCTATTCATTAAAGCAAAGGAGAAGAACACATCTCAGATCTCCTCATCCCTATGTCTTTTCTGCAGCAGTTAGCTCTGACCCGAACTGCACAAGAAACCAGGAACAGCAGTGGAGAGCACAGGCCCTCCCAAAGCAGAGTTGCCTTGCTTGCAAATCACCACTTTACCCTTACCTTCTTGGGTGACTTTCCATAAATAAATAAATGAAATGAAATGATATTGTTTGCAGAGAAGAAGGAACAGACTTAAATCCAAGCAGAATTTCTCACTGAGGAAAAACAGCACTTCTGGACAGTAAAATAGTGTGCTGAAGTTAAGTGAAAAAAAAGATCAGCTAGAGACTGAAAGCAGAACCTGTAATTCAGCCTTGGCTGTAGCTGTTGCTTTGGAAGGGCGGCAACTACCTCCTTTTAGTTGGCGCAGTCTGAAATGTGCTGCAAGCCAGGTGTCATTGCGCAGACAGGCACAGTCGGTGGTGTACAGYGTCAAAATACCAGAAGAAGGGGATTTCAGAAAATGTATATATCATCCACCCATTCGTTCAGTTACTTTCTTCTGACTCTGCTGGCTAGCAGGGAAGGCTGTCCTTGGTCATAAAGTGGAATACGACCGCTTTAAAGTCCTGGTTRAAGGTAACTGTGTCACCACCTGCTTGATTTCCCTAGGGTGTAAAACAATATGCAACCAGTGCAGATTATTTCCATCTGCTGGGGCTGCAGGGAGCAGGAGGCCGTTATATTTTATTTACAAGACTGTGTACTGAAAGGAACTGAGTGGCTGGAGTTTTCCCTGTGAAGGGAGACATGATGTTCAGTTGTAGTTTGTTCCCAGACRGTTCAGTATCTTTTCACACAAAGACTGAAGTGTTTTTTTTTTTTTCAGTCTGAAATATTTTTCCTATCAGAAAACATGGTTTCAAGTGAAGGCAATATTTGGGGGGCTGGGGGGGCTGGCCATTGTGGCAGATGTTTTTCAGTATTCCAGGGAGATGAAATGAAGCAAAAAGAAAACTTGCCTCCACTTAAGTTTGGGAGTAAAATAAGATTATTTTGTTTCAAAACATCCATCTAAGATGGAAAAAGCTACTCTCATCAATTTTGCTGTTGTTTTTTTAATCTTTGTTGAGAATGCCTCAAAAAAATTCTGTTTTCATACTCCTAATTCAACTCTCCTGATTTTCTCTCCCTTTAACATGGTTTAGTATTTTGGTTTTCTGGTTTTGTTCAAACAGGAAGCAAATTGTAAAGCAATTACATTTCCTGCAACAGAATCAGTCTGTCTCTCAGCCGCAGCTAGCAAAAGGAGACAGAGGTGGGTGGCCTGGGCCAAGGTGATGGCCCTGAGAAGGCCCTCCACCTCAGGCTCTGCTGAGGTTCTCCTCTTCCCTGTTCTGACAACTATACCTTTTAGCCCTCAGGCAGACAAGCTGAAAAATACACCATGTGTTTCAYTGAGCGTTTTCAAGACAGCACAGCTCCGAAGTGTTTGGGGTGCTTAGTTCTAACCCCTTTTCACAATAGGAACCAAATTAAAATCCAAGCCCAGATTCAGTCCCTGAGCTTTATTTCAAAAGTGTTTGGAGCAGAAATTTTGATTTAGACCTGAATCTAATTCATAACCCCTGTCTGCTTCATCAGAAATGTCTGCATGTTCCTSCAGCCCCAGGCAGCGTGCTACTTTCTGGTGCCAGCTAGGAAATGAAACTCAGACCCAGCTCTTGTCAAGGCTTCAGAGATGATGAATGGGCTTGCTATGTGAAACATGAAAAAGAGAAGGATTTGGGATCATGGAAGCTGACAAGTAGAGAAGAACAAATGCCTGGAGGATGTGGGGAGGACTTGTGGTAACCGGARGAGTTTGTCATCTTCATTCCCAATTCAAGAAAGAAAAACTGTTGGAACAGGTGAGGGAGAGGGGACCAGCTGACGGCCACGGCAGGGAAGCAGAGGAGCTGGCTGCAAAGGAARGGAGAAACTGCCTGAGATTCCTTGCAAGGGAGTCCAGTCCCTGTAGGCTGAGAAACTGCTTTCAGCAGACCTGTGCATGGAAGAAGAGGCAAAGCTCAGCACTTGATCTGAGAGAGGATTTACCCAGCAGCATAAAAGTAACTCTCAGCCTTGCTCCCAATCTCTTTTGCAAGCATAGTATGAAGTCATTACATGRTGTAACAGAGCAGGACCCTGGCCTTCTTTTGCAGGGCACCACAGGATGGTAACATTGGTGATAGGTATCATTGTCATCTGTGGTGTTGATTACAAGCTCTGACTGCCTTTTGCTAGACCATACACCCATCTGAATTGCCCTGTGTACCTTTATGGTACAAATCCCACAGTTTGGCAGCCTTTACCCTTGGGCTATTCACAAGCCGCTGAGCAGGAGGGTGGTTTGGGAAGGAAGCTCTGTGGGGGAAGAGGGAGCGGTCAGATTCCCTATCCCATCCATCACCACTCGGCCTAGAAGTCTCCATCTCCATTGCTTCTCTGCATCAGGAAAAGTACAACCCCTCTAATACAAAGGCTTGAAAAGATAGAGTGCAGAAAACCATGAGAAAGCAACATGGAAATAGCCAGTATTTTTTGTTGCTTGAGCTGATTTGGCTGGTTAGCTGGCTTGAGCGGTTCCAGCGTCAGTCCTGAGCTGCAATAACATCTGGGACTGTGGACAGGAGGATGCAGTGCTCTGCAGTTGCGCTTACCTTCGTTCAAGTGAGGGTTACTGCTGGGGATAAAACCAAACCATTCGTGCTGCCCAGCTTCCATGGCCCATCCTGCCTGTGACACTCGATTATCCAGATAAGTGGGACCCTGAAATAGGGACTCCTTGAAATTAGCCTRCAGCCTGTTGTATGCACTTCTCTTACTCCAACCCCTTTCCCRTTAAGAACCATTTTAAAAGCTGTTCCCAGTAGCCGTTCCCAGAGCTTTTTCTGCTAGCACTCCAAAGAGTATCGGCCAACCACCGCAACTGGCTGCTAGAGACATAGCAGCTTGTTTTCACCTGCTCCTTCCACAGCTAGAAAAAGCAAGAAAATGATTGCCCTGAAAGAAGCAATCGGTGAAAACAGATGCAACGCTGGAAGTGCTAACTCCTCTGTCAAGCTAATTGTCAGCCTCTTGCACTTCAGTGCAGCTCAATTCTGAAAGCTTTATAGAAATCCAATTATGCGTTGGCTGAGGATTTTTTATTGATAAATAACTTAGCAGAGCCAGGCAAGCTGGGGGGGGGGAGGAGGGTGATGGAGGGGTGTTATTCCTACAGAAAAGGGGAAAAAAGGCTTAAAATCATGATTGATTTTTAGTCTCTCAAACTGCTCCCATGTGAATTTCACTAGTAAACCCTGCCCTGGCAACAAGCCATCAGGAATAAAAGCAGACCTGAAAATAAGAAGGGTATGTACAGATGCAAGTTCTGTGCAGAGCTTTCAGAGAAAACCTGTTTCCTTGTGCGGTGAGTTACTCATTTAACGGGTCCCTGGATATAASATTTTCTTACAGAGGGCAGTACGAGGCAAGACTATTACAGCCTGCTATCGAACAGCTGAGAGCACTGTGCCTGATCCTTCATTTTGTGCACATTGAAAAGTCAGACCAGCTTCCAGACAGTATAGCTGAAATCTGAACCTAATTTTAACCCTGAATTTTGTGGTTTAACTTCAGTGAAGATGCTGATGTTAGTTGCACTTCTGGATGCTCTGTGAACATGGGGATCATACACTCAGACCTGGCCCAGCAATAGAAATCTCTGCATGGGGAAGTAAAGAAATTATATTAGGAAGGCAGAGAAAATTATTTCAAGACAGTAAGTACTCAGGTTGCGTAAGGAGAGGAAAAGAAAGGCATGAGAGAAAATAAGGAACTGGAAGGAAGAGGTAAACTCAGCCTACATGATCTTCTAGCAAATAAAAATGTCACAGAAGAGAATATAGAATTATTTTCCCCTTTGAAAACTGGCATTTTTGAAAGTGAAACTTTTGGCCAAAGTGGATCATCAGGAGCTTTCCTGTCTAGAAAAACTGCAACAGATTGTCTTTTCTTTTCAGTCTGTTTTTTTTTTTCAGTTTTTCCCTTTTTTGGTTTGTTTATCTTGACTGTTGCTTCATTTCAGAATGGATCTTTTTTTTTTTTTCTTTTCAGTCTGTTTTTTTTTTTCAGTTTTTCCCTTTTTTGGTTTGTTTATCTTGACTGTTGCTTCATTTCAGAATGGAGACTAGTAAGGCAAATTATGCGTAAACTGGAAAATCTGGCTTCTGCCTACCTCCACCTTAATAGCAGCTGTGGACTACCAGGAGCCTCTGGCCACTCTGAGTTCATTTCAACGCAGTATATCACACAGAAATCACTTATAGGTTCCCTGGGAACCTTTACTTTCACCGCTTTTTGGTTTCAGCCCTAGGAAACATCATACAGACCAAAAAGGTAAGGTCTTTCTATGTGATGGAGTAGACCTTACTGAGATCAATTTGCATGAAAGACTTAACAGATTGGATGATCGCTGGAATTGATCCAGGAGTCTGCAAATAAATACTGGAAATCCTTCAAACACAGATTCTAGACTTTTTAGCCATTTCCCCTTCTGTGAGACTGGTGGGAGCTGAAGAATGACCTCCTTTGCAGAATTTCTGCATTTCTTCTTTCGTATCTGGCATAGAGACAGAAACTAAGTAGTGCATGAAAATTAAAAGTAAAAGCTAACAAAGTTTTTTCTCAAGGTCTGGATTTAGTCCGAGTCAGACTTGGGTCATGCCCTGGGCTATTTGCATTCAAGATTTAGCCTTGATTTAATTCTGCTTTGGAGCAGAGGTCTGGGCCAGTTCTGAGCTCTACATTTGCATTTAGTCTAATCCCAGTCTCTARGCCTCACTGGCCTCATTAATTCCGAATGTGACACTGTGTCATCCATGAGCTGACATAAAACAGGGAAACCCTTTTAAACGGGCAATAAACACAGAAAAAAAATCAGCCTGGATTTCAGTTACTGATAGGAAACTGAGGGTCACCATCTCTAAACCCCTTCCAAATCATTCCTAAGCCCCCCCCCCCTCTTCTTTTTAAATTCCTTCAAATGGTCTGCAGTGAGGAGGAGGAAGGTGTGAATCCCAGCCGGAGGTGTGGTGCTGGGGGCAGGAGGTAAAGTGGGGTTCAGCTCAGGAGGGTTGTCATTTGGAGACAGGCTGCCAGAGGAGGCGTGTGAGCAGGGGCTTGCACAGCAGCCCAGCCTGTCTCCCCAAATGCTGCAGTGGGTCTGAGCACCGGCAAGGCAGGGGCTGCTGAGGACATCGCGCTTCCAGCAGAGCAGAGGTGTTGAGAGCAGTGCAGTCGCCTCTGGCCCTGGCTTCCCCAAAGAGATCTTGCTGCTAGTGCTCATTTTCTGATAAAGCATGTGCTTTCAAGAATGTTTCCCTTCTTCCCCAAAATGTAGTTATCAAAATTTCATTGAAAATATTATTTACTTCAAAATTCCTTCTGWTCATTTTTTTTCCCCAGTGAAGAAATGGACATTGAGGACTAATTACCAAGCGAAATATTAATAACAGTGAGAGAAGGCAGAATATTTTTCCACCTCCTTTTTTAATTYGGTTATCAGAGGAAAAAAATTCTTGAAGGGCATTTTACCCATCAAAATGGACAGGAAAAACAAAAATAAGTACTGAAATATTCTTTTTATGTATTTAAAAGACATCTGCAGAGTTTTCATGCCTTGCTTAACTGACTATCAGCATATGGGCTTTAACATCCATATCCTTTAAGGTATTTATCTTCCCAGTATCCTTGTGAGGTGGGAAAACACTGCCACCCRTGTTTTACCCAAGAGGTAAAGAGAAGGCAGGAGTTTTGCCTGCAAAAGGCTTTGGAAGGCATCCTGGCTTGTATGAAAAGCTACGGAGTGAGCAAGCACCAACCTCGCACAGCGCCGGGTGCTTGCCAGCACCGGCAGGTTGAACCCGTTACAACTCGCTGTATAAACTCGGCGCTCAGATTGCAGCCGCCGCGAGCAGAGCATGCAGGGCCCTCCCCAGCGCGAAGGATCACGCCGCAAGCGAGATGCCATCCRTCAAGACGGGATGGAGTCACAACTTGCCGTTATTGTATCTCTGCTGTGCCTATTCCCTATCTAACTGGGAATATTGTTAACATGGTCATATCCTCTCTTGGTGTGTATTGCGTTTCACAACCCACCRAGCACCTCATGGTGACATGGAGGCTCAGGGCTTTATCTGTGTTGGCTCTTTCAGAGCAGATGTGTTTAGACTTTTGCAGCATTAAGCATCCTCCTTTCCAGAGAGGAGTTGCATTTCTGAGCACCAGGGAAAGCAGAGAGCCTAACACAGCTCATACATCATCTCTGTTCCTGGAGGCGAGTTGAAGGCATTCATACGAGGGCATTGGCTCCTCAGGTTTGTAATGATTCCTGACAGCCTAGCAGTGAAATATTTTCCAGAGTGGGAGTACAGATGTGGGGTGATGAGGATCTTATTTCCCATATAGCCCCAATCGTATAAATATGCGGATTGAAATGCACAGGGTGATGAAGAGCAGATTACCCAAATAGGAGCCTTGTAAGAAACTTGCGTGTTCAGAAAGCAAGACTAATAAAAGTGACAGACATAACAGAACAGAGCTGGCTACACATCAGCCACAGGCAAAATGACCCTTACCTCTCCCTCTGTAAAATATCTTGAGATCTGCATGAACCCTCTCTTCAGAGGAGAGTCGAACACTTGAAATCCACACGAAGCTATGCCAGTTTATAGCAGCTGAGGATCTGGCCATTATCATATGCACACGTAGAAGGATTTCTGTGAAGGACCAGCTGTGAAGGCGCACTCTGGCCTGGTGTGCGTGATGACATAGATCAGCTCGAGGCACAAAATGGACTGGAGATACTAGAAAGACTTGAGCCTCAGGAAATGCGATTGAAGAAACCAAGGAGACAGGCGAAGGGACGTATCCATCAGAGAACGAATGAAGGAAAGAAATAGAAYCTGCTGACAAGAAAGGGAAGGGAAATACCCATAGAGTAATTTAGCTTCCACACAATCCAGTAGTCCAGCCTCGATATACATCATGTGGTGAGATCAAGAAGWGATTATTGACTGGACACACCTTCAGAGGAGTTGGAAAGAGACTGATTTTTCTGGTAAAGCAGCTGAACAAGGAAACTTAGGGAACAAATAAGATAACTGATATAGACTTAGCTGAACTTCCTTAATGAAACAATAAAAAAAGAAAAAAACTGATTAATCAACACAAAACTTTTTGTCTCAAATTATTTTTCTAATTCAATTATCTTTTGGACAAAGGAGGATCCTTCAAAAGGAAAAATTAAATCATTTAATTTAAAAAAGGCAAACTGAAATGCTAAAGTATTTTTGAAGCTTGCTTCATTTTTTCTCTCAATTAAAAGTGTAGACTGGATTCAACCAAATATATGGTTAGTTTCAGTCCCCTTGAGCTTTAGTTTACCATACATTAAAAAAAAAAGGAAGTCACCCAGCAGAACTGCAGGACAGATATGGAGCAGCTGCTGCCAACACAAAATCACAAATGATGACACAGCAGCCAAGAGCCCTGGCTCTCTGTAGTGCAGATAAGAAACAAGGAAGCATCTCCTGAAGCGATGGCAAATCCCCAGAGATGCCAAGGGATCTGCTTTACCAGTGTCGGGTGTGYTAACACACACCACATTGGATGGGAAAGTGAAGAGTCAGCACTTGTGGTACAGSAGGGGACTGATAACAGGAACTGCAAATGTTGCTGTTTCTTACTGCATCCTTCCTTCCTTTCAAAAAGTTAGTAAAGGAAGAAGGAGAAGGAGGCTGTCACAGCTTCAAGTAGAAATGGAAACTAGGCATCTTTCTCTCTTCTCTTTTGTAACCCCTTCATCCCTTCCCTTGAAGGGCAGCTGGCCATTGCTGCTCCCTCATAGACCACAACACACCAAGCTCATGGCTAACATGTCAGACAAAAAACTCTTTACCCTCCCTGCAATTAGGGGATCTATGTCTGCATATGATGCAGATTTGACCAATTGCCCTCACTTCTGTGCCACTTTGCCAGTTCCTACCTGGAGTAGGTTGCCCTCAAGATACCTGCTGAAAAGGTGAGTGATGTGTGACTAGAAGCTTCCTGCGCCCTAGAAGAGGTATCAGCAAGTTACTCTGCTGCTACCGTTACACATCATGTCCCAACCCACCAGGTACAATATATACATAAGAACAAGTTTGTAAGTAAATGTTATATGTTACAACTTCCCTCCAGCTATTTTTTTTCCCCTTGTTTTCTTTGCAGAGCAATCTACAGTCAAAAAAGAAAGGACGTGGAGGGAGAAGATCAGGAAGAAGAGCCTACAGAGTAATTGGAGTGAGCCTGTAATGAAGAAAAGGTAAATGAAGGATAGAAAGAGATTGGAATTAATGCTACTTAGCATGCAAGGGAGGCAGACCAGAGCTGAAAACAGAAGAGACTGATGAGCATCTCCTGGATCTAGTTGTACTGGGGTTGTACCTAAATCAGGTCCTGCTGGTGTGAACTTCATGATGAGGATCGCCGCTCACTTGAGAAAGAACAGCCAGGTGTAGCTCAGCCAAAATACTCCAGTAACTCAGTAACTCTGCCTGCACAGAGTCCTGCTAGCAGATGGCACTTGCTCCTTGTTTGCATAAAAGCTATCCCAAATTCCAGTTTAATTACTCCATTTACTAGCAGTTCAGTGCATATGAGTTTGTAACACAATGGCCTCCTCCAACACATGTTTACTTCTAAACTAAGTGAGCCTTTCCCAAACAAATTTTTTTKCATGGATAACTTAAGTTTTGAAATGCCTTAACAAATAAAGGCTAACTGAGAAATGCAGTTTCCCTCAGGAAACTTCTGACATTTGCTATATCTTTTCATCCAGAATTGGGAGGAAAATAAATGATTTAGAAGGAAAGGTCAGCTACAGAGCCCTTTTCAGCTGTGGAGAACTATTTGTTGTTGGCTGAGGTGATGCTCTCCACCTGTTCTGCAGGATTGCCTCATGGAATTTGCATTTCCCTTCCCCTCCTCATATTAAACAGTCTCAGTTGTCCTCCCTTTCCCATTCTGCGCTGTAAACCCTCATTACAGACTCGATGCAATGTCTCACGAGGAAGAGGACTATGTGAGGCATGGCAATGACTGGCATGGACGGACACTGCTGTAGATTCAAAACAAGCCATTTCACTTCCCAAAGGGGAGGCCAAAATCAATGTTTCCCCAGAAGATTTTTGYTCTTGACACAACTCCACCTTCCAATGAGAAAGAGTGTTAATTTCCTGCAGACCCATTAAACAGCTCTGCCTGGTAGTTTACTGTCTCCTCTATGCTCCCAGTGGATGGTTTAATATAAATCCCCATGTGTCCCTTCCAAGRGCTAAGCATGGTCAGAGTTCTAATTTTACTTAGCAAAAATAATGGCATAATTATGACTTTTTATTTCCTTACAACTGAGTGGGCAGCAAGTGTTGAAGCATGCAGTGACCTTGCTTAAATTCAGACACACGCACAAGTGCAAATTTCAGAGCAATAAACTCATGTCTGCTTCTGTAAGTGGCAAGGAAATTATGGTTGATTTTTTTGTTTGTTTTTTTTTTTCTTGACATTCATAACATACCAACTGGATAAGTCAAGAACAAACTGAACTGAAGCTACAGGGCAACTTGCAAACCAAAGGGCCAGTGAAAAGGTAGGTAAGTTCAGTTCACGTGCTGTCTACAACCTGCCCTTGATCTTSAACTTCTGCACAGGAATTTGGACCTAACCAGGCACAACCATGAGCACCTGAAAGCTAGATGCAAGTCTTCTATCTGCTGAACCCTTCAGACCCTACTGTGGAAGAAGCATTTCAGAGTCCCCAGACCTGTTCCTATTTCACTGTCTTCTTTCACAGGCTTCTCCACGCTGCTCCTTGTTGCTTTCATGAGAGTAAGCTCTAGGAATTCCTCACCTTTTTCTTCTTTTGCATATCTAGAATGCTGCTTTCCTTAGACTGCTCAGGCTTTTGCTCTGTAGTGCTTAGTTCAGGCTCCCCAAAAGGATGCCTGAATCCAGTAAAGCAAAGAGAAGAGGTACACTCCGTATTTGTTCCCAGAACCGAATCCCATGCCTTGCACTTGCATATTGGCATGCATCTGCTCCCTTTCTGGTATGGCAACGCGGGTGAACAGGTGAAAGTATAAATTGATTTTAAAAAGAGAATAATCAAGCACACTATGGTAATGTTCTTTTACTCTGCTTAGGAAAGTGTGTGTGTGTGTGTGTGTGTGTGTTCACTGGCTTTCAATGGGCAGCAGCTGGGCTGTTCCCAGCTGATGGGTTGTTCTGAGTATGTTGATTTCTGATTCTTTTCAGATTCAATAACCACTTCATAACGGAAGTATTTTGGTAGTTCTCTAGTCAAAAGAGTGGTACAGTTCCAGGCCACTGGAAATAAGTAAAGTAGATTTAAAGAGCTTAATAATTGTGTGGTGAAGCATCAAAGAAAGGGGTCTACTCTTTGCCTGGACAGCGAACTTAACTAACTACAATTTCTGCTGTATCGCAGATTTGCCAGCATCACCTCATGACAGCAGAGAAAGATCTAGATGCTGATAAGTCTGCTGTGGGATGCACCATTTGAATTATAGCTACAAATTGCCCCTTCTGAAGCAGAATGGTTTGGACTTTACCATTGAGGGCATTAGTGATTTATCTCTGCAGATTTGTGAATGATCAGGAGAAACCTTGCCAAAACACCCTGGCTGCTTCTAAGCTGATCTGGGCCAGTTTCCATGAGAAGATGCCTCTGAAGACAGAGCAGACTTCCGGTGCCTTGCAAAACTTGAGTTGACCACTGAAGATGTCATGCGACACTTCATTTCTACAGGAATTTTCCTAAATTACTTCCTTAAACAATTCTTTAAAGCGATGTGCTCATACAAGTTGGAACAATGCATGAAAAAGTAGATTCAATATTCTTTATGAACTCTGGTGAGCAGAGCAGTAACACTAATTAGAAGGGATGAGGGAATGCAGAGAGACATTTAGCAAACGGCTGCAGCTTTTTGATAAAAATGCAGCATGAGAGAAAAGAATGAGAGGAAACTACTCTCTACACATCTCACATGGCTCGTGATAGCCACCTAAGCAAATCTCATCCCCCAAAAGTAAAATCTTCACTAACAGCAATCCCTCAAACCAGCTACTTAGAATTTCCTCCTTTTGTATCAAAACCTCATTCTTAAAAAAAACCACACACACGTAGTTGTTAACAGAAGTTCTTGGTCTCTTGAATGGACTGCAGAAGTTGGTTGTGTGTTAGCCAAGCCAGTGTTTCAGATAACACATTTCAATAGAAAACTTCTGACTAGGTTTACTCAGTTCCTTATCTTCCATACATTGGAAATTTTGCCACAGARTTTACTGAGAAAGATTCTCTGCACTGCTGTGAAGTGTGACAGCACCTACCTTACACACAGAAACAGGCACAAGAGCCAAACATCTGGATCCACAAAAGAGTCTGGGCATACTTGCACTCAGTTTTTGTGGCCATCTGTCTTGGAGTAATTTAGGCTCCTGAATTCTACTTACACTTTCCTTTTGATGCCTACTGCCCCCTCTTTAAAATCACACATACGCACAAAGACTTGCTCAAAGTTGTACTACTCTGCTTGCAGCAGAGCACAGGTGTCAGCGCCCTGAGTTGGGATTAGCATGCTGGTTATCAGGCTGCACTGTCCCTTCAGGAATTCCATGTTTCTGATCTTGTAACCTTATAGTAGCATTCCTTGATGATAAATATTCTCCTATTAAAAAGCTTGTCTTGTCAAAAAAGTTTTGGAAGTGTTTAATGAAAAAGATGGGTGTTCAGTTTGTTTTTACTGGGTAGGTCAGAAGGCAAAACAATAAATTATTTCACTTTGAGAAATCTTGGGCTGTTTCATTTTTGAAAATTAAGAAAGTGACAGTTTTGTTCTTCCAGGCTTTTTAATTCCTTCTCCTTTTTGGTAATTTCTGGAATGAATGGGAGGAGGGCTATTTCATTTTTTCCTTTAGCTACATTCATGAAAGAACATTGACATAAAATTAAAAATAATGCACAACAAAAGCATTCTATTTCCACATGGAAAATACCATTTTTTTTCCTTCCCTTTGTTTCTATTAAGAAATTCTTCTAGGATTTTTTTCAAACTAAATGTGTMTGCACACACCCACATGCATATATATATTTCCCTTTTTCAATRTGAAGAAAAAAGGATGAAAAAGAGGGAATGAAAAAAATTTCAGCTTTGAATTTGATAAAATTATGTTTTAAGTTTGCTCTGCTTTGAACTACATGCATCAATGAAAGGGGATAGCTTTGTTTTTGAAATGTTCCTGCAGTCATTTTTCACATGACTGCCATTTTCATTTCAATCTGTTCAACTATGGGCAGATGTAGCTACTTTCTTGATCTTTGTGTTTGGGAAACAGCAAGCCTTCCAGCTCTAATGGTTTGTTTTGTTACAAGTGACAAGCTCCTCATAGTGTGTTACTGTGGGTTTTGTCTCAGCCTTCTCTGATTTTATTTTTTAGCAAGCATTGAACATATGCTTGGCCTGAGAAGAAATCCTATCTCTATGTCTTAGTGCAGGAAAGCCTGTGGTGAGGTGCTCTCAAGGTCCCAATGGCTGCTTTTCTGTGGAAGGACATTTGCCAAAGTCTGAAGAACAGGGACTGCAGGATGAAAGCTAAGGATAATCTAATTTAATTCCTCTGAAAGCAAATGTTCAAAGAGTTCAGATCTGTAGGTCCTAAGTAACTAGCATAAAAAAAACAACTGAAAAGTCCAAGGGAAAATGCTTGGCCAAGTTCTAATCTTGGTTATACRGTATAAATCCAAAATAAGTCCACAGATTTTGCCTTCCCTGTCATTAAATCCACATACCTCAAATTATTTAGGCACTTCTTTTAGCAGTTACTAAAAAGATGAAACAACTTTTAGTCATTTGGATCTGATTCTGCTCCTCCAGAGGAGGATGCATATAAATATCTGCATGTGCTGTGCCTGAGATGAATTCTCCGTGTCAAGAATCAAGCATTAGCTTCACTTCTTAATCCATTTTTCTCAGTTTGGAATAAAGCTGCCTTAAAAACTGTACCTCACCTTTAGTTATGGTGAAATCTTGTACCAAAGATGGGAAAATACTATTTCATCAGGGACTTGGCATGCCCATCTTATACAATATCTGGTTCTCTGATRGTCTTGATCCTGAGTTTATGGAGCAGGGAAGACTGGAGGTCATGGGCTTACAGTGCATATCTCATCGCAGACTCTTAGACTCTTCTTCCCCCCCCCCTTTTTTTTTCTTCCTCCTGTAGATGCACAGACCACACTTGGAATCTTGCCTGTTTCCTCTGAATAACATAGCCTCACTGTTATGAGATCCCACCTATATGAGATCCTAAATATCATGTCAATAACAGAACATACAGCACCTTTCCCCTAYGCTACTATCTCTTCTGCTTTCTTTTTTGATGTTGCTGAGTCAGTTCTRCACCCTGCACAGCTGCTGAAGTGGAAAAAGAGAAAGAAACAGGCTGCAAAGTTTTAATATAAAACAGGCAGCATGACAGAAAATACCACATTTATAGATTCATATCCTGAGCCTAATTCAAATCYATGACAGAACAGGCCCCCAAAGGGAACTGCACACAAAAGATTCATCCAGGTTGGCTGTTGCACGTGTTTCTTCCCACAGTTCTCATGCCCTGGTGCTGCCAAAGCATCACTGCTGGGCATCCTCCTACCTTCCTCTTCTAATCTCCRAGGCTCTCTGCTGCAAGGGACAGATCTCACGCCCGGCCCCATCAGCAGCACTCACCCTCAGTGCTTCAGCATGAGCAGAATTAAAAATTAGTCTTTTGCTCCTCTACAGTTCCTCTCTCCCAAGCCATGGTTTTGACTGACTATTGGAATTAGTCAAAAAAGAAGAAAAAAAAAAAGAAAAAAAAGAAGAAATGTTCCTGAGAAGTGCTGATGTTTTGTCCTTTGTTTCCACTACTAATTGGCTCAAGAAGTGAAAGTGTTGTGATTTCTTGGAGGAAGAAAATTTCTGGAAAAAAATGATTTGGAAATATATTTCGTTTCAAAAAGATAAAAWCGTCTGCTTTTGATGTTGCTCTGCTGCATTAGTATTATTAGATCATACTTGAAATGCCAAAAATCAAAACAAGGCATTTTACCTTATCAGAATTACTCATTTCAATATTATGAAAATGAAACACTCGAGCACTATGGAAAGAGAYGGAAAAAGTCTCCACAGGCATTTTGACTTTCCCACTAAAGGTTAATCATGTTCCCACTGAATGTTTGGATTCCAGGAAAATCAGTCTGACAAAAATCTCTCTTACAGATCTCTTTGCCAGAGAGCAGGTGAGCACAATCTTTTCTTTCTGCTACCTGCCCTCCAAGGGGAGGATGGAATTGCTGTTTGGAATGAGCCTGCACAGACCCCCCACATAAGCACACACAGGTGCCCTGGGGCAGATGTAGAGGAGTGGGACCCTGGGAGTGATTTCTCCTCCTCCTGTACTTCACAGGAGGGCTGGGGTACATCCCAAGGGGAAAGAGGCACTTGAGAGGAAGAGATGTTGGCAGGACCTGGACTGTTGATCTGCTGATCAATACTCAAGAATGATTCCCCCAGCAAAGYAGAATAAGCAGAAGGGTGGAAAAAATAATAATGAACAGCAGCTAAGCAACAGCTTCTCAGAATATTTAGAGTTGATTTAAAATTTTCTACCAGAAAAAATGTATTCAGTTAGAGATCATTTTCATGAAATAGAAGTTTCAGGGGGAAAATTTGCAGACATTTTTAAGCTTTCTGTTGGGAGGAGGGGAGGGGTGAAAACCAACAAATGGAAGATTTCAGATGAAACTGACCCTATTCTGTTCCTGTCCAAGCTCTGAGTCGTCTTCAGTGTCTTTTATGAGCTACTATAAAGCCCCCCAAAGCATCTTTGACTGACACCTTCCAATAAATCACAGGCAGGCCACAACAGCAATGCAGCACAGGAGACGCATTCCAGTCTGGAAAACTCAGGATGGGGTGAGTTGCTAGAACTAAAGCTCTTATGAGTCACTATGACAAGCAGGCAAATACAATTCTCTGCCACTTTGAAAAGAACAAGCCATTTTGTCATTTCCTGATGAAATTCTTTCCATTCCATGTCCATTCCACAAGAAAACATGGCATTCAGACTTTTTTGTGCTACTTGGAATGAAAACAAACGTCAAAGTATCGTGAATCTCTCCCTCTTTCTCCTAGATGAAAGTCTAATTTTCAGGCAGCTCTGATTACTTTCTGGGCTGAGTGTCTGCATACCGCATGTGAGCCACATACTCCAAGCCTGATGGAGCCTTCTTCCMTATGCATCTCTCGCAGTCCGTGTCACAGAGCAATAATCCCTACGTGGGTTTTAAAGAGAGACAGAAATAGAGTGGATATGTTGTCAGTTGCTTCTGTATTCTGTGAGGATTTTTTGAAGAGTGTCCAGATCATCTAGTGCAATCAACAACCCTTTATTCACTGAGGTTAAGGGAAAACACACATTTGAGATACACACGTCATGAAGATAGCGTGGCTCTCACACTCTCTCTTCCCTAACAGATAGCTTGCTGAAGGCCAGACGGTACTCTGAGATACACTGCTGTAAACGAAGAGCRACTCCAGTGCATTATACCAATCCCAAAGCGCACGACGGGCAGGCCCTCCCACCCAAGGCACAGCCTGGCTGAGGACRTAGCTCAATTGTTTGCAATTAGGTGCTAGCACTGGGAAAGCCCTAAAGTCACCATGGTCTCTGAGCAACAAGTAAAGCTTTTGTTTTTGCAGAGACAAAAAGCAGAGCAGGCCAAACCAATATACAGTGCGTGAGCACTGGGAAGCCTAATGAAAAGCAATAAAGAATGTCCAAAGTCAGCAACAAATAATATGGCAGTAGGAAAGAAGAATCTTAGAAGAGTTATAAGTGAGGAAGGAGGGAGGGGTAGGGATGAGAAGGGAGGAGCTAGGATGGCTGGATGCCCAAAATCAGTGATACATGGGGTGAGCACTGCTAAGACTCACATTGGAGCAAGCTACATGGGAACTATGTAGAGCAAGCTGCAGAATGCAGAACTACTCCTGCCTGCAGAGCATCCCTGTCCAGACTTTATCTCCTGTAGCTAAATGTCTGGAGGTCCTGGCTTCTCCTTGTCACTTCTCCATTATCRTTTTGCATTACTCTACCCCTCCAAGAAACTAAAATACTTTGTTAACCAAGTTTTACGTACGGAAGAAAAAAAAAAGGAAGAAAGAAACAAAAGAAAAAAAAAGAAAGTAGATGATCTGTACTTTTTTACTTGCATGACAAGCCATCCCACATCTGGTGTGATGCTTCTCCAAGACCCAACAAAGAGACAGACTCTTGCATTCTTTGCAATGTGTATAACTGATTGAGAGCCCAGCAGAACAGAACTTTTGCCATTAACTCTGTCAGGTAGGGACTGCCTCTGCATGCTGCTTGCACAAATCCTGCACAGTGGGGCCTGGTCTGTAACAGTTGTGGTCCCATATGAAATAAATAATAATGGAYAGAAAGAAAATCAGAATGGGAGCTAGGATACAAGAATAGGGGAGTGCAGACCAGTATAATAGGTATGTTCTGGAAATGCCCCTGGAATCCCTTCCTTTCTTTTCAAGACCAGATGTCTGCTCTGGGAATCCAGAGCAGCTTCAGGGAGGGAAGGGTACCACTTATTCAGTAACAGAGCTGGGGTAGATTACTCAGCAGACAATCAGTTAGTAGGAACATAAGGACAGCTGGGCTGAGGGTTATTTTAAGGACCTTAATTTTCAATGTGAGCATTTAACATGATGGTAGCTATTTAGCTGCTCTTGTGGCTATAGACCTGGCACATAGGGTTTGACTCATATTTGCATTCATACTATTTGTACTTCAACAGAAGTTTCTCATTTCTTCCTCCTCCTTCCCAAATATTTTGGGCAGAGCTATTTTACTAGCGCTCTGCCCTGTGGGATGGCACTTATTTAGAAAGCATGGGCCAGGCTATTCAATGGGGCTTGGCATTTGCTCACAGAAGTAGTCTTCCCTTTTTAAATAGGGATTGTGCAGTATAATCTGAAGTATTTTAAAGGTTTCTGTGGTTCTCAGAGGCAAAAAGATAGCACATGTTAGATATTAAACCTCTGTTGGTTTTATGTATGGCTGCAGTACTGTACATCAGAAGAACTCAGTGATCCTTCCTCTTTGTTGCACATGTGCCTGGGCTGGGTTTTGTTACACGCTCTGAACAACATCCAGAGAGTCCTTTCTTCAGTCTGTTTTTACAGGCAATGTACAAAATGCATCACCATAGCCAAAAATCTTCTTCCAGGCACTGCAATGATACACATTGCACATTAGACAGCTGGAAGTGATTGTGGATATCTGGGGTGGAAAGAAAACCCCAACACACTAGTTTGAGGTTTCAGTCAGCTGCAGCAACATTTTAAATCTCTGTCCTTCTGTTCTTAGATTGTGTTCTTCCATCTCTTAATGGCCCYTACTAAGCTTTGCCCTCAGTTCAAGCTGGAGATGAGCCGAGGTGTTCTTGTTTCGGTTTGCCAAAAGCATCCTCTTTTCTCTGCCATCTCACAAAGCCATCATGTCTGGGTTAAGCTGTTCGATGGCAGTAGGAAGCAATAAGAAATGACYGTTCTTCCTAGGCAGCTACTGTGAAGAACAGCTAGCAGTCGAGGAAATAGCACAGAGGAACACGAGCTGAGAAGACACCGATGTGCCAAAGGGTGGTGCTGTGGCAGGCAGTGAAAGAACATATCAAACTTAACTGATGGGAACAAGCCCAGAACACAAGCCAAAGAGCTCAGCAGCAACATTCAGGCAGCTCATCTCTCCAAGTACCCTGGATCCTGCTCTGACACAATAGCTACAAAGAACAGAAAAGGAAACACCCTCCCTCGATCTTCCAGAGACTGGCAGTGGACTTCTGGCCCTAGTCTAGAGCACTGACGAGGCAGAGAAAGCAGGCTGATACTAATGACTGGCAGAGAGTGAAGAAAGCTTTAAATCACCAGAGCTGGTGATGGCTCYTGGGACTTGCAAAGCTGTGAAAGATTTGGTCTGGTCACCTCAGGGAGAGGAGAGAGACAGCCAGGGAGAAGACAAAAGAGATCCTTTGAGAGCAGGAAGAAAGAATGAAAGACAAGTATGGGGCAGGGGCAAAATGGGATGAAGGAAGAAACTGAGAATTTCTACAGAGTACCAGTGTGAGCACTCCAGCCAGAGGGGACCTATCTGAGCAGGCTCTGCTCCCAGCTGAGCTGGGATGCATGGATCAGGGACAGTGAGTGACAAGGCTACAACCTTCTTTCTGGCTTGCCTCTGCCCTTGCTGCTGGAGGGCAGCCTTCYGAACCATCATGACCAAAACTAAAGGGCCCTTTAGCCCCAAAGCTGTCTCCTGGGTAACAGCAGGAGCCTTATTCCAAGCAGCGTTGGGCTTGCTGATGTACTAGTGTTACTAATCACAGGCAGCCTGAGGAATGCTCCCTGGAACCAGTGCTTTCAGCATATGGATTTTTAATGCCAGAGGACTGTTAGCTCATTTGGTCTAACCCCATTTGTAACAGGAGAGAGAATTTCACCCAGTATCCCCTGAGAGCCCAGTAAGCTGTATGTGGCTAATACCAGAATAGCATCCAGGCTTGGTCTGAAGACACAGAAAGGATTGGGKCTTCCCCCCCTCCCTCTAGGGGGATTGGTTCCAAAGGCTAATCAATTCCACACTTAGAAATCCATGTCTTATTTTCTGTTTGAATTTCCCTGGCTTCAGCTTCTAGAYTCTTTCTGTTTTCATTTTGCCTTTTCTGCTAGCATTAAAGCTAGAAGCAATTTTTGTTTGGTCTGGGACTCTCTCAAAATGACCTGAAAGCAGGTAGCTTTTATATATAATTTCACCAGGCGCTAGGACTGACCCTTGCTGTAACATCCCCAGCATTTGGGCAGTGCCCCACTACTCTGCTTTTAACAGCTTTACTGTCCAATTCTTTGCTTATAATGCCCCTTGATGCAAGGCAAGCAGCTGAGGAAGCATGGCAGGACATTTCAGCCTCCTATTCAGGCTGGTAGTCATTAACCTTGGCTGTGCTACATCACATCTAGAGATGTTTGTGCTTAGCCCAGCATTGACCGTCCTCTATTGAGCACTCTAACCTCTGGGTACAGTTTCTTTGAACCTTGGCACCCAGTAATAGCAACACCAAAGAAGCCTGTGTTAAACTGCAAGTAACCAGGTACTTCTGATATCAGCAAGCAGTCCAGAAGGTTACTGGGATGGAAGCAGCTCCCACAAGATGAGCAGCTTATCTCCTTGAAGATTGCTGAAGGGTGACAGTGTGGACTGCTGTAGAAGAAGGGTTGAACCACCCGGGCTAACAGAGCACTGCCACCCATTTTGAGGGCAGAGATTCAAATACACTGGTGAAAGCAGATATTTTTCAGGACTTTTATAAGTGAAAAAGAAATCTTTTGGCTGCATGAGCATTTCTACAGACCACAGAGCTCTCTGATCAGCAATTTATCCTTTGCCAACAAGGCCAAGGAATCTCAATGTTCCTTGTAGATAAAGSTTGTTACAGCATCTTTCACTTCATCTAGAGGCTTCTTCAGTCAAGAAATGCCCTTCCTCCACATCCATGTCTCCTTTGAGCAGGTGCGGTGCAAAGTTTAGCAGCTGTCTATACATTTGTTAAATGAGAAAGCTTCCAACAAACACACTGTCACTGGAGACTCTTCACCTGAGAACAGCCTCAAGCTGTGGCCRTTAAACTTGTTCTGAACTTCAGATAAGTCTCAGAAGTTGCCATGATGGATATAGGCCTTGTAAAAGGTGCAATAAGAAGGCATGATTTCCCCCACACCCCCCAAACTGAATAGGGCATCAACAAGACAGCATTAGAAGAGATAGCTGGGAATCACAAAAAGATTCTGCAATTACAAGTTAGAGCAAAAGAGAAGGTCACTTCTTTGGTTCTGTCTCCAGCTGGGAGAACGGCTCACATACACAGCAACACAGCAATACAGGAAACAGCAACTTTTCTTCATCCTTCTGAAAATAAAGCGATGTCTGGAAGGAGGTGGAGCTAACAACATGGGCCCCTGCTTCTGTTTCGGCATTGCTATGATTTCATCCGTGTACCTCAATTTCATTGTGTTCTACTGTATGCAACATAGATCTTGCAAGACATGTTAGTTGGCATTTTTAGACAAGATACTTTAAGCAAGAAATGGCATACCTGGAAACAACCAAATTGTTCATGTATTTGTGCCATTTTTTCTAGAGTTTTAAAAGAACAAAGTTCTTCACTTCAACACACTTTCTCTTCTTCCAGAGAGTTGGAGGGAGGGAAGAGCTAAGCAATTTCTTTAATTCTCCCCTCCCCAAAAAACACACAAGAAAAAAAACCTTCTCCCTGTACTTATCAGGGAGCCTAAAATTTTAAAAGACAGTGTGTTTTATAGTCAATGTAAAACAGGAACCGTAGCTACTAGTGAATACAAAAGCCAGCACAAGTGATTATATCCAAATAAATTCTCAATAAACACACTAGGAAACTCCACAGTGAAGACTGCCACCAGAGAAAAGTTGACTGCATGTTATATCTTTAATGCTTCCCTTTTACCTTTTGATTGCAGAGCCAAGATGTAGACCGATTCTCCCAGCTAAGATTCACCATATGATTTGCATTCAAATCCACATTCATTCTGTATTGTATCACACACAGAGGAGCCAGCATCTGCATGCTACTTTTCCCTAAAAAAAGGGGGAAAGGTGTAATTGCAGAAGAATAGAATCTGTACTCATTTATACTTTGATCAGTTAACAGAGTCATTGCTTTGCAAATGCTGCTCCAAAGCACTCAGCCCTGTCCCTTGGAAAGAGAGGGCTCGATTTAGCTGGAACTGGGCTGTTCACTACACTGGAGCAAAGCCAGGAGTTGTAATCAGGTTTAGYATCAATGCTATCAAAGAATTCCCTGAGCAGAAATGAAAGACTGCCACAGAGCTGATTGGGGCAAAAGAGTTCAAAGTCTTTCAAGTTTCCATGGGTTGTTTCATACTTTTGTTCCAATTACATTTCATCACATTTAAACTGCGGGCATAATAAAAACCAGCTCAGGCTGAAAGATGGCCCCACATGCATGGTGGAAGAACCAAAGTATCTGAGCTGCCAATAACCACCTTCTCTGCTGTTAGATACCTCCATATTTATTATTGGTATTAATTATTAGCCTCTGTCCTGTTAGAATACAAAGCTAACACTAATTCTTTCCTAGCTGGGCTCCACTCTGAAGATGCAAGCTTTGTGATGATTAGGAAATCCAGATCATAAGTGTTTTGTTTGTAAAGCAGTATTTGGGAGATGTCAGCCCACCAGTCTCCTTTTTTTTAAGCTGAAATTTAAGTCATAAAATCTTAAGACAGATAACCTCCAAAGGGACCCTCAGCCAGCCAGACCATACACCCATAAGCCACAGCAGTATCAATATGAAAAGAAGGTCTCTTAAGTCTGCATCATCAGCAAATCAGCCTCCTCACAGGATGACCAGGGAGCTTGTCTGCAACTCCAGAGACACACTGCTGTTATAAAAATAAGAGATGGCAATTCTGTCACTCCTCCCCAACAGCTATAAAACCCATCCTGCACTTACCTTCTCTGCATACCTTATCCTTACTGTATTAGACCACAAACTCAATTCTCTCCCTTCAGCCAGGAGCCAAAAAAACACCAACATCCTTCATAGTTAACCTACCTGCAGGATCAGTCCTTCATGCAGCTGCTAATCCTCAAGAAGCAGAAACACYCTCYATGCTGCCTTCTAACCTCCCCTACACCAGGACCTAGTAAATCCTGTCCATAATCAATGTCAAGATGGCTGAAGCTGTGAAAGCAGCTGATTTCCTTCAGCTTGTTAACACTGGAAGGCTGCCTATGAGCAGAGCCAGCTGTGCTAATAAGGTGGGTTCACTGCTAATTCCAAGGCAACTGCTTGAGTATGCAGTTTACAGATATGTTGCTATGGTGCTTTGCCAAGGATGTAAAATCCAAAACTTCCACATTTAAAAAAAGAAAAGAACCAATGAAAGACACAGTGAAGTGCTCCACAGAACATGGGACCTTTCTTTAAAAACAAGGTGTAAGTTTGTAATTTTGTAGCTAATTACTCCTAATGCCTTTCCCAGTGGCTTGGGAATCTCTCACTGACCATCTGCATGCACAATTACCAGCTCAGTTTTTCATAATCACTTACTCAATCACTGCTGGATTTGCAAAGAGATCTCAGTCTTTTGAGCTTCCTTTTTCTGCATGTCTTTCTTGCCTTGTGTCAATTTGGCCACATAACATTTACTGAATAGAAAGGTTCATGCACCATTTCACTCCACTGGGAGATGCTTATTTACCCCTAGCCTTTGCTCTGCCCAGAGCTGTACATGGGGCTGGGGTTCACCTGGGCTGCAGTCGACCAACCAAGGGACATGCCATCATTAGCTACCTGCAGAGGTAGCTGCAGAGGGAGCAGGGGAAACCTGGGGAAAGGTTTTGCCCTTGACACAGGGACTCAGCTGGGGGGAGAGGGAGCACTGACAAAATCAGGTTTCAGCTGATGCATTTRAAATTCACAGCAATTTCCCGCTGACATCATCAGCCCAAGCAYGGGCTCTTTGGAGAAACCCTCATTCCTTCCCCAGCTCAGAGGTTGGCTAATGATGGCATGTTGTTCCCATGGAGGTACCACAGGAGACATTYGATTTCAGCCTACCAGGCCATTGCTCCCTGCCAAATGCAGTGTAAACTTTGCCATAGGTTCTTTGCAGAGAGTCTGAGCTGAAGGGGCTACACAGCTAAAYGGCACTGAAACTGGATGCTTAAAACTACATCTGCATGGTCTTCGAATGGGAAGTATTTAGCTGTTTGTATGTGAGGAAAAAAACGTTAGAAATAAGTAACCATTTGATTTAGATAGACATTTTTATTAAGAAAATTTTAAGTGCATACACATTTACCAGAGAAATTACAATATAAATGTGTTTATTTGCAAAATATTCTATCAAAGAAGTAATTTCAAAAGCATAATATAACTCCTCCATAAAAGCTGCCTTACAGAAAAACAAATACAAAAGCTTTTTTTCACATTATTTGGGAAGATATTTCTTTTTACTTAATAAAAATATAAAATACAGTATACACCACATTCTGACAACACTGAGTTCTTTAGGAGAGGAAGATGGGAGGTTCATGCAGCCCTTTCATCATGATAAATACTTTCTTCTCAGTGGCCATCAGAGCTTCATGTTTGTGGGCAAGATTTGGCTTGGTGTAGCCAAGAGTAGAGAGTTAGTAGAGAAAAAATCCAGRCTTTAGGTAATGAGTTCTCCGAAGCCCCTTGTTACTATAATTGCATCACTCAAAACAAGTTGCCAGAGAAAAAAAGGATCCTCTAGAGTATAATAATGGAAAAATAGCAACAAAAACTTCTACAGGAACTTCATTTTCAGTAAGATGTGTGCATTTAATGTGGAATATAGCCCTCATTGCAAAAGACTAATGAACAGTCACCTATGATCAAACACCTTAGTTAAAAACACATCAAAAAGTCATCTTCATCCTTCCACAGGCAGAATTCAGATAAGATATTCATATATACAAGTGTAAAGCTAGTATAAATAAAAACATTTTGGCATAGCAATAAATACCATCGATTCTTCTTTAAAACAAACAAACAAACAAACAAACAAACAACAATCACCACCTTAGGATTAAACAGCTGCAGTTCAGAAAACAGCACACGTGACTACTTCTCATTTATGGAATCTATTCTTTCAGTGCTGGTTCAGTGTTACCTCTTCTCTCGTCTGGCCTTTACATCACTCCTATCTCCCCATCCTTCCTTTCCCTGATTTGCTCTTTGGTCCACAGTTAAAAGCAGAAAAGAAAATCTAGTGCTCTCCCAAGCAGGCTTCTGTTGTTGCTGCCCCAAAACCTGTTAAGACTACGGCATGCATGTGAGGAACAGAGCTTAATGCATAGAATAGCACAAGAAGCTTGAAGCAGCCTAGTGATTGATTTCTCTAGTGTGAAGAGCACGGCTGCTCTTCTCGATTCAATGGTTCTCAGCAAATCACATTAGGCAGAAAGCAAAGCTTCCCTCTCAAGGTTATAGCTTGGATGAAAGCAAGAGAGAGCTTTTAGCAGGTTCTCACTTAGGTAAGTCTTYAGTGACTCCTGGCCAGGCCTGCTCCACCCCTGCATTCACATTGTACTTAGGCTTGCTCCGGGGGAACTGTGCTCCAGGCAAAGAAAGGAAGTGGAATCAGCCCCCAGGAGCAGCCCCAATCACTGAGGGGTCTTAGCGGCGTGTGCAACAAATCTTCAGCAGTGCTGGAGTCTCAGGGGCCAGGCCACACCATGGGATTCCCAAGAAATGCCAGAGACAGAAGGCCAATAAGGCACCCAATCGTCTCCTGTCTGTTAACGATTCTTAGCCATGCACGGAGTCCTTTTCCTCCCTTCAGGGACTTAAGCATTTCTCACGGCAACAAACGCCATTCTATTAGCACAGTTTGCTCCTGAAACGCCCACTAATCTGCCCCTAGAAGAGGAAGTTAGGCATCTTCCTGCAGTACCTACACCACCTACATACTGCCTAGAGCTGAGAGTCAGGGGTCTGGCCAGGGTGCTCCRGCTCTGCCCATCTCAGTGACTCCGTCTGCAATGCGGGGATGTGCCCAGACACTATTCCCTGCTGTTGCTGATCCCAGTGCACTTCCTGTTAGTGGGGACTGGAGCAGAAGGCTGTCAAGGCTCTGCAACCACATTTACCACCCCATCAGGCCATTGTAGKATAGAGGTCTGAAATACGATAAATTTGAGACCTTAGTAAGGAGTGGAAAGACAAGAGATAGCCAGGCATATGCTCAAATGCAGAATCTTGCTTGAATGCCCAAATATCATACCCTCTACTGTGGGCTGTTCAGATAGTAAGCCTGAACTGGTGATTTCTCTTCTTCACTGCTGCTTTTAAGGGAAAGCCAGTCTAGGGCTAGGAAAGCCCTACAAATGAAATCTCCATGTCCCCTATCATCAGCAAGGTATGCTGATGAATCAAAAACAGAGGATTATTTATTTCTCCATTGACTCCAMTAGGAACAGATCAGACATTGAGCTGTTGTTGGATGGCAAGCACATGTGAAGAACGCCCCTTCCGGGGTGTGAGAAAGACAAGCTTCACATCTGTATCAGAACCAAAATTCTTCCATCTTTCCCCAAAGTCATWTTTGGCTTCCACACTCACATGTCAGTCTCTTGGCAAACCATTAGCAGTTGCAGATGCTCGTGTGAGGATAGGAGATGAACCCTAGGATATAAAGTGCAGTCCAGGGAAGATAGAAAAGAGTCTGGTTTTCTTACACAAGTTCTTTCTGCCTTTACTCCTATAGTAGATGTTCTGATCCTACTCCCACTGAAATCAACAGTCAAATTCTCCCCAGGAACAGTGGTACTAGACCTTTCAAAACAGAGATAAATGACACTTAAAGCACCAGCTTGGTAATGATAACAATAGAGGAAAAGACAAACTCACACCCACAAATTTTAGGCATGATACTTGGTTTCTACTTAAAAGCAAATGAGGCAATGTGGTCCCAACTGAAGTGGTCTCTGTAATAGCACCATTTTGCAGACAGGAAAATACTTACAAGATTGTTACCTGAATCCACATGGAAAATAACGCAGTCCCTGTCTAGCCAGAGCAGCTCTTTGGCATTAAAGATGCCTGCCACAAAAGGGAGTGATTAGTGAAACATCCTTTTCAGTGTTCCTGACACATGCTGCAGATAAGAGGGAAGATTCCTTTTGATGCAACCCACCCAACAAAAACATACAATGTTAGACAGCTACAGTTGTTTTACAATAAACACRCACGCAGATACATACAAATATAAGTACTGTGCTGCATAAAGCTCAATGTGTGCTTCCCCCAGATCTCACTGCACAACATAACATGATTATTGCAGTATTTCAGGTGTCTTTTTCCATAGGTTATACAGCAAAGACATTTGTTTATACAGGTAAGAATYGACAGAAAGCAATTTCTGGCTGACAGAGGGGGTTGGTGAAAGAAGTGGTGCTTCTCCCTGGGTGTACTTTGCACAGGAAATTCTAGAAGACATATTTGTTTCACAAGAAAACAGAAYCATCTCTGCTGGTGAACAGTGACTGTTTGCCTTCATTTCCACACCTAAAAAATACCATGTTTTGGGGCAAAACGAGCTGATTCTTACTATTTTCTCTCTTGCCCCAGATATCTCTTTCCTACAAAGATATGGCCAGACATCCTCTTTTGGATATATCCAGAGCAATCAAATATGTTACTGCCCTCACATACTTGTGACTGTTTGGTAACAGGCTACAGCATTGCTGATGAAGGGTCATGTCAATGCACCTCCATCTTACGTTGGTGCAAAGCCAGCCAGGCTAGCTGAAACTACCTCCTGCAGATGGGTGATAACAGACACCTGGTGCATGGCAGCATCTCTGACYGCTCCAGCAATTTCCAACATGATCACATGGTTAGATCTTTAAAAAACATTCTTTTTTTGTGCTGAAACTTATCATCAGAAACACAGGAACATAGGAAAACTCCAGGTGACATCAGATCAGTATTGTGACTCCTAACACACTCAGCTGCTACAAACCAATGTACCAGCACCTTGCTATAGCAGATATGTATTGACCCAAGTGCCCATGGCTTTAGCCCTGTAGCTTTCAGTTTCATCCCTTAGTCAAAATACCTATAATCACTACCCACGATAATGCTGTTCACTTTTATCAATGTCTGATGCTTTTTAGAGCTTTCCTATGTTCTTGGCCTCACTGATTTTTGGGGGCAAGGAGCTCCACCACTTCTTGCACAACATCATTGCACTGTACAGTTCATGTCCTTCTAGGTTTAAACCTCCAGGAGACTTGCATGAACCAAAAGAAAGTTAAATAAAGCAGAACCTCTACATAGCAAATGAAACAAAATGTTATATAATAACATAGAGTTAGTATAAATTCATATTTGCCCTCAGTGCAAGGTAATAAACCAACCTGCATAAAAAGATATTTTTCTCAAAACAAATACATCTTACTACACAAAAATAGCACTGTGAAAGCAAGCCCATTTGTGCAAAAAAAAAAAAAAAAAAAAAA